>NC_041386.1:103702985-103793094 GCF_002162155.2 Triticum dicoccoides
CGCTCCGCCGCCGCCCATCGCCGGATCCGGCCGGCCCCGCCGTCCTCCTCCTCCTCCCCTCATGCTGGCGACCTCAACTCCGGCGACGAACCTCGAAGTCCGTGCCCATGAACAGTGCCGGATCTCAGATCTGAGATATTTTGAATCTCGGTTGACCTTTTCCCCTCTCCCCCTAATTTTCGAGCAAACTTTGACATGTCGTAACTTTGCATGCGTAGCTCCGATTTGGACATATAATATATCAAAATGTTCGTCTCTATGATTACATCATTTCATTCCATTGCATCATTTTCATTTGAGCTCATCTTGATGCCAGAAATGCTGTTAGAAGGAGGCTTCGTGAGTTAATTGTCAGATCTGCTAGTTCATCTTAGACTTTTGTCATTTTTGCCATGATTATTGTGTGCATGCTATGCCTATGAGTCCTTCATATGTTTTGTTAAGCATTTTGTCTTCTTTCCAGAGGTGCAACCCATGCATTTTTAGGATATGTGTGGTGACTTGTGCAAGCTTGCAAAGTGAGGCACCCGGTAAATCTGTTTTCAGGGACTTAGTAGTTTTTACCAAGTCTGGGTTTATTTAGTTCATGATGCCATATGTTTGGCTTGTTTCCTAGTGATCCGTGCCTCTTTTGAGGATGATCAGTAAATGAGTTTTGTTAATCATGTTATGCTCTATCCATCCATGTCTTTGTTTGCAATTACGGAGCAACCTAGCTTGAGTCAATTGAGCTCTACTTTTGCTTCGTTGTGAATCTGGGCAGATCATCAACTCATTTGCGATTTTGCCGATGCTATTGTAGTTGATCCGTGCATGCTATGCCATTGTTCTTGCCATGTCTAGCTTGTATTTTGTGCCTTCTTAATGGATGTATGCTTGACTTTCCATGACTTGCACCGTAGTGAGTGCATCGAGCTCGTTTACATGCCTTCGTGAGTTATATTTCAGCATGTCTCAGTTTTCACTAAGTCTGAAAACTGATTGTGTTTTAGCTATGTTCATGTGCCCGTTAGTATATTTTGTAAACCCTTTTGGCCCCAGGTCACTTTAGGTCTTTTGTTAAGCTTGTTGAGTAGCTCTGTGCCATGTTTTTCTTTGTCTGAGATCTGTTTTGCATTTGCGTTTTTGCCATGCTTGTTTAAACCTCATAATGTATGATTTGGCCGTGGCTCAGTGCTAGTCTTTTGTTAAGCATCTTGTGTGCATCCCTGCCATGTATTTTATTGTCATGTTTGGTGGCTGTAGCATGTTCATTTCATTGCATTTAGATGCCTACTTGCTGTAAATTGCAGGTCGGTGTCATTCTTAAAACGCTCGCCATTTCCAAATCGTAACTCCGATTCCGTTGATCTTTATATCATTTTCAAGCGATTTCATCTCATCTTTCCAGTGGCACCCTTGGAATTCCAAGTTGAGGCCAGGTTCATGCATTTCCTGTCATAACTTGCATTTTGCATCCCGCATCGCATCCCGCATAGCATGTCATCTTTGCATTGTGTTGTTTGAGTTTGCACGTGGTTGATTGTATCCTTGTTGCTTGTTTATCTTGTTTGGGTAGAGCCGGGAGACGAGTCCGCTAACGAGGAGCCCGTTGAGTTTGCTCTTGAGGATCCAGTCAACTCTGACAACTGTGCAGGCAAGATGATCATACCCTCGAAATCACTACTATCTTTGCTATGCTAGTTTGCTCGCTCTTGCTATGCCAATGCTATGATGCCTACCATTTTCTTGTCAGCCTCCCAAATTGCCATGTCAAACCTCTAACCACCATGTCCTAGCAAACCGTTGATTGGCTAAGTTACCGCTTTGCTCAGCCCCTCTTATAGCGTTGCTAGTTGCAGGTGAAGATTGGAGGCCGTTCCTTGTTGGAACATCTTTTATTTACTTGTTGGGATATCATTATACTGCTATGTTATCTTAATGCATCTATACACTTGGTAAAGGGTGGAAGGCTCGGCCTCTCACCTAGTGTTTTGTTCCACTCTTGCCGCCCTAGTTTCCGTCATATCGGTGTTATGTTCCCGGTTTTTGCGTTCCTTACGCGGTTGGGTTATAATGGGAACCCCTTGATAGTTCGCCTTGATTAAAGCTTTTCCAGCAATACCCAACCTTGGTCTTACCATTTGCCACCTAGCCTCTTTTCCCTCGGGTTTTCGGAGCCCGCGGGTCATCTTATTTAACCCCCCCCCCCCGGGCCAGTGCTCCTCTGAGTGTTGGTCCAAACTAGAGTCCTGTGCAGCGCCCCCTCGGGGAAACTTGAGGTTTGGTTTTAGTTGTATGGAGCGCTCATCTGAGTGTGCCCTGAGAAAGAGATATGCGCAGCTCCTATCGGGATTTGCTGGCACATTCGGGCGGTGTTGCTGGTCTTGTTTTAACCTGTCGAAGTGTCTTGAATTACCGAGATACCGAGTCTGATCGGAACGTCATGGGAGGAGGTCTATTCCTTCGTTGACCGTGAGAGCTTGTCATGGGCTAAGTTGGGACTCCCCTGCAGGGTTTGAACTTTCGAAAGTCGTGCCCGCGGTTATGGGCAGATGGGAATTTGTTAATGTCCGGTAGTAGATAACTTGAACCTTAATTAATTAAAATGAATCAACTAAGTGTGTTACCGTGATGGCCTCTTCTCAGCGCAGTCCGGGAAGTGGACACGGTGTTGGAGTAATGCTTGCGCAGGTTGTTCCTCTAGTTTTTCTCGCTCGCGCTTTGCCCCCTCTTCTCACTCTCCTTTGCGTATAAGATAGCCACCATATATGCTACTCGCTTGCTGCAGCTCCACATATATTTGCCTTACCCTGCCTATAAGCTTAAATAGTCTTGATCGCGAGGGTGCGAGATTGCTGAGTCCCTGTGGCTCACAGATTACTATTACACCAGATGCAGGTCCAGGTGATTCCGCTCCATGTGACGAGTACGAGCTCAAGTGGGAGTTCGACGAGGACTCTCAGCGTTACTACGTTTCCTTTCCCGATGATCAGTAGTGGTGCCCAGTTGGGGGTGATTGGGACCGTGTTGCATGTTGGGTTTTCTTCTATTTTGGCGCCGTAGATGGGCCATGAGTGTTTGGATGATGTATGTTATTTATGTACTCTGATGTGACGTGGCGAGTGTAAGCCAACTATGTTCTCCCCTTTATTATTCATATTACATGGGATGTTGTGAAGATTGCCTAACTTGCGACATATGCCTTCAATGCGATTATGTCTCTAAGTCGTGCCTCGACACGTGGGAGCTATAGTCGCATCGAGGGTGTTACACACCAGCCCCGCACTCCGCGAGACTCATGACTCCAAGGAGCCGGACTCCTCTCCGGACTCCGAACCCTCCACGCCCCTGCCGATCGAATCCGATTGGGCGCCGATCATGGAGTTTACTCCCGCGGACATCTTTCAGCAATCGCCTTTCGGCGATATTCTGAAGACACTAAAGTCTCTCTCTTTATCAGGAGAGCCCTTGTCGGACTACGGTCAGCAAGGTTGGGATACGAACGATGGAAAATTCAAAGCCCACCCACCACCCACTTTGTAGCCACTGTCGACGATTTAACCAACATGCTCGACTTCGACTCCGAAGAGATCGACGGTATGGACGCCGATGAAGGAGACGATGAAGAACCAGCGCCTATTGGGCCCTGGAAAGCCACCTCGTCATATGACATATACATGGTGGACACCCCAAAAGAAGGAGATGGCGATGGAACAGCGGAGGATGACCCCTCCAAGAAACAGCCTAAGCGCCGGCGTCAGCGGCGCCGCTCAAAATCCCGCCAAAACAAATATGGTGATTTTAGCATGGGAGATAATAATACTCCGGAGAGTGCCGAAGAAAACCCCCTCCAGCAAGATTCAGCACAGGAGGATGGAGAAACCAGCCCTCATGAGAAAGCGGCAGACAGAGAGGTCGAGGACGATAATCATATGCCTCCCTCCGAAGACGAGGCGAGCCTCGACGACGACGAATTCGTCGTGCCAGAGGATCCCGTCGAGCAAGAGCGTTTTCAACGCAGGCTTATGGCCACTGCAAGAAGCCTCAAGAAAAAATAGCAACAGCTTAGAGCTGATCAAGATTTGCTAGTCGACAGATGGACTGAAGTCCTTGCGGCCGAAGAGCATAAACTCGAACGCCCCTCCAAGAGCTACCCAAAGCGCAGGTTGCTACCCCGATTAGAGGAGGAAGCACCTAAACCTACATCACCAACACTTGATACGGCCGACCGGCCACCTCATGGCCGCGACAGAGAGGCCTCTCGGCCCTCAACTCAAGCCGCACCCCGTACCAAGGCACGGGAAAATGCGCCTGACCTGCGAGATGTGTTGGAGGACAAGGCAAGGCAAACAAGATCGATCTACGGATCGCGTGGGCGCCCCACGACTCGAGACGGTAACCGTCACGCCGGACACAAATCCGGTAGGGTCGAACACAGTAGACAAAGCTCATTGGAGTTACGTCATGATATAGCCCAGTACAGAGGCGCCGCACACCCACTATGCTTCACAGACGAAGTAATGGATCATCAAATCCCCGAGGGTTTCAAACCCATAAACATCGAATCATATGATGGCACAACAGATCCTGCGGTATGGATCGAGGATTATCTCCTTCATATCCACATGGCCCGCGGCGATGATTTCCACGCCATCAAATACCTCCCACTAAAGCTTAAAGGACCAGCTCGGCATTGGCTTAACAGCTTGCCAACAGGATCAATCAGTTGTTGGGAGGACCTGGAAGCCGCATTCCTCAACAATTTCCAGGGCACTTATGGGCGACCCCCAGACGCCGATGACCTAAGTCACGTAATTCAGCAGCCAGAGGAATCGGCCAGGCAATTCTGGACACGGTTCCTAACAAAGAAAAATCAAATAGTCGACTGTCCGGATGCAGAGGCCCTAGCAGCTTTCAAGCACAATATCCGTGACGAGTGGCTTGCCCGGCACCTTGGACAGGAAAAGCCGAAATCTATGGCAGCACTCACGACACTCATGACCCACTTTTGCGCGGGAGAAGACAGCTGGCTTGCTCGTAGTAACAATATGACCAAGAACCCTGGTAATTCGGATACCAGGGACAGTAGTGGCAGGTCGCGTCGCAACAAGCAGAAGCGCCGCATTAACGGCGACAATGCTGAGGATACGGCAGTTAACGCCGGATTCAGAGGCTATAAATCCGGTCAGCGGAAAAAGTCATTCAAAAGAAATCCTAGGGGCCCGTCCAGTTTGGACCGAATACTCGACCGCTTGTGCCAGATACATGGCACCCCTGAAAAGCTGGCCAATCACACCGACAGGGATTGTTGGGTGTTCAGGCAGGCAAGTTAAACGCCGAAAATACCGACAAGGGGCTGCATAGCTATGACGACGAAGAGCCCCGGCCGCCGAACAACACTAGACAGAAGGGTTTTCCCCCACAAGTGCCGATGGTGAACATGATGTACGCAACCCACATCCCCAAGAGGGAGCGGAAGCGCGCGTTAAGGGATGTATACACGGTAGAGCCAGTCGCCCCAAAGTTCAACCCATGGTCCTCCTGCCCGATCACCTTTGATCGAAGGGACCATCCCACTAGCACCCATCATGGCGGATTCTCCGCATTGGTTCTAGACCCAAATATTGACGGATTTCATCTCACTAGAGTCCTTATGGACGGCGGCAACAGCCTGAACCTGCTTTACCAGGATAGTGTGTGGAAAATGGGCATAGATCCCTCAAGGATTAAGCCCACCAAAATGACCTTTAAAGGCGTCATACCAGGTGTAGAGGCCAACTGTACAGGCTCAGTCACACTTGAAGTGGTCTTTGGATCTCCGGATAATTTCTGAAGCGAGGAGTTAATCTTCGACATAGTCCCATTCCGAAGTGGCTATCACGCACTGCCCGGGCGAACCACATTCGCCAAGTTCAACGCAGTACCTCACTACGCATACCTTAAGCTCAAGATGCCAGGCCCTCGAGGAGTAATTACGGTCAACGGAAACACTGAACGCTCCCTCCGAACGGAGGAGCACATGGCGGCCCTTGCAGCGGAAGTACAAAGCAGCCTCTCCAGGCAGTTCTCCAGTCCGGCCATTAAACGTCCAGACACCGTCAAGCGCGCCCGGAGTAACCTACAACAAGACCGCCTGGCATGTTCCGAGCAGGCGTAGCAATGCGGCCCCAACCCCAGCCCTCGCAAAAATGTGACGCTAGTGCTTCGCGTACATAACTACGCTCTAGAAATACCATGGGTACAGGGGGAGGGGCACCATCACGGCACGCCCGAAACATGGCTTAAACCGCACCAGGGGCTGCCGATTTTTTTAATTTTCTCTTACTTTCAGGACTCCATTCTTCGGAAGGCCTGTTCGGCAGTTCAATTTTCGCACAAACGATGCAAGAACCAGGGAAGCAGACAAGCCATGCCGCATTACGGAACTCCCAGGTGGTCTCTATCACGAGCAGTATACCTGTTTCGCATACCATTCCGCAGCCTGCCCCTAGAACAGACATGTTAAATAGTCCAACCTTTTGCTTATCGCATTATTTGTATCGTTTTGCTTTGATTGCAGCCCTTTTTAATAAACAATGCATAGCTTTTGTCTATTTTTGCATTGCTTTTTTTACAAATATATGTTCCTTAACGACATGTTTCACCCGTACACTTCGGTACGGCCAAAATACGCCAGGGGCTTTAGTACCCCTCAACATGGTGTGAGAAGTCCGAACACTTTAACAAGTGCGGCACCCCGAACTTATAGCATTATATGCATCGGCTCCGAATCTTGTCTTGGGTCAATAGTTGGGTTTGCCCGGCTCCTATGTTTTGGTGCCTTACGTTCCGCTATATCGGCTAAGGTAGCACTAGGAGAACTACTGCGATTGTGCCCCAGTTGAGCTGGGTCGAGCACCTCAGTAGAGAAAGCTAAAACTGACTATCATGATGAAGCGAGAGCTGGTCGCTGTTCGAGAGGTTTTTCGAGTCCCTAAAGATGTATGTCGCTTAGAGCGAGGAGTCGGCTCTGTCCGGCCAAGGCGTGGATAGCGCCCCGAACTCGGTCTTTCGAATGCCAGGGGCTTCGCCAAAATTTAAAATTATAGAATTCTATGGCTAAGTGAGAGTGTTCAAGCATTATAGTCCGATTGCCTTGTTCGTTGTGCTGAGCGCCTCCCTCGAAGGACCCAAACATGGGGAAAAGAGCGCTCAGGTTTATCCCCGAACACCCCAGCACTAGCGGCACGGGGGCAGAAGCCGACGACTCGCCATCTCTCAGAATTGATAAACAACCGCACACAAGGTAATATTTTAAATTCCAACAGCATTGTTTAGCGCATATGAACAAGTTTTCAACGCACAGGACAAAACGAGTGAGTTTTACTCAAAAATTACATCCCTGGAACATTCATCAGCCATAAGGCAGGCACCCTTCAAAACATCCTTATAACAATTCTCGGACTTGCGATGCTCTTTCCCCGGCGGTGGCCCGTCCTTCACAAGCTTCTCAGCATCCAGCTTGCCCCACTGCACCTTAGCACGGGCAAGGGCCCTATGGGCACCTTCAATGCAGATGGAGCGCTTGATGATTTTGAGCCTTGGACAGGCCCCCACCAGCCGCCGCACCAGCCCGAAATAGCTCCCAGGCAGAGCCTCTCCAGGCCATAGCCAAACTATGAGGCCCTTCATGGCCTGCTCGGCCGCCTTGTGGAGCTCGACCAGTTGCTTCAGCTGGTCGCTCAGGGGCACGGGGTGTCCGGCCTCAGCATACTGAGACCAGAACACCTTCTTTGTCGAGCTGCCCTCCTCGGCTCAATAGAATGCGGCAGCATCGGACACGCTACAGGGAAGATCCGCGAAGGCTCCTGGAGAACTCCGGATTCGGGTAAGTAACAAGTAACTCACGTTTACATGTTTACTTTGCATAAAGAATGCCTTACTCGCCGCTATCTTTTCACCGCATCCAACTCCTGGAGGGTCTTCTGGGATTCGGCCTTGGCAGACTTGGCATCTTTAATAGCCACCGCAAGCTCGGACGCTCGCGTCTTTGAGTCAAGCTCCAAACTCTCATGTTTTTTCATGAGAGCCTGGAGCTCTTACCGCACCTTGCCAACCTGGGCCTCATACTTCTCCCGCTCGATGCGCTCCGTGGATGTCCTCTTCTCGGCCTCGACCAGCGCTTGCTTAAGGGTCGCCACCTCAGACATGGACCCTACAATAGCCACGATACTCCTGTCATTTTTTGCAATTGCACTTTTTATATATATACTTAAACAAGGTATTTCTTACCTTCATTGTCCTCGAGCTGCTTCTTGGCACGCCCGAGCTCTTGCTCGGACCGCTCGAGGTTCTGCTTTAGCGTGTCCACTTCCACAGTCAGTGCGCCGGACGCCAGCAGAGAAGCCTGCATACGCATATCGACTCCTTTTTGTTAGACTCCTGCGAATTTTATTTCATCCTCTATTCGGCTTTTATTCCCGAACGCCAAAAAGAGCATCAGGGGCTACTGTCTATGCTGTAATATTATTTACACATTCTTTACTTACCTCAAAGCCTGTTAAAAGGCTAGTACAAGCTTCAGTCAGTCCGCTCTTGGCGGACTGAACCTTCTGGACCACCGCACTCATAATGGTGCGGTGCTCCTCGTCAATGGAGGCGCCGCTGAGCACCTCCAATAGATTGTCCGGCGCCTCCGGTTGGACGAGGGTCACCGCACGATGGGCTTGCTCCTCTTGGAAGGAGGTCCCCCGCTGGACTCTGGAACCTTTGAAGGTTCCGGAGCGGTGTCCGGCCTAGAGCCGGACTTGGAGCCCTGGGGGGTCTTATCCCCTTTACTCCTAGAGTCCGGGAGGTCGCCTTGCGGCGCCTCCAGGACCACCTCCTCCTGGCTTGGAACCTGTTGGGACAACACTTCGACATCGTCCGTAGGGCGGGGGGAGGAAGCTGTCAGAAGTGAATTCACATCCGACGAGTCCAGTGAACCGCTCGACGACGCGTCGAGCCGATCTTTGGGTGGGCTGCATAATCATACTCGACATAAGGGAAAGTTGTGCAATAAAGGAATACTATGAATTACTCTGGTATCCGGATACTTACGATTTCGCCAGGGGCTTGGCCCTGAGCGGCCACTCCTCTCCGCCATCGTCGGCGTCGGTAGAGTAGTCCAGAGGAAGGGTTTTCCCCTTCTTGGACCCTTCGGCCTCCCCAGAGAGGGCGGCCTTCCTTTTCTTCTCTCCCCCCGCTGGAGGGGGAGAGGTCTCTTCTTCCTCCTCCTCGTCTTCACGGGATGAATGCGCCTTGGAGCCGTCGGATGATGAACCCGACACCTCCTGGCGCTGGGCACTTTTTCGAGTCCCTGTGGCCTTCTTTGTGGCCTTGTTCTCCGGCACCACATGGGGTGCCGGAACCAGCAGCTTCGCCAAGCGGGCATCAGCTGGGTCTTCGGGCAAAGGAGCCGGACAGTTGATCTGTCCGGACTTCGCCTGCCAAACCTGTCAAAGGTAAGGGAGCTTAGATCCCGCATAGAGTTAAACTATGAAAAACTAATACCCTGTAAAATGTGCAAACAACTTACCGCGCTAGCGTGACGCTGCGTGCTGAATCCGCGATCCTCGATAGCGGATGCGGGAGCCTCGGCACCCTTGAAAAGCACCTTCCAGGCATCTTCGTACGTCGTGTCGAAGAGCCTGCTCAGAGTTCGGTGCTGCGCTGGGTTGAACTCCCACAGATTGAAGGCCCGTTGTTGACACGGGAGGATCAGGCGGATGAGCATAACCTGGACTACGTTGACAAGCTTGAGCTGGTTGTCCACCAGGGTTTGGATGCATGTTTGCAGTCCAGTCACCTCTCCTGTGCTGCCCCACGACAGGCCCGTCTCTTTCTAGGACGTGATCCACGTTGGGGGTCCGGACCGGAACTCGGGGGCTGCGACCCACTCAGGGTCGCGCGGCTCGGTGATGTAAAACCACCCCGATTGCCACCCCTTCAGGGTCTCCACATAGGAGCCCTCGAGCCATAAGACGTTGGGCATCTTGCCCACCATGGCGCTTCCGCACTCCGCCTGGTTGCCGCGCACCACCTTCGGCTTGACGTTGAAATTCTTGAGCCATAGGCCGAAATGGGGGTGGATGCAGAGGAAAGCCTCGAACAAGACGATAAACGCCGAGATGTTGAGGATGAAGTTCGGGGCCATATCATGGAAATACAGGCCGTAGTAGAACATGAGTCCCCGGACGAATGGGTGGATAGGAAAGCCCAGTCCGCAGAGGAAGTGGGGAAGGAACACTACCCTCTCATGGGGCCTTGGGGTGGGGAGGAGCTGCCCCTCTTCGGGAAGCCGGTGCGCGATGTCGTTAGAGAAGTATCCGGCCTTCCTTAGTTTTTTGATGTGCCCCTCCGTGATGGAGGAGACCATCCACTTGCCTCCCGCTCCGAACATGGCTGGAGAAGGTTGAGGTGGGGAGTGCAGACTTGGGCGCTGGAGCTCGAGTGCGCGAGAAAGGATAGGCAAAGGAGGAAGAAGGCGTAGGTGAAAAGGTGGATCCTTATCCCCTTATATGGGTGGACGCAACTACGTGTCCCCACCAGCCTGGTAAAACTCGCTTATCTCCAAGCGCCGTAATCAATGGTGCGGTTGGGTTACCCACACCCGTATTGATGAGAATCCCGAAATAGGGGGACACGATCTCAGCTTTAACAAGACGTGCCAAGGAAACCGCCTCGCATGATGCGCTGAGGTGGGATAATAAAACGATTCGGATAAAGGCTTGGCCGCGGTGTGTCACACTATGGAATATGTCAGCAGATTAGATTTGTGTAAACATTATTCTCTCTATGGCAATATGTGGAAACTTATTTTGCAGAGCCGTACACTATCTTTGTGTTCAAAATCTTCTATGAAGTACTTGGAGGAGGAACCCGCCTTGCAATGCCGAAGACAATCTGCGCGCCGGACTTGTCGTCATTGAAGGCTGGTTCAGGGGCTAGTGAGGGAGTCCTGGATTAGGGGGTGTCCGGATGGCTGGACTATACCTTCAGCTGGACTCCTGGACTATGAAGATACAAGATTGAATACTTCGTCCCGTGTCTGGAAGGGACTTTCCTTGGCGTGGAAGGCAAGCTTGGCGATACGGATATGTAGATCTCCTACCATTGTAACCGACTTTGTGTAATCCTAACCCTCTCCGGTGTCTATATAAACCGGAGGGTTTTAGTCCGTAGGACAACATACATAACAACAATCATACCATAGGCTAGCTTCTAGGGTTTAGCCTCTCCGATCTCATGGCAGATCTACTCTTGTACTACCCATATCATCAATATTAATCAAGCAGGACGTAGGGTTTTACCTCCATCAAGAGGGCCCGAACCTGGGTAAAACTTCGAGTCCCTTGCCTCCTGTTACCATCTGGCCTAGACGCATAGTTCGGGACCCCCTACCCGAGATCCGCCGGTTTTGACACCGACATGGGTCTTGCCGCTGTACTTCTCGCCATGGTCGGACTTGAACATGCGGTGGGAGGGCCACTGGAACTACCGCAGCTCACGGGTAAAGGCTGGGCAACCCACCTCGTAGGGTAGGCCGCCAGAGCCTCCCGATGCTAGGTGGTCCATAGTGGGCCCCGCCCACCTATCTGACTGGTGGAGTGCTTCACGCCGGTGCCCGATGGTGGTCCGAGCATCTTCATGGGCTCGCTCTCGACGAACTTGGCGCTGATCGCGGTGGGTCCGTGGGTCGGATGACGCTATGGAAATTTTATCACAAGCGTCATCAAGACGGACCGACACCCGCAGTGGCCGGCGTGGGGGAGGAGAGTGCACCGTGGCCGCAGCACCTCCGGTCTTCCCACCACTGGCATGCGGTGGCTCGATGCAGCGCCGGCCTAAGGGCCCCGCTGGTCGCGGCTCATCTTTGTTGGTGATGCCGACGAGGCTCCGGATGGTGGCTCTCCACTCGTCGAGCCTTTCCGTGGCAGGGGGAAAGTCGAGGAGCAATTGCGCGCGCTAAAGCTTATGTTGGTGTGGGGGGCGGCGAAAGCTGCATGGACCGTGACGCGCTCCGACTTCTAATCACGTTAGAAGGAGCTTTATGACGGCCTTGCGGTTGTGTGCCATTTTTTCCAGCGCCTCGGCGTGTATGCTGGCCTTCTACGTCCCGCGAATGAGGCACAAGACTCTTCCCACGGCGGCGCCCGGGGTCACCAGCGTGGTGACGCTACTCGTCGCGCACAACCTGAGAAGAGAGCGTCGTGGGCGCCAGCGTAGGCGTCTTGGAAACCGTCGCGCCGCCTATGGGTGGCATGACGCCGCCCTTGGAGGGCCCCGCGCCGCGTGCGGGGGGCTCGGCTCCGTCATTGGATTTGGCGGCGTGTGGCCCGTCATCTCGCACACGAACGACGCCGCTCGCCAGGCTTTGACTGCCAGAGCGATGTGGGTGTTCACGGGCTGCGCCTCGGCTTCCGTCCGTGACTGCCTCACCACTCGCCCGCACTGGTACGGGCCGTTCGGCTCCCGATGAACCGATCACCGTGATCGTCTTCTTCTTGGGAGCCATGGCAATGAAGAACTGCTAAACTAACTACTAGACCAGATTTTCACAACTACACACCTCCCCTACCTCGCGTGCCAGAGATGTCGATGGGAACTACACCTACGGGATCACTGCGATCCCTTCTACGGTTGGTGGGCGCGGGGTTGTGCAAAGAGCGGGTCTAGTAGCCAGCTTAAAGATCGTTTACCCAGGTTCGGGCCGCAATGATGCGTAATACCCTAGTCCTGCTTTGGTGTATATTTGAGTGTTCTTGAGCTTTCGAACTAGCTGTAGTGCATGCGTAGTCCAAAAGATCCGAATCCCTCTCCAGTATGCCTCGAGCCTCCTATTATAGTCAAAAGGGGTCGCCACAGTGGCACACAGGAGGTGGAAAGGTAAACAGTGTACAAGCTTATCACCTGTCTTTACGGGACAAGGCGCATTAAATGCGCCCCTTAGGTGTCATGTTGCTTTATTGGGGGCGGTAACGAAGCCCGTCCCGTCCGTCACTGTTCCGCCTCGCTCTGACACGCGTCCAGGCCAATGAGGCATGCATCGCCACGCAAGATGGCAGGCTGCTGAGATGGCGTGGTGGCAGGGTCTTCACGAAGATCTGCATGCCACCACGCAGGTGCTTGACTAGCTGGATTAGCATCCACATACTGCCACGTGGGTACTAGCCTCAGTTGGTGGGTTGGCCGCTGAGCTGGGGTGGTGACGGGGTGGCAAGGTCTTGTTGCGGTCCCGTGTGTATTCCCGGCAAGGGTCTTGCCGGGGTCTTGTGATCGCCCTCAGCAAGATTCTTGTCGGGGCCATGCGAGTGTTTTTCGGCAAGGAGCCTTGTCGGGGCCACGGGGGCATCCTCGGCAAGGGGGCTTGCAATTGTCCTGTCTTCTAGTCATCGTCTAGTCTTGTGGGCTCTTTGTCTTCACAAATATTTGTATGCCACCATGGAGGTGCCTCCCGAGCCTCGGTTCCAAAGTGGTCGATGGCGTTGGAACCTTTGGGCTCAAGGGTGGCGCGCTCTGCTGGCGTAGGGCAAGTTGCCCCGGCAAGGCTCCTGTCGGGGCTGCGGAGGCCGCCCCGGCAAGGGCCTTGCCGGGGGAGTCCACCTCGCCCTCTTGCTCTTTGTGTCTCTGGTCTTGGTGTTGTTCTGGTTGTCTTGTGGTTTTGCTCCCTATGCCCCGCTAGGTATGGCCGCAGGTGCGGCTCTAACTGTCCGCGCACAAGTAAAGGGGTACAAAAGAGAGCCCCTACTTTTGTGCACCTACAGTAACCCCGGAGGACTACATAAGGGACACTTTCCAGAACGTTTCATACTCCGAAAAGGAATAAGTATGTGGTACGGTAACTAAACCGACTCCAAAACAGTTCTAATGGCAATTTTTCTCCGTTTTCGAATAAATAAGAAAATAGGAAAATAAGAAGCAGTCCGGAAAGGACACGAGGCGTCCACGAGGGTGGAGGGCGCGCCCTACCCCCTGGGCGAGCCCCCTGCCTCGTGGGCACTCTAGACTCCGTTTTCTTGCATGATACTTCTTTTGGTCGGTAAAAATTCATTATATAATCTCCCTAAGGTTTTGACCACCGTACCACGCAAATATCTCCTGCTTTTGTTTTGAGCTGTTTTTTGCCAGGGTTTCCAAGGCCAGGCATCATGTCATCCCCCTCCTCCAACAACGCGAGCAACAATGATTGTCTAATGAAGATAGATATGAAGAGAGAAGAACTTGGGGAGATAAACAAGGGTGATAAGATCAAGAAGGCCACAGAGGATCAAGCTCCGGCACTAGAAGAAGAAGATATCCTTCAACCTTACTATAACCATCTTACCCCTACTGAAATAGAAGCTTTCAAAATGATTAAAATAGTTTAGGTGCAAAACAAGTATCTCACTCGTGAAAATATTTTGTTGCAAGAATACATCACCTTACTCAAGGGCATTATTCACAAACTGGAGAATCTCCTACGCTCGATGTGTGACATGACTTCACCAACAACTCCAACATCACCACCTCCGAAGGAAGAGACATAAATACATGGGTATGGGCACTCCCCTTGGCAACTTCCAAGCTTGGGGGAGGTGCCTCAGTATCGTATCACCATCACACTCCTATATTTACCGTTTTTCTTAGTTCGATCCTTTTGGTTATATCTTGATCTAGTAGAATAAAGTTTAGTATGATCTAGTTTTGAGTTTGTGTTGATCCTTATCTATGTAATCGAGTCTGTGAGCTATATATAATAAATATTAGTCTTGAGTTGATGGCTGGTTATCTTGCTATGATCTTGAGGGAAAAAAGAAAAAAAGAAAGAATAAAAAGAAATAAATAGATCATATTGATCTTATGGAGAGTAATGACTTCACATATAAAGAGTATGATGAATAAAAGTTGTTGAGAGTTGACAAACATAGTTTTGGTCATCGTTGCAATTAATAGGAAGTAATAAATAAAGAGAGGTTTTCACATATAAATATTCTATCTTGGACATCTTTTATGATTGTGAGCACTCATTAAAATATGACATGCTAAAAAGTTGATGTTGGACAAGGAAGACAATGTAATGGGTTATGTTTTCTTAAATCCGAAATAAATTATATTGTCATAGATCATCCAACATGATGAGCTTGCCTTTCCCCCTCGCACTAGTCAAATTCTTTGCACCAAGTAGATATACTACTTGTGCTTCCAAATATCCTTAAACTCAGTTTTTCCATGAGAGTCCACCATATCTACCTATGGATTGAGTAAGATCCTTCAAGTAAGTTGTCATTGTTGTGAGCAATAAAAATTGCTCTCTAAATATGTATGATCTATTAGTGTGGAGAAAATAAGCTTTATATGAGCTTGTGATATGGAAGAAATAAAAGCGACAGACTACAAAATAAAAGTCCCTATCACAAGTGGAAATATAAAGTGACGTTCTTTTGCATTAAGATTTTGTGCATCCAACCATAAAAACACATGACAACCTCTGCTTCCCTCTGTGAAGGGCCTATCTTTTATTTTTGTGTTATACCTTATACAAGAGTCATGGTGATCTTCACCTTTCCTTTTTACACTTCATCCTTTGGCAAGCACTATGTGTTGGAATGATCCTGATGAAGTAAAAACTTATTGTTGACATAAATCACATGACAATTGTATGTAGGTTATCATAAACTATTATTGTTGACATTACCCTTGAGGTAAAAAGTTGGGAGGCAAAACTATATGCCCCTATCTTTCTCTGTGTCCGATTAAAACTTCATACCCATAAGTATTGCGTGAGTGTTAGCAATTTTGAAGGATTAAATGATAGTTGAGTATCTGGACTTGCTGAAAAGCTCTTATATTGACTCTTTCCGGTGTTATGATAAATCGCAATTGCTTCAATGACTGAGATTATAGTTTGCTAGTTTCAATGAAGTTTCTGATTCAAACTTTACATTGTGAATAGATTGTTACTTTAGCATAAGAAATCATATGACTATATATATATATATATATATATATATATATATATATATATATATATATATATGTTGCTATTCTAAGAATGATCATGATGCCCTCATGTCCGTATTTTTATTTTATCGACACCTCTATCTCTAAACATGTGGACACATTTTTCGATATCGGCTTCCGCTTAAGGACAAGCAGGGTCTAAGCCTGTGGGAGTTGATACTTCCAGTTTGCATCATGATTTTATATCGATATTTATTGCATTATGGGCTGTTATTACACATTATGTCACAATACTTATGCCTTCTATCTCTTATTTTACATGGTTTACATGAAGAGGGAGAATGCCGGCAGCTGGAATTCTGGGCTGGAAAAGGAGCAAATATTAGAGACCTATTCTGCACAACCCCCAAAGTCCTGAAACTCCATGAGAGTCAGTTTTGGAATATATAAAAAATATTGGGCGAAGAAAGCGCCAGAGGGGGGCTAGCCACCGTCCACGAGGATGGGGGCGCACCCTAGCCCCTGGGCGCGCCCCCTGCCTCGTAGGCCACCTGGCAGGCCCCTGATGCCCATATTCTGGTATAAGGTGTCTTTTGCCCTAGAAAAAAATTAGGAGGAAGCTTTCGGGACGAAGCGCTGCCGTCTCGAGGTGGAACCTTGGCGGAACCAATCTAGGGCTCCGGCGGAGCTGTTCTGCCGGGGAAACATCCCTCCGGGAGGGGGAAATCGTCACCATCGTCATCACCATCGATCCTCTCATTAGGAGGGGGTCAATCTCCATCAAGATCTTCATCAGCACCATCTCCTCTCAAACCCTAGTTCATCTCCTGTATCCGATCTTTCTCTCAAAACCTCAGATTGGTACCTGTGGGTTGCTAGTAGTGTTGATTACTCCTTGTAGTTGATGCTAGTTGGTTTATTCGGTGGAAGATTATATGTTCAGATCCTTTATGCATATTAATACCCCTATGATTATGAACATTAATATGATTTGTGAGTAGTTACGTTTGTTCCTGAGGACATGGGAGAAGTCTTGCTATAAGTAGTCATGTGAATTTTGTATTCGTTCGATATTTGTATGAGATTTGTGTTGTCTCTCCTCTAGTGGTGTTATGTGAACGTCGACTACATGAAACTTCACCATTGTTTGGGCCTAGGGGAAGGCATTTGGAAGTAATAACTAGATGATGGGTTGCTAGAGTGACAGAAGCTTAAACCCTAGTTTATGTGTTGCTTCATAAGGGGCTGATTTGGATCCATATGTTTCATGCTATGGTTAGGTTTATCTTAATTCTTCTTTCGTAGTTGTGGATGCTTGTAAGGGGGGTTAATCATAAGTGGGATGCTTGTCCAAGGAAGGGCAGTACCCAAGCACCAGTCCACCCACATATCAAATTATGGAAGTAACGAACGCGAGTCATATGAGCATGATGAAAACTAGCTTGACAATAATTCCCATGTGCCCTCGGGAGTGCTTTCCTTTATATAAGAGTTTGTCCAGGCTTGTCCGTTGCTACAAAAGGATTGGGCCACCTTGTTGCACGTTGTTTTCTTTTGTTACTTGTTACTCGTTACGAATTACCTTATCACAAAACTATCTGTTATCGATAATTTCAGTGTTTGCAGAGAGTACCTTACTAAAAACCGCTTGTCATTTCCTTCTGCCCCTCGTTGGGTTCGACACTCTTACTTATCGAAAGGACTACGATAGATCCCCTATACTTGTGGGTCATCACCCTCTCGGAGGCCGGAGGATGAATCCCAAAGGGACTTTCCTCTTCTTCCTCCATAGCAACCTCTTCAGCTTCATCCCTCCTTAGATCTTCCTGGACCGACCTTACGTCTCCTTTTTCGTTGTCGAAGGGTGAGGAATACATGACGTTGGACTAGTTGAATCTATTAGAAAATAGCAAGAAAAGAGAACAGAGTATTTCTCCACGATACGGTGATCAACAGGTTCGGGGAGTATATGTAGATTTTTTATCTTGGAGGACAAGTATATGGTAGAAAAAATGAGTACAAAAGGTGTCCTAGGCCAGGCGCGACTGGCGCGCCCTGGTGTCTTGTGCCCACCAGGGGACGCTCCCTGGAAGTTTATTTATTCCCAAAATTCTTTAATATTCCAAAACGGATAGAAAATATTTTTGCGGATTTTTCGGACCTCCTGGGACCTGTAAATATTACACAATGAGTTAAGTGGCGGCTTATAGATGAAATACTTACATTAAGTACGTAACAAGGTGAGTCACCAAGATTACAGAAATCATCTGAGACACACGGTTCTTTAAACCGGTGAGTTCAGCGGTGACTTGTCCGAGAGCCGCCTTAGCCTTCTCCGCTCGCTGTGTCAAAGCAGTTTTCTCATTGGCCCAAGCCTCTTTTTCCGCAGTGAAGCTGGTCTTCAGTTTCTCTGCCTCAGATATACTCAACTGGAGTTTAGATTCAACTGTCTTTGTTTCAGTCGCTTGAGTCGCCAGCCGGGTCTTGACTTCAGACAATTGCGATTCCAGTTCTGCGGTCGCAGCCTGCATACAACATAAGGTTGGTTAGTTTCCGGGCAGATTATAAAAAACAAGTCCCAAGTGCTTTGCAAGCAATAACACTTGGTACTTGGGGGCTAATTTCTATCAGCGCAAATCTTTATCTAATATTAAAAGGAGGATTGTTTCTCCACTTTTTTTGGTCAAAGACTTTCCTTTTACATCTGTTCGTACGTCGTCAATGGTTTTACGTCCCTTCGTATGTCAACCTAGCAATCAAACAACAGATTTAATGAGAGCGCGTGCAAATGGGCCGGCCCAATTAATCGAACACAACGTTTTTTCTTTTTAGGAATCAAGCACAACGATCGAACGCGCAAACGGGCCGGCCCAATTGGTAGGCGTCGAAAGAAATGCGAAAAATAAAATTTGTGTCGTGAGAATCGATCTCACGAGCTCACGCTGGATAAAAGCAAAGCTAGCTCGGCTAGCTAGCTAATGGGAACAACATAAAAGCAACGCTAGGCCTAAAGTCTAAATACGACTAGCCAACCAGTCCCGAACTCGATGACCAACCGGGCACCTCATGCTTATGTGCGGATGACACGGCCCCGCAGGAAGCACGCCTTGGAGGAGAAAGGACGGAAACCAGGCTGCGTTAGAAAGTTATATGCTAAAATCATGGCATTGACGGTGAGATCAGCTGGCGAAAATCAAGGGAAGAGATCGGTTGAGATTGAGAAAAGGGAGAAGAAAATCTTGACGCTGCACAGCATACATATCCAATTCGGTTATCTCTAGAGAGCATTTCAAACAACGTGAAAAAGAAATAATAAGGAATGAAAGAGAATATCTAAAATACAAACGCAAACGATTGCATGTGCAACAAGAGCGCTTATATAGGAGGAAACAAATAAACTGCATGGGTCAGATGTATATCACATGCAAGATATCGCAGATCTGAAAATTATGGGCATAAACAGCGGCCACGCCGCCGCTCCTGTCTTGCTTCCCGTAACCGTACTGCATGTGCACGTCCTCGGGCAGTATGCATGCTGGATGATTAAAACTGATTCCTGAGACATGCATATACTGGATGATTAAAAATGACAGGTGGTTCTGTTTTTTACGTGGCCAGTTGATGGTTAGCTCTAATTAAATGGATTGCATGGTTAGGTATTTTAACATAACTTTGGTAAGATATAATACATTTTTAGAATGCCATTAAAAGGAATGAGTAGGTCAATAAAATCTCCCTTCCAATGAATGAATAAAGTAGCACATTACTTCCGGCTTGAAAAATACAGACGGGACTAAGTGGTCAGCCCATCTAATTCCGGCTTAAAAAATACAGACATGACTAAGTGGTCAGCCCATCTAATAATATCGGACATAAGTAGTAATATAACATAAGAGCGGATGCCTATGCGGAAACCATGACCAAATTGTTGTTTCTTTACGAAAGGTGCTAAGGTTTGTTTTGTGCTTAATGCATGACTGATCTAAAGTTATCCTGGACTACAACGTGTCCCCCTGCGCCTCCATGTTGGTATATGTTTTGGTAAAAGCTAACGTTTTCTTTGTAGCGAAACACACATCAATTTTTTTTCCGTTGCAACGCACAGACATATGTGCTAGTTTTTAAAAAAGAAATGGCTCTTTCTAAAAGTCCCAAGTGTTATTGCGGGGCTAATGCATATTGCTTGACTTTTTTCTACAAATGAGCCGGATAAGCTGTCAACAATCTCATCCGGCTCATGAGGGCTATACGGTCAATTCTATACAATGACTAGTAGGACCGGCTCATTCATACTGATTAAACCGGCCCTGGGGGCTACACATGCAAAGTGAAGTACTGTCAGCATCCGGTTTAGTTATAAACCGGACTTGGAGGGAGTCTAAGGCAGAGGCTTATAAGTCTTGTACGTCTACAGATCATTCAGTTTTATAATAATCCGAAGACTTGGAGGCTGGCAGGGTATATGACTTATATAAACCGGAGAATGTACCTCATATTTTTGATGCATCTGTTTGACCATCACAATCTCTGAGTCACGACTGGAGTGCACCTGACTGAGATAACCAGATAGTACTTCACTAATACTCACATGAGCATAGTGGGAGACGTCAAACCTCACCTTCTGCCTTTCCATAACTTCTTGTTTGGCAGAGTGTCTTGCCAAGATAGTTGGGTTCCCCGGTTCAACAAATCTGGTGCCCGTAATTAAAACATATTCATTTTGCCTCTCTGGCGGGTTAGCTGAGCTTGACGACTCAATACTGGATGGGTCAATAGCAGTTTCGTATGCAAATGGCTCAGGTAAATCCGGTTGAACGTTGAAAGCAGGGTCTTCTGGCTGTTCAGTGCGTTCCGGCACAAAGGTTAACTGCTCTGGTTCTTCAGGATGTTCCGGTATAAGTGTTGGTTGCTCCAGATCAGTGGCTTTTGGATCCTCAGCCGGCTTTGTCACCCTTGCCTTCTTGGGCTTTGCTTGACCACTAAAAAGGATTTAGACAAGTTTGTATAATGATGCATATATATAAGAATATAAGAAGGGTAGTTATCTTTACCCCGGGGCGGTCTTGAAGGACGGCAATTGAGTTTGTGATGAATCACCAGAAGAGGAACAAGAACTCTCCTGTCAAGATGGAATCAAAAGTGAGTAACGAAGGTAAATCATTGAACAAATACAAGGGTTGAAAGTCAAAGAGAACCTCATTCTGGCGTTTCCGAGGAGGTCTTGCACTACAAAAAAAAGACACATCCGTGACATTTTGGGCCAAACGAATTTTTTTCCGTCATACATATGACACTTCTATGACGATAATTGTGACAAAACCCGGCATCATCATAGATGTGGTGAGCTCCTACTTCTATGACAAAAAATCATGACAGAAATTGGGCTTTTCGTCCTGGGCGGGCCAGAGACGCACCTGCATGACATTCTTTGGGCCGTCCATGACGGAAAAAACCGTGGTAGAAGCGAGGGGGAGGAAAATTTCGGGGAGTTCCCGGTTACGGTGGGAGGTCGGGGGCCAAGCGATGCGCGTTTCTCTCGTACATGTACGCGTGTGTGTGCGAGGCGTTGGCTCTAACTGAACCCAAGCGAGGCGTTGGGCTCTAACTGAACCCAAGCAAGGCGTTGGGCTCTAACTGAACCCGAGCGATTGCACTGCAGGCTACGCGTTACTGAACCCGAGCGATCGATCGATGGCTGTTAACTAAACCCGATCGAGCGATTCCTTCGCTACTGCTGCTAACTGAAGCCGATCGGTGTTGCCTCTGGGATGAACAGTGAGCGTTGTGGGGGGTTTGGATAAACAGTGAGCGGTGGTGTTGCCTCTGGATGAACAGGACCCCATGGTGTGGTGGAGGGCTGGATGAACAGTAGACGATGGAGGGGTGGTTGAACAGGACCCCGTGGTGTGGAGGGCTGGATGAACAGTAGGCGGTGGAGGGGTGTCCGTGGAGGGGTGGTTGAACAGTAGCCGGTGGAGTAGCATGCAGTGGAGGCTGGATGAACAGGAGCCCGTGGAGGCTAGAGGAGGTCGACAGTGGAGATGAACAGTATCCCGTGGAGTCCCGTTTTGCGGTATGCCACACCCCTCCTGATGAACATGACCCCCGTTTCGACCGTAGGAGGTCCGTTTCATCCGTTTTGCGGTATGGCACACCCCTCCCGATCAACAGGACCCCCGTTTCGACCGTAGGAGGTCCGTTTCGTCCGTTTTGCGGTAAGCCACACCCATCCTGATCAACAGGACCCCCGTTTCGACCGTAGGAGGTCCATTTCATCCGTTTTGCGGTACGCCAGACCCCTCCCGATCAACAGGACCCCGTTCAGGCCTCGTTTCCATCGTCTGTTCCGTCCAAGCCCTCCCGATGAACACGACCACACATTCTGTTCCGACCCAGCCGGTTGGCTCCCACGCGTTCCGTTGCCTCCTGACGAACACGACGCATTCCGTTGCCTCCCCATGAACACGACGCATTCCGTTGCCTCCCCATGAACACGACAACGACGTTGTTTCTCTGTTCTGACCCAGCCATGTACACGAGCCCTGGCCGTACGTATGCGCGAGTAGACGTTCGAGACCCCGCCCATATGTGCACATACGTGGCCTTATTTTCTTTCTTGCACCCTGGCCGATGTACGTACGTGTACATACTACGTGCGCGCCTCTACTACGACACGTATGCGCCTCTACTACGACACGTGCGCGCCTCTACATCCACCAATATATAGGTGCGTACACATTCGCGGCCAGAATGACAACGCTATGTACGCTTCGACCAGGTGGGTCCCGACTGTCAGGCACTTCCTTGCCTGCAAAGATGTAGCTGGTGGGTCCCAGCAGTCAGGGGCGAATCATTTTTTTTTCACCCGGACGCACTTCCTTGCGTGCGAAGATGTAGCTGGTGGGTCCCAGCAGCCAGAGGCATACGTTTTTTTCACGAAATATGGTGGCCCGTCCGGTGGGTCCCCGCTGTCAGGTGGAGGAATAATTATTTTGCACGTAATAAGGAGGCACTTCCTTTTGCGGTCGTGGACCCAGCTGTCAGCCTCTCCACGTACAGTCCACGTCTAATGGAAGCCGTTCCTTGACCACGTTGACCACGCCGCGCCGAGAGCACCAGACCGGTGGACGACGGCGAGGCCTAGAAAGGGGACGATGCGGAGCCATGGAAGACGCGGCAGTGGATGCCCATGCGTAAAGGAGTACGAGGGTTCACTCGTTCGCTGCGGTGTGAGGCTGCCGTCGCCGCAGAATAACAGGGGGTGTGGGTGAGTAGAGGGATGGCCTTGCCAGCGGTGGGAGTAGTAGGGGCGGTGAGGCCTCCGCCGCATCGCAGCAGGCCATGGGAGGCAGGAGCACGAGGCACGACCGGCGCTGGTTTGGGCGGCTGGAGCAAGAAGACCAGAGGTTGAAGAAGCACTACGGTCGTTGGATGGACATCGTACGGTCACTGGAGCTAGAATCGTGCATATTGACTAAGTTGACAAAGCCCTCCATCCCCGTCAACTTAGTAGGCCCACAAGTCAGCCTGCCACTATACTGGGTCCCAGTTAACAGGGGGAGTATTCATTTTTTTGTGCGTAATAAGGAGGCACTTCCTTGCATGCGAAGATTTAGCTGGTGGGTCCAAGCTGTCAGCGGCGGTAACATTTTTTCGCGAAATACAAAGGCCCTTTCGGTGGGTCCCTGATGTCAGGTGGAGGAATCATTATTTTGCGCATAATAAGGAGGCATTTCCTTGTGTGCGGCCGTGGACCCAGCTGTCGGCCTCTCCATGTATAGTCCACTTCAGATGCATGTCTGTCGTTGACCACGTTGACCAGGCCGCGCCGAGAGCACCAGGGCGGTGGACGACGGTGAGGCCTAGGAAGGGAACGACACGGAGGCAGGGAAGACTCGGCAGTTGTTTCCCACATGGAGGGGAGTACGACTGTACGAGGGTTTACTGGTTCGTCTGCCGTCCCCAGAGAATAACAACAGGTGTGGGTGAGTAGAGGGATGGCTAGGCCAGCGATGGGAGTATGGTGGGGCGGTGAGGCCTGCGCGGCAGCAGAGCCGACCGCGGGGAGGATTGAGCAGGCAGTCCCGCCGGTGCTTGTTTGAGCGGCTGGAGCAGGAAGAGCAGAGATTGAAGAAGCACGACGGTCGTTGGATGGCCATCCAACAGTCATTGCTTGTGCGTCAACCTTTTTTAGGAAAGCCTTAAATCTGTGAAAAACAGCATACAACCCATCTGCCATTATTTCTAATAATTTACAGCCAATTTGTTAATTATTAAGGTTTTTTTGAGCCCATATTCTTTTTATTAGCATTACAACCCATCTGTCAGTCCATTTGTTTTTTAGTCCATTTGGTGGGCTGGGTCAAACAATGATGTAGCATCTATGCAGCCCGTTTAATTCCCATTTGCATTTTTCTCGAAATCCGCGGACTTGCTGGGCTGGATGAAAATATCATGTTGGGCTAGACGGAGAAATGTTATAAAAACATAAACACATGATTGCACGTCAGTAAAATCTTTGCAAGCTTATGTACGCAATCACTAGGAGTTAACTTGCCAATTTATATATAAACAATTAGTATTATTATTTTGTAAGAACTTTCAACTTATGAAATAAAATATCATTTTAATTTGATGAGTTAATAGTACGTGCGGTATTATTATTATTTAGGCTAGGCGTGGGACAGTTGAGTTAGTTCTAGGGGAAAGTACTAGGAGAAAACTCAGTTTACATCGAAAAAAAAAGTGGGAGAAAATTCAGAGACATGATGGGTCCACCTGAGGAGGAGGATATGTTGGGAGGAAGGAGATTCAAAGCACGGCAACCGAGTGAACTAGTTTTTTTACGGACAAGTGAACTAGTTTACATACATAAGCAAATAGCCACTAAAAAAAGCAATCGGGTTAATGGGTTCTTAAAAGAAATATTTCGGACAAAATAGATAATTACGACACATAGGCTAATGCATGAAACACTCAGATGATAAAGGTGCATATAAACAGATAAAATAAAACATCTAGACCTTCTTGGCACGCTTGATCTTGACGCTGCGGCTGTCCGTGTACTCGTCGGTTACGGGAACCAGACACGCCCTCATGTCCAAGATCTGCCTGTACATGTCGTAGCACGCGTATGCGTCCTTGGCCGCGTAGGTTATGTAGGCTAGATTCAGAGGTACCTCCCATGTGTTCAGGTCGTCTTTTTTCATGTTGGCATATCAGGGGTCGATGATGGTCTCAGCGAGGTCAACCACGGAGTCCTTCTCCTGCTCATTGTTGATGATCTTGTATTGCTTCTGGATGTCGACAAGCTTGTTGCACCACATGGCCGAATCATCGCGTTCTTCCTTCTCTCCACAGTAGCGAAGGTGCAGTTGGCGCTGCCGATGAAATGGGCGAATGCTCCAGAACCTGGTGCAGCCATAGGACTGAGGCGAGGCAGAGCTTCACCGAGTCCGTATCGTTGGTGTACATCACATTCAACTTGGAGCAGCCATAGGACTGAATGGCGAACTCAAAGGGAAACTCCTTGCTGAAGTCCATATCCAGCAGGCTCACCCCTCGGATCGCCATTGGAGTCTCTTCGAGTGAATGAGTGTGTAGACAGCGACATCAGTTCGTTTTTCAGCTCTTGGGGAACTAGATTCAACAGTAAGCTGAGTATGTACAGGCGACAACAGTTACTACCCCTCCCTCGTCCGCTGCATGCCTCGCAGAAGATGCACCCTCGGCCACACGTCGGTTCATGAGCGGGTCTGTATTGGTACTGTAATAACAGGAGTTAGTGGTCACTTTACTTAAATTTAATTAGCTTTAATAAAAATTTGTACTTAAAACAAGCAATGCATTCGCTTGTTCTATCAGTGCCACAGGATCAACATGCACAACAATTAGAATTATTATTCTCAGGACGCACACGATCATCACATTTTTCGCACTTTCACAAAGATAATACTACCGAGTTTGAACTGTTTGTTATGGTTGTTGTCCTCTGCATCATCATGCTGTGTTTCCCAGCTTGCAAGATTCAGAACCAACAAATAAGATCCAAATAATAAGTACAACAAAGATGCCTACACATCTCATTGATTCCCAGCTTGCAAGATTTAGAACCAACAAATAAGATCCAAATAATAAGTACAACAAAGATGCCTACACATCTCATTGATTCCCAACTTGCAAGATTCAGAACCAACAAATAAGATTCAAATAATAATTACAACAAAGATGCCTACACATCTCACTGATTCCCAGCTTGCAAGATTCAGAACCAACCCATTAGAGCCTTTTGATAAAGTGAATATTGAGATTAGATCCATCTTGGCTAGCCATGTCATATAATCGAAGAACTTGGCGAATGCTCTTGACCGTCACAACATCTGTAGTTGAGTATTCCTGTTTGCACATCATGTTTGCACAACACAAACAACGATACAGGAGAGCATGATTTCGCTTTAATAGCGGCCTCCTTGAACTCAACCTCCAGCTCTACTTGGATGAGGTCTGCCTGGAGTTCCATGATTCAATTCATGCGCCTTTTTCTGCAGTTCACCTAAAATGATGTAAAGATTGCATCATTCAGCTAGCAAGAAGTACTTGATCTTATGAGCTGGCAGGTTCTTCTTTAGTAGTTGCACTAAAATTGAGGAACATTAAGGTTGGTTGTACGGCTCATGTAAGGTGCAACTATAATTTTCTTATCCTTTTGTGCAGTTCCACTAAAATAAAGTGCCATTGTGGTGACAGTGACGGCTCCATCTTGCAAAGGCTAATAAAATGTTGCACGAGATTACCAGCAGAACTTGACGGAGATTTTGGAAACTCCAATCACCATTTTGTGCAGTTCCACCAAAATTGAGAGATGTTGCCCACGTGACATTTTAGTTGAACTGCACAAGAAACTCATTCAAAAAAAAAGTGTTTTGTGTAGTTCAACAAAAGGTCACAACAGCAACAAGGTGAAATGGATATCCCTATCTGCACAAAAAGATAGAAAGTAAACAGTTGCTGGTCAATAAGAATATATGAAACATATACAAAATGAAAAGAAGCATCTTAATTATGTTCATGGCAATCACGCAAGGACAGTAGAAATTTTAAAACATCATCAATGCTTCATGTTACCAGAACCATTATGATAAACAATGAGATTCCTCAAATATGGGATTATTTTAATGGTGGCATTGCTTGTTTACCAGACACAGTAAATCAACAGCAGCTAAAGAGTTGGTTTAAGGGCATGGGACCGTGGGGACACCAGGACACTCAGCAGCGTAAAGGAGCAACTTACTTATCATACTGGGGAAAATAGCAGGAGTGCCATTGTACTATGTGAGGGCAGCAAATCTAATCCTGGAGACCTTTTACTATGTGAGGGGCAGCAAATCTAATCATGAGACCTTTTACTATGTTAGGGCAGCAAATCTAATCCTGGAGACCTTTTACTATGTGATGGCAGCAAATCTAATCCTAGACATACTCTGTTGACTTGTCCACCAGCCGCCACTTTCTATCCTTTTTTCAACCAATAATAGATGTGTTCCTTATCCAGTTTGTACTGCATTTTCCCATTATTTCCCTTTTCAACCAAGAGACCGATTGGATATCCGGTATCTACTACTTTCACCATATTATTTCCTCTTTGAATCAAGTCCTAGATTCATGCTACAACTTTCCCCCCTTTCTTCGTTGTTTGAACAAAGCCCTAGATTCGAATGCATGAAGTAGCTTTACCTCTAATAATACTAAAACTTTAGGTGGCTTTGGAAGAGCTGATGGGAGCAGAAAAAGATGCACATGCAGACACATGGGGAGCTGGGGAAGTAGAGCAAGGCCGCTTTCGAAGAACTTATACCTGAGGGTCGCCGGGATGTCGGCGGCGGTAGGTCGGATCTACGGACAACACGGCAGGGAGGAAGAAGGGTCGGAGGACCTCCCGAGCCGGCCATGTGTCGGAGAGAACGGCACGGGCAGAGGATCGGGCCCCTCCGACAGCTGTGGGTTTCCTCCCTCGGCGGCGATGACCGTGTGAACGATGCACCTTTTAGTCCTCTATACACACTGGCCGAAGGGATCAAGCCGGATCTGTGACCGGCGGTGAGCAGAGAGAAAATGTCGCTAGTAAAGCAAGCGCTCAGGCCCCTGCGTCCATATATAGTGGAGTGATTATCTTTTTTCTCTCCACAACAAGCGTTTCAATTTGTGTACGTGGCATTAAAGAAAAGAAACTCTCTATTTAAGGTGACTACTATACGACTCCTACTTACTACTAGTAGTACTACAGTATTGTTCACTTGTGCTCCCCGCCCCTCCATTCATTGAACAACCCCACGGGTGAATAAACATACAGTAAGTACTGCATTTATATAGAACGAACAAGCTCGAACTATTTTCGCTTAGTTAAAAGTTGAGGGCGGGGCTTTTCCCGAGCAGTACGCACAGCAGTTTTCGGGTAGGGCCAGAAGACTATTTTAATTATTTTTTTAAAACTTCTAGACGGACACATAGCATGGAGCCGACCCCAACGATTTTAAGCTTACATGCACGGTACACACTATCCTGGACTACTATACACATGAAACTACCACACGAGCGTCCGGGCTGCGCTTGGCTCTTCGCCTCTTCGAGAAGTCGAACAATGATGGAATACTACTGCACCGGAGGAGTACTACAGTACGCTTCTGGCCATCTGACACCGATTGAACTGCTGCATGTCCACCGCGTGCGGGAGGGAGAGCGTGTATAGAAAGCTTCTCCTAGTCTTGCCAGCCACCACGCTCATGGGCGAGGGAGGGACGCTCCTGCCTTTGCGTGTATGATAGATGGGCCCTATAGGTGTGTGGCCAACCTGTCATACAGTCAAAGGCAGGTGCAGTTAAGTCCGCGAGGGAGAGGATAATCAAACTTCTCATTGATGTACGAGTTGACGTGACACATCAAAGCACTGCACTTGATATATTTCAATAATTTGCGTGTGTGACTCCCAGATGCAGAGGCCGGGGGTCATCATCCTCCTTTTCGAGAAAAAACAGATGCGTGTGTGAGAGGACGAGTGCGTGCGTGCACCTCTTCTCTTCATGTATAACGTACTACTAAACTCAGAGTGCAAGTTTTTGTGGGTGGCATGATGGTGCGTGCGAGAAGTCCCGAGAGATAGGTTTAATGCATTAATTGCAATGCATGCATGCATAAAGTACATGCATCGGTCAATTTTCTCTTAATACTTGCATGCAATGATTCAATGCACCTTGGAATCTGAACATGTGTTGGGCAATAACCAAATTGAGCCTTATAAAATGGAAAAACCAAAATTTTGAGATAAGCCCATAAAACCGGAAAGGAGGGAGTAGAAAAAGAAGTACTCCATCCGGAAATAGTGCCGCACTTCGAAACTAGAACCGTCAATAAATTTTGAGCTTGCGTCTCGTTACATTCCAAATTACTCCACGCTATATTGAATTGCAAACCTATTCACACCGATCACAACCTAAATGGTTTCCCACTTAGGAGCGTATTAGTACTCGGTTATAAATACTAGTATGCCAAGATGACTGCACATTCCTCCTCAACTCCTCATCCACAAAAACAAACAAGTCATTCAGCATCCTTCCCTTGCGTCTGCCATGGCCAGCGTGAGTTCTGGGTCGAGAGATTGCCACCAGGGAGAGGCGAGCATGGAAGCGGAAGCACGAGAGATGTCCTGCCTTGCTGCGAGAGCAGCCGACATGTCCCGCCCCGCGGAAGTAGTAGCACAGAGGTCCCGCCGCGCCGCTGAAGCAGCATGGAGGTCCCGCCGCGCCATCGATGCAGCAGACTGGTCCGGCCGCACCGCAGAAGCATCAGAGATGTCCCATTGTTCCATGAATGCAACAGAGATGTCCCGCCGCGCCGTGTCGGCCTGGGGAAATTTCTTGCGGGCAGGCAACGACTATTACAGGCGCATGCATGCGATCGTCCATAGCCAGATGGATCAGATCTCCGGCTCGGCGAGGTTGCAGGACGACATGATAGGCTCGTTTGAACAGGCTACCAGCGTCATCCGGCAACTAAGGGAGGGCAATGAGAGGCTCTGGGCCAAGCGCGACCTACAGAGGGAGAATATCGTCCGAAGTGCAGACCTGCAGGAGGAGACCAGTGCCTTGTTGAAGAAACTTATGGACAAGAATGACATGCTCCGCAACGAGTGCCAAAGGCTGGTGGAGGAATCTGTGGATGTTCTCAAGCAGCGTCTTGAGGACACGAAAGAGCTCATCGCCGCTCGCCGCGGAGACTAGTTTCCTGGTTTCTTTTGATGTAATAATCGGTTTAGGATGTGGACTGTGTCGTCGGTTGTGAAATGTTGGGTTCTAGTGCGGATGTTTGGCCTTTGTTGGCCTCTTGGGATGTTGCGATTTCAATCTGGTAGCTTTTAGTCCTTCGTGTTAGGCTGGAGTTGTGCTGAACTTCTTGTGAATTGTGATGATTTTCAGTAATGAAAATCGGAAGGGGCAAGCCCTTCTTTGATCAAAAAAAATTAATCGTCCTTATATATTCATCATTCTTGCTATAAGTCACAGTAGATGCTATATAGGTCCGTTGGATCTTACATCAAGATCCGTGCTTTCAGATTTTCTTTTTTCTCTCTTAAATCTCAGTTGAGTGAGACATAGCCGCACCATTAAACAGAGGCTCGGGCACCATTAATGGAGACCTTGGGAGAGAGGTGGACGGCAGATGGAGGTGAAAGGGCTGTCCTCCCGATAAGCACACGCAGGGGTCTGATCGCACGCCTCTCGTACTCAAATAGCTACCCTGCACGGCGCCTCCTAGCTAATAAAAAATGGGGACTCGTGGCGGCATGTAAATGGTACTAGTAAGTAGAACGCCCATGGTTTCAATAATACTTGTGTTTCCGATTGTAACGTGACAACACTTGTTCCAAGATGACTTTGTTGATTGTTAATGTGTGCGCCTTCGCAAATCGGACTGCAAATTTACCACACCATGTTGGTGCCATGTCATGGCACCAAGCCAAGTTTCATTATTTTCATGCGTGTTTTGGATTTACAGGAATTAAAAAACTAAGTTTCTCAATGTTTCCAACCCAGCCATGACGCCCAGAATTTTGAATTTCATTCCCATTTCTTGCATGGAACCTAGAAATTTACCCGAGGACACACATGTGATTTTTCAACCAACTTTGGTGCACTGGAACATGTGCTTGTATTTCAAATTTGAATTATGCACACAAAGGTGACACGTTCCCTCCCAGAACCACGAGCCTTCTTGAGAGAAGCTCCGATTTGCAAGAAGCTTATACCAAAATTTATTCCTATTCGGCCAATTTTTTTACCACGACATGGTACTACCATGACATGACACCATGCCAAGTTTCATGATTTTAAAACCAAGTTTCTCAATGTTCTCGACCGAGCCACGATGCCCGGATGTTTGAATTTTATTCTCATTTTTTGCATGGGACCTACTTCCTCCTTCCATCTATATAGGGCCTAATGTGTTTTTCAAGACAGCCTTTGACTATTGACAAGATTAATAGCACATGAGATGTATACTATGAAAATTATATTATTGGAAGCTCCTTTGACATACAAAATTGAAGGTATGCTTTGTGTAAGTTGCATGTCATATATTATTGCTCTAATGTTTGGTCAAAGTTAGCCTCAAAAAACGCATTAGGACCTATATAGATGGAAGGAGGGAGTAGAAATTCACCCAGGACACAAATGTGATTTTTCAACCAACTTTGGTGCACGGGAGCATGTGCTTGTAGTTCAAATTTGAATTATGCACATTAAATGACCAAAAACTCAATTAATGTGTAAATAAGGCCAAACGAAGCCGGAATAATTCCAAAATTTAACAGGGCACTCATGTATTTCTATGTTGCCTTTATAAATAAACTCAAGGGGGACAATGTATATCGTTTCGCACTCAAAGGTGGCACGTTCCCTCTCAGAACCACGAGCCTTCTTGAGAGAAGTTTCGGTTTGCAAAAGCTTATACCAAAATCTGTTCCTATTCGGCCAATTTTTTTACCACAACATGGTAGTACCATGACATGACATCCATGCCAAGTTTCATGATTTTCAGACGTGTTTTGGATTTACAAGAATTTTAAAACCAAGTTTCTAAATGTTCTAGGCCGAGCCACGATGCCCAGATGTTTTAATTTTATTCTCATTTCTTGGGACCTAGAAATTCACCCGAGGACACAAATGTGATTTTTCAACCAACTTTGGTGCACGAGAGCATGTACTTGTAGTTCAAATTTGACTTATGCACATTAAATGACCAGAAACTCAATTAATGTATAAAAAATGACAAACGAACCCGGAATAATTCCAAAATTTAATAGGGCACTAATGTAGTTCTATGTTGCCTTTGTTAAGAAACTCAAGGGGGGTAGCGTATATCATTTCACACTCAAAGGTGGCACGTTCCCTCTTAGAACCACGAGCTTCCAAATTGGCCCAATTTTTTACCACAACATGTTAGTGCCATGACATGACACCATGCCAAGTTTCATGATTTCCAGGCGAGTTTTGGATTTACATGAATTTAAAATCAAAGTTTCTTGATGTTCTTGGCCGAGTCATGACGCCCAGATGTTTGAATTTCATTCTCATTTCTTCCATGGGACCTAGAAATACAACCAAGGACACACATGTGATTTTTCAACCCACTTTGGTGCACCAGAGCATGTGCATGCAATTCATATTTAGATTATGCACACTAAAAGTCCAGAAACTCAATTAATGTATAAAAAGGCCAAATGAACCCGAAATAATTCCAAAATTTAACAGGGCACTCATATAGTTCTATGTTGACTGTAAATAAAATCAGGGGGAGGCAGCGTATATTGTTTCGCACACAAAGGTGACACGTTCCCTCTCGGAACCACGAGGCTTGTTGAGAGAATCTCCGGTTTTGTAAGAGGCTTATACCAAAACTTGTCCCAATTCAGCCAAAAATTATACGTATGAAAACAGGGTTTAGATTATCCCAAACATCTCGCTACCTAGACCAATAATGTACTATGATTTGAATTCAACATAAAATGGATACAAATATTTGAATTGGAGAGCCTATGGTTCATGTAGTTCATAGTGAAATATGATTACTGCTATATGTATGTTTTTTGTTATCAAGATAATATTTAAATTATTGTATAACTTGACAACAATCGTATTCAAATAAGGAAAATTGATTCAAATTTAGTCCATATGGTAGACGACAATATATATGTTCACATGGTGGAGTAAAATGTTCATATATGATGGAAGATCAAAATGTACGACTACATCAATTATAAACCGCAAGGTCACCTAACGATATATTCGAATTCAACATAACGTGGATTCAAAAATTGAAATTCGAGATCATGGCATCTGTAATCATATAAAAAGGGACATTACTCTTTCTTTGGTGGGAATTGATTTGTTCTTTTTTGTTGTTGAGGGAAGTGCAAATTGATTTGGTACTGTGCAGGGTAATCTTGTTCTCCTGATTTTTTTTTTACATTTTTCTTGTAGTTTTTTCAATGGCATCTATAGCAATATAGTAAAAGGGGACATGACTCTCTTGTGTCTTGTATGAATTGTTTTTTTTACATGTTAAGTTTGTTCTGCCAAACAAGGAATCCGCACCTTGTTATCCCAAAATTTTCAAGCTCGAGTATCTTTTGTCTCACCTGCTTTGAAACTCCCGCTTCTTCAACCCGCGCCGCGCCTTGTTATCCCGAAATTTGGACGCGCGCGAGAACTCCCTCCTCATCAGAAATCGCTCCCGCAGCCCAAACACGCAAAATCCCCCTTCTACCCCTCAGCCAGAAATGAAGCTCCACATCGCAGTGTCAAATGCGGTGGGGGTACGCTGGTAACTTACCCTACATTTCGGACAAGCGCGTCCCTAAGCTTGGCTCCCCCCTCCCCTTTCGCCCCCCATTCGTACATCGAGGCCGCCAAAACCCACGAAACCCCACGCTCCTCCGTCGACCTCCCGACCGCCGCCCAGCCGAAGACTCTTCCCCGACTACGTCGTCCACCGCAACAGCTCGCCGTCCCTCATCCACCACACCGAATGAGGATCTGTTGTCGATCTCGTCATCCCGCCAGATCAGTCGCTCCATCCTCCACCTCCAAGGAGCTGCCCCGACGTTCGCCTTGTCTATGGCGCCACCTCAATCCCCACAGCGCCGTCTTGACCTACCCCACCGGAACCGCAACACCCTCTCCAATTCCTCTGATGAAGCCGAGGCCTACTCGGCGCCACCAAGGTGGTTCTGCACTCACCGCTGCATTTTATCTTTTATTTGATCTCATGGGGTTGTCGGTGCTCGATACCGAGCAGACATGGCGTGTCTCCATCGACGGCGCCGTCGCCGGCCACATCATCCACGGTGTCTCTCCCCCATGTCTATGCTTCCTCGGTGGCGACTTCCACAACGACACTAGCTGCAGCTGCTCCGGCTCTCGCTCGCGCCGCGGCTCTGTTCTTGCTGTCGGTCGCGCTGCTGCACTGCTCCTGCTTTCATTCGTGTTGTTGCACTGCTCTTGCTCTCGCTTGCGCTGCTGCTGCTGTTGCACGACCTCCGACAGCTACAGGAGTTGCTGCTTTAGCACTCTCTCGCGGTGCTACTTCACGACTTGCTCTCTGCTAGTGCACTCCCTGCTTGAGCGTCTGCTAATTTAGATCACTCCTTCTTTTCTACTAGTGCTCGAAAGCCCTAAACATCTATTGCAATGCTCTCTTACTAGTTCAATCAGTTTTGACAGTAAAATTCAGTTTCGACTGTGAAGTTCATTTTCTTCAGTTAAGTTCAGAGTGAACAGTACTTACAGCATCTATCGGAGCGGTCGTGGCACGGCTGATGCGTTTTACATCTAGCACTTTTTGGTGATGTATTTTACATCATCTATTGCAGATGATATTAGGGTCCCACTTCAGATTGACGTTGTCTGTCTTGTCATGCTTCAGCCTCGTCGCCGTACACCTTAGCGGAGCTGATCCAACAACGGAACCGTCCATCACAATGGAGCAGTACCCTCGGCGCCATTTCCAGAGGCCTCGGATCTTCTTCCCCGCTTCCGACAGTCACACCAGCATCATCACCATCCTCCACGTCCAACCCAATGATGCTGAGATCCACAAGGCTATGCCAAAGAGGTTGTACACTCGTCGCATCACTTTGTTTCTCCATTCCTTTGTTCTTCCAATTCATTTGAGCCAAACACCCAGGTTGACTGAAATCCTATCTTTCCAAATGCTCTATTTTACACGTGCATTCCTATCCTATTCCTGTGTTTTTCATGTCCCTGCGTTTATAGAATCCTCCAATTCTAAGGAGCCCTTACAGATTTACTTCATTTTCAGATAGGCGTCAAAAAAAACTCTGTGTGTTATGTCCTGCTCCTGCCGTGCCATCATCCACCCCACATGAGGTGTACCATCGACGGAAGCGTTCACTGCAGCAGAGATCCCCCCTGCAGACTTCATTCCGCTGCCTCAGATCATCTTCCCCATTGCCGGCAGCCATGCCAACTGCATTACCATCATCGACTGAGCAGATGAACCTGAGGACTACACAGTTCCAGAAGAGAGGTCGCAGTCTTTCGTGTTTTCTTACGTTATACATCGGTTATTATTACCTGCTACTTTATCGTTCAATCTTGAGTTTTGAATTGCCCATGGGTCTCATATCGAGCCAGCAACGAATAGTATCTGTCTACTATCTAGTTCATCTGGGGTCTTCTATGTGGTTCATGTTGGGTGGGCAACAAACAATAGATGATCCATTGTCCATCTTTCTAAACTGAAGCTATAATCTACCTGCTATCATTAGTTTTGGATCCATCCACTCATTTGCTACCATCAGTCTTGATTTTTGCATGCACCCCTTAGGCCTTACAAAATCTAACTATTTTATTATTATGCATGTCAGATATTGTACACAATCGTACTGAACACGTAGAGAAAAAGAGAAGACCGTTGCGTGCGAATATAATATCATGCAGACGTCGCTCCATGGTGGGCGAAGTGCCCCCCCCCCCTCCTGCATTTCCAGATTGTATTCCAGAGGAAGATAACTGTTCAGATGGTGATTCAGAAGGAGTCGACCATGCCTGTTTACCACCTGAGGTGTTTGCTCTAACCTGGCATGCTGATGTTGGTCATATCATGCATATGGCGCCTTGCATTGCTTGCATTATACATCTTATATGTCATCAGCTTAGTTTAGATTTGCTTTCTATGAATGCCACCAGTTTGGTTTCTATATCATACTCCCACCATTCCTAAATATTTGTCTTTTTAGAGATTTCAACAAGTGACTACATACGGAACAAAATGAGTGAATCTACACTCTAAAATGTGTCTATATACATCCGTATGTGGTAGTCCATTTGAAATCTCTAAAAAGATAAATATTTAGGAATGGAGGGAGTATATGGGAATTATGCAATGCCATCTTCTTTAGCCAGGCATCATATACGTGAATCATGCAATGCCATCCTGCTTAGCCAGCCATCATATATGTGAATTGTATCGTGCCATATTTTTTTCCATAATGTATTCCATTTGTCAACAATGTTTATACATTCATCTACTCTTCCTGTACATCAGCCATTTGAGTCGGTCATGGGAAAATCTGGAGTGAAAACAAGGTCTTCTGAGCAGTCAGTGCTACCTGTCGATGCAGATTTCTTGCTGGTTACAGATAGCTCCTCAGAGGAGGATTCAGAGAGAGATGACCAGTCGTATTCCCTCCCTGAGGTGCATGCTCTAACTTGGCTGGGTTATATAGCTCATATCATGCATATGGTGTCTTGCATTGCCATGCCATCTGCTTAGATTAGACATGCTTTGTGTGAATACCTCCTGTTTGCTTTCTATATCAGATATGTGAATTATGCAATGCCATGTTTTTCAGCCAGTTATCATATATGTGAATTATGCACCGCCATGGAGCCAGGCATCATATATGTGAATTATCTCATGCCATCTTTTTTTTCATTACGTATTCCATTTGTCGACAGTCTGTGTATATTGAACTACTCTTCATGTGTATCAGCCATTTGAGCCGGTTATGGAAAAATCTGGAGTGAAAACATGGTCTTTAGAGCAGGCAATGGTACCTGTTGAAGCATATATCTCGATGGTTACATGGAGCTCCTTAGAGGAGGATTCAGAGATAGATGACCAGTCCTATATCCCACCTGAGGTGTATGCTCTAAGTTGCAATGTTTATATTTCTCATATGATGCATATGGTGTCTTGCATTGCTTAGTTTAGACATCATATGCACAATATTGAATTCTATCTGCTTAGTTTAGAGATCATACATGCGAGTGCCAACTGCTTAGTATATGAATCAATTATGTCAATTATATCATGCCATCCTATATACTTAGACAACATGTATGTGAATTATTTCATCCCAACCTATTTTAGAAAGACATCATATAGTTTTGTCATGCCATCATGTTTAGGTACTCATCATATGTTGAATTATGCCACTATATCCTGTTAAGTTATCCATCATATATCTGAAACTGTGTCATGCTATCTTGTTTAGTTAGGCATCATATATGTGAAACTGTGTCATGTTGTCCTATTTGGTTAGACAACATATATGTGAATTACCACATCTGTCTATCATACAATGTCTGTACGTTCAATTTCTTTTCTTGTTTATCAGCCATTTGAATTGAAGGGGGTGATGGCAGTATCTAAGGGAGCAAAACCCCATTCTTCACAAAAGACAGTGCTACCCATCGATGCAGATAGAACCATGGTTGTACTGGCCCACAAACTAGCCCCACCACACATAATCGAGACTCTTCCAGATTGCACACTTGCACCGTTGGGCAGAGAACCAGCTACAACCCATCTAACCGCAACCCCAGTGGATAGTAACCCACTTATAGTTGACAAAGCACCATGTCCACCACAGAGTACCCCCACACGAGCAGTTTGTAAAGCTACTGAAGTGCCCAAAGCACGAAGACCACCACAGCTAACCCAAACTCCACGTTTAAAGCAGAAGAGCAACTATTCTCAGGTCAGATTCCGTAGCTATGGTCCATACTCCTTTGTTGTTGCATCACTGTATTTACTCATACCAACTACTTTCAAATTTGAAGGATCCAATTGAAACTCCAATGGCGCAACAGGTATGTTTTAAACCTATTTCTTTAACTGGATTGTTGTTCTAACTTCTTGCTCTATGTTGATTTCAGTTTAAGTTGTATAAACAGTTATGTTCTCATGTGATGCACATCACAAGTGCTGCCAATGTTGTGTAGTTTCTCACACTTATATTCTGTCTATGCTGTTGTGTCTTAAAAATATATGAGTTGAACTGTGTCTCTATCTTGAATAGGGAACATAAACTAGAATGATATGGACAATACAGTGACCATAGTACATAGATATATGTTTGTTTCATGTCGTTATCCTGTCCACCTTACTACTGAACCAGTTTACCAAAATGAGTTTCGTATACTACAAGCTAAACCTGTGATGTGTCTGCTTGTTTCTCTTGTAGTATGCAAACAGAATATTAGAGAAGAGCACCGCACTATGCAATGGTAGAGAAAGTAATGCAGATAAGGTTCAAGATAGTGAGACAACCCTGTTGGTCTCCAAGAAAGGTGATAAAAACGATCTTCTAGACAGTGAGAAAACCCCACAGTTCTGCGTTGATGTAGTGTTCGAGTTACTGGCCAGTACCACTGCCACAAGCTCTTCGAACTCGCTGCCTGAATCACTTCGGCTTCTTCAGTCTCAGCTACAAGCTGAAAGGCATAAGTCAGTTGTGTTGCGGCAAGAAGCCGAAGGACTAAGGAAGTCCCTGCAGAATTTAGATGCGTACTTTCTTGTGCAACAGCAAGCGCTGGAGGATTTAAGCGCCAAACAAGAGAAAGTTAATAAGCTTGCTAAGCATCTTGGCAGCATTATGGGTATCCAGGATATTGTTTCTTGAACTCTTCTGAAGTGGTTTCAGTTCTGGACTTGTTTTGTTGCGGCGTTTATATGCTGCTTTGTTCCCTATATTTGCACTGGTGGCGAACTTTGATGCCCAGTGGATGTAATATGTGTAATAGCCGTGATAGCCTAGCATAAGTTGCTTGCTTATTTATTTTCTTGTCGTCTTGTTTATTTGTTTCCTTGTAGTCAGTGCAGTTCTTTTTCCGCAGTTTGCTAGTGGCTGCAATAACCTATTTTTTTAAACTAGGCCACAATAACCATGGGCTAATATTTACTATAGTGACACTGGGCCTCCTACGGGTCGTAGAAACAGTGGGCCTTCTACGGGCCATAGAAATAGTATGACCTCTATGGGTCGTAGAAACAATGGGCTTTCTACGGGCCGTAGAAACAATGGGCCTTCTACGGGTCGTATCATCAATGGGCCTTATACGGGCCATATGATCGATTGGCCAAACATGGGCCAATAACAGGCCACATTATGGCCGTAAACGGGCTACAGTTGGAATCGTCCGATCATGGGTCGACCATAACGGGCCATCGTTAATAGGCCGTATTTGATGACGCTATGAAAACGGCCCAACGTATTAACGTACCACAAACGGGCCGACTATAACCACGGGCTGAATTTGGCCCACAAGCAGAAAATGACAGTAACAGGCCGTAAGTAAACGAATGCTGGAAATGAGCCCAAGAATAAATGGGCTCTGAGAAGGCCGAAATATAACATGGGCTGGAAACGGCCCAACGGAATAATGGGCCGTTAATGGGTATAAAGTGATACACTGTTCATTATGGGCCAGTTTCACCACGGGCCGTTAATGGGTGTAAAGTGATACACTGTTCATTACGGGACAGTTTCACCACGGGCCGTTAATAGGCCAAGAGTTACATAGGGTCTCATATGGGCCGAAAGACGTCATGGACCATACATGGGCCAGAAGTGAAAACGGGCTGGAATCATATTGGATGACCGAGATGACGCTACTGGGCCTAATTCGGATAGGGCGTAACGGGCCTTGGGTTAGCGGGCTGTAAATGGGCTATATGCGAATAGGCCAATAGCAGGCTTTCCATGGGCCGGCCCGCCACCTTTTGACCAAGTCAAACGGGCTGGCCTTTTCACAGGAATGGGCCTCTGTTGGGCCGTGCCACGTGTCGACGTATCATAGGCGCCTTCTGTCCAATGAGTGGATGACATCTGTCCCAACGATGAGCCAACACATGTTTCCTCCAGCCAATGATGATTTTACACGTGGAAAATCCCCATTGGTTGGGGCTGTTAACGGGTTATTGGATCCAAAACCCGACCCGATAGCTTAACGGCGTTCCGTTACGGTCGATGCCATGTGTCGGTCACCCTTGACGAAAGCACTTCTGTGACGCGCGATTTATCGTCATGGTTGTATGACTATCTTGATTCTGTCATAAAATCGTCATGGATGTACATGCATGACAAAAAACGCGACCTACTGTGACAAACATGTATCATCACGGAAGTGTATTTTTGTGTAGTGTTGGTAAGCCGGAAGGTAAATCGTCATCTCCACCGGTCTGGGTCTGCCGGCGGCTCTCATGTTGCTGTCGTTTCAAAAGAAAATGAGGATCTAAATAAGCCAAGGGGTGTGAAAACCTTACTTTCCGGGTTACCCGCCGAAGTGTCTGCCTTAGTAAAGGTTCTGAGTCAGAGGAATTAATATTTACCTCTTCTTCAACTGCCTGGCTGGCCCCCATGTCATCCTGGCAATAGTCAGTATCAATAAGGTGGTTAAAAAGCAGACCAAGAGAGTCAAGGGCTACCTCCGACTCAGAGGTGTCATCCAGCTTGAGTAACTCAGAGGCGGTTGGCTTCTTCTTCGATTTTCTGACGGTTTGCTTGGTGGCTATCGCAGCAGCTCTAGCTTTCTTGGCAGCCTCATGATCATACTTGACTTTCCAAAAGTCAGATTTAGCCTGTGGAGGTATAACATGTTAAAATTCATGCAAATATTTAAAACTGTTGAAGAAAAAGAAGTTAAAGGATTTATTGGTGTCGGGTTAAGCTTGCAGAAAGAATTCAACCATACTATGTTGCAGTCTTCATACTTGCTATTGATAAGAGTGGTTGCCATTTCCATAATGGCTTCTTCAGTCAGACGCAAGGAACTATGACGTAATGGATCATCTATTCCTCCGGTGTAGTTACACATCAAACCGGATCGGCGGCTCAGAGGGATGACCCGCCATGCGATCCAACAGCAGATCAAATCAACTCCAGTTAAGCCGTTTCCTAATAAATCTTGGACTTTTCTGATTTTTGGGACAAGTTTCTTGCGTTCGGCGACATTAAGTTTGTCAGGGAGTGCGTGCTTTGCGTCAAGACGATCAGCTCGATAACCCAGCATCGGATTTTCATCAGACGGCGAGGTATCTTTGTAGTAAAACCATGTTTGGTTCCAGTCTTTGGGATGGCTTGGCAGAACTAGTAGAGGGAAGATAGCATGTCGTCTGTGTTGAATTGAAATCCCGCCAAGTTCTAAGATGGGACCATTGGTGTATTCATTCTAGCAGTTCAGGTAGAAATATTCTCTGAAAAGCTCCACAGTAGGTTCTTCTTGAAGATAAACCTCGCAGAAAACTTGGAAGTTGCAGATATTTGACACAGAATTGGGTCCGATATCTTGCGGATGAAGCTTGAAAAATACAAAACATCTCTAAAGAATTTTGAGCCAGGAGGTGAGAAGCCCCGGTTCATGTGGTCAGTGAAAACAATAATTTCACCATCCTTCGGCTTAGGTTTCACTTCAGCCGGGTGAGGAGCATGGTAAGACATGACACTTTTTCCGGTAAGTATCCAACAGTGACAAAGTCTTTCAAAGTAGTTTCAGTGACTGTGGAAGGAACCCAATTGCAAGTTGTCATTGTCTTCTGCGGCATGACGAAAGGACAGTCTAAAAAGAAAATAATTGGCCGGTTTAAGTCAGTTGATGGATTGCAAGTTAAACAATTACAATGTATAATGGCGGCTTAAGCAAGGGCTAATGATATATATAGGAAAGGTAAGCCGGCAGGGTAAGCCGCCATGACTAAGATATTCAAGAGTTGCCAAAAAACAAAATTTGCTAAGTATTGGGACAAACAAATTCTGCAGATTGAGGTTATAAATTTGGATCTACCGCTGTTCCAAAAAAGGGGGATAAATTCATCTACAAAAAAGTGATAGAGGAAGAACAAGGGAGCCCTAGAGAAGATCTGTCGCGATGAGGTTATGCTCTAGTATCAAAACAAGTACTAAAACTGCTACCGCGCAAGACTCCTATAGCTTTTGGATCTAATCTATGGATATAAACAAAGAAAAAGGTAGGGCATTGATGAACACTGATGAACACCGAGGAGCACTAACAAACCCTAATGGTGGATCCATGGTGAAGAACGGAAAGCGTACCAATGTTGTTCAGACAGTGGGGTGGTGCTGCGGTTTTCTGATCTACTCAGGGCGATGCAGCGGTCGGAGTCGAAGACGAGGATGAAGGTCGACGGCGGCAGGGTTTGTGCGGGACGGTGCGTTGTGAGGAAGGAAGGAGAAGGAGAAGAATGGAGGATAGTTTTCGGGTCCTATTTATAAGGAGACAGGAAACAAGCAAGCGCAAAAAACGAGGAGGTAGAATGATGGTTATCTAGCTAAACGAACGCCTCGATTTTTGGGAAGACATAAAGGTAAAGATCCATTGAAGATGACGTCGTGGCGACTTTCCGAAATTCCTGAAGATGACGTCATGGCGGGTTACGAGGTTTTTTACAACAGAGATAGAAGGATTTTTCTAAGTCTTGAAGGTTGACAAGAACAAAGTCCAAATCAACCTGGGGCCTAATGTTGGGGATATAACTATTAGGTATGACCCGCCCAGGAGGGGCCGGGTCATCCCTATGAAGATTCATCACAATGAAGCCCAAGGTCACGTGGCGTTTCATAGATAGGCTCAGTAGAGGGCCCAGACCCGAAGGCGGCTTAAGGCCCATGAGAGTAAACCGCCATGAATGTAAACTTGTATTGTAAGGCATATGTAAAAGGTCACCGAGCCAGATATGTTGTATAAGCCGGTCGGGACTCTGAAGGCCGCAGAGCGTCAACCCGTGTATATAAGGGGACGACCTAGCGGCGGCTTAGGACAAGAAACAAGAGACCGAGAGCCGGGTCAAGCATATTCTCTCCCTGTTCATCGAAATCCTAGCAATACCAACTGCAAACTGGGCTAGGCTTTTACCTTCATCGTAAGGGGACGAACCAGTATAAACTCCCCGTGTCCTTTGTCCTGATTAACCCCTTTAAGCTAACCTCAACACGATGGCTCCATGACTAAGTCCTCACACTAGGACATCTGCTGTGATGTTTCCACGACACTGGACCTATTAACAGTCTTTTGCAAAATTAATTTTATTTCCCTATTGCTAAGTTCAACTTGACCACTAGACTGAGGATGATAGGGTGATGCAATTCTATGATTAACATCATACTTGGCAAGCATTTTACGGAAAGCGCAATGAATAAAGTGTGAACCACCATCAGTCATTAAATATCTATAGGGACTCCAAACCTTGGGAAAATAAATTCATTAAGCATTTTAATAGAGGTGTTGTGATCACTACTACTGGTTGGAATAGCTTCTACACATTTAGTAACATAATCAATAGCAACCAAAATATGTGTATACCCATTAGAGGAAGGAAAAGGTCCCATGTAATCAAATCCCCAAACATCAAATGGTTCAACAACAAGTGAATAATTCATAGGCATTTCTTGACGCTTACCGATATTACCTATTCTTTGACATTTGTCACAAGATAAGACGAACTTATGGACATCCTTGAAGAGAGTAGGCCAATAAAATACAGATTGCAATACCTTGTGAGCAGTTCTATTTCCAGCATGATGCCCTCCATAAGCTTCAGAGTGACATTTCCGTAGGATTTGTCCCTGTCCATGCTCAGGTACACAACATCTAATAATACCATCTACTCCTTCTTTATAAAGATGTGGGTCATCCCAAAAGTAATGTCCTAAATCATAGAAGAATTTTTTTCTTTTGTTGGTATGTAAAGCTAGGTGGTAAATATTTAGCAACAATGTAATTCGTATAATCATCATACCAAGGAGTACTCTGAGAAACATTTATTGCAGCTAACTGCTCATCAAGAAAACTATCATCAATAGGTAGTGGGACATCAAGCACATTTTCAACCCTAGATAAATTATCAGCTCCTTTTCTATCAATGATATGTAAATCAAATTCTTGTAACAAGAGAACCCATCGAATAAGTCTAGGTTTAACATCTCCCTTTTCCATAAGATATTTAATAGCAGCATGGTCTGTGTGAACAGTTACTTTGGAATCAACAATATAAGGTCTAAATTTATCACAACAAACACCACTGCTAAGAATTTTTTTTAGTAGTAGTATAATTTCTTTGAGCACTGTCTAGAGTTTTACTAGCATAATGAATAACATTCAATTTCTTATCAACTCTTTGTCCTAGAACAACACCAACAACATAATCACTAGCATCACACATAATTTCAAAAGGCAAGTCCCAATCAGGTGGTTGAACAATAGGTGCAGAAATTAAGGCTTTCTTGAGTGTTTCAAAGGCTTCTAAACAATCATCATCAAAAACAAAAAGAATATCCTTTTGCAAGAGACTAGTAAGAGGCCTACAAATTTTTGAAAAGTCTTTGATAAACATCCAATAGAAACCAGCATGACCTAAGAAACTACGAATACCTTTTATATATTTAGGACATGGCATTTTCTCAATGGCATCAACCTTAGCTTTGTCCAATCCAATACCTCTTTCAGAAATTTTATGACCCAGGACAGTGCCTTCATTAACCATAAAGTGGCACTTCTCCCAATTCAAGACAAGATTTTTTTTGTTCACATCTCTGCAAAACTCGATCAAGATTGCTTAAACAATCATCAAAAGACTTCCCGTAAAAAGAAAAGTCATCCATGAAAACCTCAACAATCTTTTCAAAAAATTCAGAGAATATAGCAGTCATACATCTTTGAAAGGTAGCAGGTGCATTACATAAACCAAAAGGCATACGTCTATAAGCATAAGTTCCAAAGGGACAAGTAAAAGTGGTCTTTTCTTGATCAGGTTGAGAAATAAGTATTTGTGAAAAGCCATAATATCCATCAAGGAATCAAAAGTGTGTGTGCTTAGATAATCTTTCAAGCATTTGATCAATAAAAGGCAAAGGGTAATGATCTTTTCTAGTTGCTTTGTTTAATTTTCTAAAATCAATTACCATTCTATAGCCTGTAACAATTCTTTGTGGAATAAGTTCATTCTTATCATTAGGAACAATAGTTATACCTCCTTTCTTAGGAACACAATGAACAGGACTTACCCATCTACTATCAGCTATGGGATAGATTATACCTGCTTCCACAAGTTTTAATATTTCCGTTCTTACCACTTCTTTCATCTTAGGATTTAACCGACGTTGGTGATCAACAACGGGTTTAGCATCAGGTTCCATATTAATTTTGTGCTGACATAGAGTGGGACTAATGCCCTTTAAATCATCAAGAGTATATCCAATAGCAGCTCAGTGCTTCCTTAGAACTTTCAATAATCTTTCTTCTTCATGTTCTGAAAGGTTAGCACTAATAATAATAGGATATATCTTCTTTTCATTAAGATAAGCATATTTCAAAGTGTCTGGCAATTGTTTTTATTCAAACACAGAATCACCTTTAGGTGGAGGAGGACCTCCTAGAGTTTCAATAGGCAAATTGTGTTTAAGTAGAGGACGTTGTTCAAAGAAATTTTTATCTGTTTCATTTCTTTCATGCATATAAAAACCATTCTCATGGTCTAGCAAATATTGTTCTAAAGGATCAGTAGGTGGTACAGCAATAGAAGCAAGACCAATTAATTCGTCCTTACTAGGCAAATATTTTTCATGAAGATTTCTACTAAACTAGGAAATATTAAACTCAAGAGACTCATCACCAAAACTAAGACCAACAGTTTGTTTCTTGCAATTTATCTTACCATTAACGGTGTTCAAGAAGGGTCTACCAAAGATAATGGGACAAAATTCTTCTTGTGGGGAACCAAGAACAAGAAAATCAGTAGGGTATTTTATTTTCCCACACAAGACTTCAACATCTCTAACAGTCCCAATAGGTGATATGGTGTCTCTATTACCAAGTTTAATAGTAACATCTATGTCTTCTATTTCTGCGGGTGCTATGTCATTCATAATTTTTTGATATAAGGTGTAAGGGATAGCACTCACACTAGCACCTATGTCACATAAACCATGATAACTGAGATGACGGGAATGCCAATAACAGGTCTATGTTTATCTTTCTTATCAGGTTTGGCAATTCTAGCAGCTTCTTCACAGAAGTAAATAACATGCTCATCCATATCTTTTTCCAAGAGATCTTTAACCATAGCAATACTAGATTATACTTTAATTTTTTCATCAGGTTTAGGTGTTCTAATATAGCTTTTGTTAACCACAGTTGAAACTTTAGCATGTTCCTTTATCCTAACAGGGAAAGGTGGTTTCTCAATATAAGCAGAAGGAACAACTGGATCAACATTATAAAGTATAGTTTCTTCTTTAACTGGTACTGGTTCTATAATTTCTTCTTTAATAGGTGGATGATATTTAAACCACTTCTCTTTAGGGTGAAAACATGAGTAGCAAATGATTCACAAAAGAGGCTACTATCTCAGAGTCAAGTCCATATTTAGTGCTAAACTTTTGAAAAGCATCGGTATCCATAAAAGATTTAAGACAATCATACTTAAGTTTAATACCCGACTCTTTACCTTTGTCGAGTTCCCAATCTTCAGAGTTGTGTTTAATTCTTTCCAAAATATCCCACCGGAATTCAATAGTCTTCTTCATAAAAGAACCAACACAAGAAGCATCAAGCATGGTTTGATCATTACGACAAAGCCGAGCATAAAAATTCTGGATAATAATTTCTCTTGAGAGATCATGATTGGGGAATGAATATAACATGACTTAAGCCTCCCCCAAGATAAAGCGATACTTTCTCCTTCACGAGGCCAAAAATTATATATATAATTCCGATCACGATGAACTAGATGATAGGATAATTTTTTTGGTGGAACTCCAATTTCAAATGATTCCAATTCCATGATCCAATATCATCGCATAGCCTATACCATGCCAATGCTTTTCCCTTCAGAGATAAAGGGAAAACCTTCTTCATAACTTTATCTCCGGGTAAACCTGCAAGCTTAAACAATCCACAAATTTATTCTACATATATCAAGTGCATATTAGGATGTTCGGTTCCAACTCCCGCATAAGGATTAGCTAGTAGTTGTTCTATCATACCCGAAGGAATTTCATATTCAATATTTTTGGTAGGTGCAGTAGGTTGAGGGGTTGCTAATTGTGATTTCGGAGGAGGTGAAGATACTCCGAACAAACCCCTCAAAGGATTGTTTTCCATAGTAAGAAGTGACAATAAATTTTAGCACACTATATAAATGTTTCCTTACTAAATTCCACTTACCAAAGGCGCTTCACTCCCCGACAACGGTGCTAGAAAATAGCCTTGATGACCCACAAGTATAGGGGATAAATTGTAGCTCTTTTCGATAAGTAAGAGTGTCGAACCCAATGAGGATCAGAAGGAAATGGCAAGTAGTTTTCAGTAAGGAAATGTCTCCAAGTGCCGAAATTGTAAATAGCAGAGTAGTTTGATAGCAAGATAATTTGTAACGAGCAAGTAACAATAGTAGTAACAAAAGTGCAGCAAGGTAGCCCAATCCTTTTGAGGCAAAGGACAGGCCAAAACGGTCTCTTACGGTAATCAAAGCGTTCTTGAGGGTACACGGGAATTTCATCTAGTCACTTTCATCATGTTGGTTTAATTCGTGTTCGCTACTTTGATAATTTGATATGTGGGTGGACCGGTGCTTAGGTGCTGTTCTTACTTGAACAAACCTCCTACTTATGATTAAACCTCCCACAAGCATCCGCAACTACGAGAAAAGTATTAAGAATACATTCTAACCATAGCATTAAACTTTTGGATGCAATCGGTCCCTTATGGAATAGCGCATAAACTGGGGTTTAAGCTTCTGTCACTCTCGCAACCTATCATCTAATTGCTACTCCACAATGCATTCCCTTAGGCCCAAATATGGTGAAGTGTCATGTAGTTGACGTTCACATGACACCACAAAGGGAATCACAACATTCATACTATCAAAATATCGAACACATATCAAATTTTCACATGATTACTTGCAACATGATTTCCCCCGTGACCTCAAGAACAAAGGTAACTACTCACAAATGATAAGCATGCTCATGATCAGAGGAGTATTAAATAGCATAATGGATCTGAACATATAATCTTCCACCAAATAAACCATATCTATACCTACTAATAAAAGGATTATTGCTTCCTCCTCCCTAATTTTCGTCCGTTTTCGGTCCGTCCTCCAAAAGTTCCATACGTCAGTTCAATCGATCGATAGATTTTAACCGAATCGAAAGAAGCTACCTGTGGGGATTTATAGTTCATATGGGCACGGCCCAACTAAACCAATTTGATGCAGCCCGTCCAGTCCATTGTGTTAAAAATTTGGAATTCTTCTGTAACTAATAGTCCCACCCTTCTCTATTACATCAAATCCTAGCAACTTATATATATGTTCTCGAGTCACAAGAATCAAACAGCCAAGGCAAAAAAGGGACGTCGAGACCTGCCGCATGTATGCATCACCAATCGAAAAGTATCTCGAGGAAGATCACACATGGATATACTGATATACCTCCAATCAGGAGCACAGTTACACTAACACCTCGTGGAGCAGCCAATCGAAGCATCAGCGCCGCCTGAAGATATGGACAGAGCTGAAGCACGGGGCGCGGGCAGAACAACATGAGGAGCTAGCGGCGGCGGGTCACGTTGCAGCCGGGGAAGGCCCTACACGAGCACGGCGGAGCTAGGCGAGCGACGCCCATGGCGCTCGCGGGCGACTTCGGCCGGCGAAGGTTTGGGAAGAGGAGGCCGAGGGGCGACCCATGGGGCAGCCGGCGGGGCTAGAGGTAGGCGCTGGCGAGGGGCACAGACGCGAGCGCTTGCGTGCGTTCGTGTGTGGCGGCGGCGGTGAGGAGTTGCGTCAAGGGACCGACTTATAGTGGGGGATAATGGCTGCGATGGTGTTAGACGGCCGTGGGGAGCAGGCCGGGCTGGTTGTGCCCTGCTCCTGTCCAAACCTGGCCAAACAGGCCGGGCCGGCACGGCACGGCCCAGCCCATGCTAATCGTGCCTGGCCCGGCACGGCCCGCTGTGGCACGTTTAATAGCCGGGCCGGGCCGGGCCGGCCCACGGGCATGGCTCTCTAGCCCAGGCACGGCCTGATTATTAAACGGGTTGGCCCATGGCACGTTTAGCACGCTAGCCCATCTGATTTTTAACCTGTTGGGCTGTATTTTAGGCCTATTGGGCTGTAATTTAGGTCATATATATAAAAAAATCTAAAAAATTAAATGGGTCATGTCGTGCCGGCCCGCGTGCCCAGCCTCCGGGCCCAGGCATGGCCCATGGCATGCCGCGTGCCAGGCCTAGCCCGTTTAGCTCGGGTCGTGTCGTTCCTGCGTGCTACCGGGCCGACCTAGTTAGCACGGCCCGTTTGGCCAGCTATACTCATGTCTCTCTCTTTTTTCATTTAAGCATAGGACACCTAAAAACAAATTAAGCATAGGAAATAAATGGGTGAAGGTTAACAAAAATGATGAAACCTTTTATGTGGTTTGTTAATAACTCTTTACAAATTGTTCCCTTTATCCGTAGGTATAGAAGAGAATTCACCATGTGAAATTTCTCAATTTAAATAGATCAAATGCAATTTATTTATTTGAATTTATTTTGAGTTGGCAATTTGATAAAATTCAAGTGCGGGTTTTAAACAAACTTCATTTCAAATTAAATCCTGATGACGTGATGCAAAGCAAATAAAATAAAACAAACAATATAATAATTATGAAAAGAATCTAGAGAATCGATCTCACGCAGAGAGATGGATGAGCTCTCATGGAAGAGAAATCTGGTGTGATTACGGCTCTGCGGGCAATGCGTGAAACTTGTAAGGTTCGCTTCACGATGGGTATAGAGATGGACGAGCTCTCATGGAGGAGAAATCTTGGAAGATTATGGTTGTGCGAGTGATGCGTGAAACTTTGCAAGATAACGTGTTACAATATGTCACCGTGCATGTATGCGGACTGGTAAATCACACGGACGTGTTAGAGTGTGCACATGTGTTTGCTCTCCGAACCTATATGCACATGTTACCGGATTTGCTGCTAGATATTTTTGTTATACGGTAGGATTTGGCCATGCTTGTCTCCCTCACGAACTCACAGTGATTGATTACCAAGAGATGAAAACTGGAAGACTAATATACTTCCTTTGTCCGGCGAAAAGTGTACATTTAGAGATTTTATAACAAATTATGAAGTCAAGTAAAAAATACATTGGAAAAATGCAAGCCACCAAATCTCTCCTCTTTAATTAACCAACCCGCAATGAGCTAAGTGCATGTAGAAATTAAGAAGACTATGTGTAAATTGCTATTGGTCTTGATTACCGTGTGATGAGAGAGAACTATTTTTTCTACTTTAAAGTACATTGGAAAGATAGAAGTACACTCTTTCGTGGATAAATTTTGAAGCCAAACATACACTCTTTACCGGACGGAGAGAGTATATACATAGGTTAGGACACACACGGTGAAAACCAAAATTCCAAAGGTGCTGCCGCCGCCGCTGCCGCAACAATACCAGGATACACTAAATCCACCGCAACTGAGGGGCGGCAGAAGACACATCCCACGTTCTTCTCCATGCCGCCGCCATGGACGTCGTCGAGGTGGTGTTGGATTCGAGGATCACTTATTCTCCGCGCCGCCGCCGCTACCACCGAAACGCCACCACGAGACAAACTAGCCCTAAACCTATCTACACAATCGGAATAGAGGACCGGGGTCCCCCTTCCTCCCGCCGCTGAAGCAGTAGATGGAGGAAGAGGGGATGCACGGCCTCGCCGGCGTAGAGTTGGGGGAAAGTGTCACCTCCCTTTAAGCCTTTCACGGGATATATATATATATATAGAGAGAGAGAGAGAGAGAGAAGGGAGCGAAGGCCTTCTCCTATCTCCTTCCTTTGGTGAGAAGCATTGAAGGTTCTACCTCAGTTGACCAATTGTTGGGTGGAGGAGTAGGAAGATGAAGACAACGTTGGGCACCTATGCGTTGCCTCAAGGGCCTTCTCGACCTCCCTTGGCATCCAGTAGGGCGTGCACCCACTAAGGTTGACATGTCCTACCGTCTTGTGGGGGCATCATGGTGATGGTGGACAACGGGCAAAGAGGTGGATCCCTGGCAGGATCATATACAATATTTGTGTACGCACTATCACGTCGATGTGCATTTGCATGATGATGAAATCTATTTTTTCTCCCGTTGCAACGCACGGGCAATTTTCCTAGTAGTAATCAACTACAAGATGTAATCAACACTACTAGTCACCCACAAGTACCAATCTATAGTTCCGGTAACAAGATTGAACACAAGAGATGAACTAGGGTTTGAGAGGAGATGGTGTTGTTAAATATGTTGATGGAGATGGCCCTCCCCAAGATGGGAGAGTTGTTGGTGATGATGATGACAATGATTTCCCCCTCCGGGAGGGAGTTCCCATGGTGGAATCGCTCCGCCGAAGGACAAAAGTGCTCCTCCCCAAGTTTCGCCTCGAGGTGGCGGCGCTTCATCCCAAAAGTCCTATCCTTATTTTTTCTAGGTTAAAATGACTTATATACCAAAAGATGGGCACCGGAGGTGGGCCGAGGAGGGCACAACCCACCAGGGCGCGCCTGGGCTCCCTAGCGCTCCCAGGTGGGTTGTGCCCACCTGGTGGGCCCCCTCTGGTAGTTATGTGCTCCAATAATTCTTATATATTCCTTCAAAAATCTCCATTATGTTTCAGCTTGTTTGGAGTTGTGCAGAATAGGTAGCCTGACGTAGCTTTTCCAGGTCCATATTTCCAGCTGCTGGAATTCTCCCTCTTGGTGTGTACCTTGCAAATTATGAGAGAAACGGCATTAGAATTACTCCAAAAAGCATTATTATGGATAAAAACATTATAAATAACAGTAAGAAAACATGATGATTGTCGCGGGCATGATTTTCTCTTGGTAGAGATATGTGTTGATAATGTGCGAAAGAACGAATTGATCGAACCATTAAATCTTTCATTGATGATGTAGGAGGATTATATACAAAGGGAACTGAGGCCGATGCCACAAAGGGACGCATCCGAGCATGGGGGTGTGGGCGTGTTTCGAACGGTTGTCAGAGGCAAATTGCATGCTAGTTACAAGGGAGGATTATCCCTAATTAATATAATTAGTTTAGATCCTAATAGGAATAACACAATTTTGTTCCAGGAAATGAGTTGGTCTTTCTCAAAAAGAAAAAGAAATGAGTTGGTATGTTTCTGAGTTTGGTAGAAAAGAAAAATAGAACAAAATGATTTCGTTTATGTGTTCGGTTGGAGAGTTAGAATGGGGTTGTAACACCTCGAATGTAACTTGCCATATTTGTAACTCCGACTCTTGCCATTTTCGGCTTTATGTTATGAGATTCCTTTCGTGCTTGGGTTTTTGGCTTCGTTTTGCATTTTTTTTCATGTCATTCTTTTCATATCATGTCATCATGTGCATCGCATTTGCATTCGTTTTCATCTCATGCATCCGAGCCTTTTCCCCGTTGTCCGTTTTGCAATCCGACACTCCCACATGCACTCGGCGCACCCCTCTTGTCTCTTTTCGTGAGTGGGAGAAAAACGTTCTTGGAATGGGCCGAGATTTGTCATGTGGCCTTGGTACACCACCGGTAGACCGCCTGTCAAATTTCGTTCCATTTGGAGGTCGTTTGATGCCCCAACGGTTAACCGGGTAACCGCAAAAGCCTCTTTTGTGTTGCAGCTCAACACCCCTCCAAAACAGCCCAATAACCCATCTAAACCACCTCCATGTTCTCCGTCATCGGATCACGACCGTGTGGGCGAAAACAACACCTCGTTTGAACTCTCCTAGCTCCCTCTACCTATAAAAATGTCCCGATCCACCTCCATTTCGGGCGAAAACCCTAGATCCACCCTCCCCGCGCCACCGGACATGTTCGCCCGGTGACCGGAAACGTCCAGCCGACACCCTCGGCCAATCACATGGCACCACGTCAATGTCGCCGGCCCTCTCTATCCTCCGTGCCGCCGGGCCCATCCCGGACCCGCGCGGGCACGGATCTCGCCGCCGTCCAGCCCGCATCGCCCCACCGCCTCGCGCCGAGCGCCGCCCGGCTGCGCCGCCGCCCGCCTCGCCGGCCCCACGCACCATTGCCACCTGCTGCCGCCGCTGCGCCCAGGCCTCCTCCTCGTTGCCGGCCACCTCCCTCGCCGGAGTCCCACCTCGCCGGAGCTCGCGCCGCTCTCGCCGGAGTTCGCCGGCCGGATCCGGTGGATCGGGACGAGATCCACCGGGATCTCATCCAAACGCCCCGCCTCGTCCCGTACCGCTCCGTCCCGCGTTGACTTTTCAGAGGTCTAATTTCTTCCAAGTCCCGAAAATCCCTATTATTTTCATGCCTCCTTCATCATGTCACATATCAGTGCTCGGTGCGCCGATTCAAACATATGATATGTCAAAATGTTCGTCTCGTTAAGCTCTCTATGTTAGTAGAATTTTCATGCATGTTAATGTCCATATTGATGCCATTATCATTGTTGCAAGAGTGCTATAAAATATTAACTGCTGGTTCTTAACAGAACATGGTGATTTGTCATTTTTGTTGCATTTTATGTGTGCATCCTATGAGCATGAGGTCTACATGTGTATTGAAATACAACATGCCATCTTTACAGGGGTGCAAGTCTTGTATTTTTGTGATCTATGTGGTGACTAACATAAGCATGCAAAGCAGGCTCCATAATGTTACTGTTTTCAGGGACTTAGGATTTTGCTACGTCATTTTCCTGCTGTTATTTTGATGCCATGTAAACTTGATGCTACCATGAGATCCATACTTATTTTGAGGTACTTCAGTAACGTTGTTTTGAACATGTGGTTATGGTCTATCTATTCATGCCTCTGGTTGTAATTATGGAGCGATGTAGTATATCATTTTATTTCTCTACTTTTTCTAAATAATGTTCCTCGTAGATTGTTAACATGTTAATCCATATTGCCATGTGTTTCGCTAGTGATCCATGCATCCTATGAACTTGGTATTGCCATGGTTAGCTTCATGAACATGTTTTCTTACTGTTGGTATGCTTATGTTGTCATGTAATTCTTTGTGGTGAGTGGCATGATCTTGCAAAGTTGCTATCATGAATCTATTTCTACCATGTTCTTAAATTTCACCAAGTCTGAATCTGTTAATATAACTTGCTATGTTTACATGGGTGCCATCATATTTTCTGTGCCTTTTTGGCTCATGATCAGTAAGGGAGTTCTGTTCTATGCATTTAGTAGAATCAATCCATGCCTTTGCTTGCTATGATATGTTCCTGTAGCATGATGTTTTCTTGCTCTAAACATTGCTTCCTGATGTTGTTTATGCCATGTTAGTATTTTCACCAAGTCTGTGAGACTGATATCTTTTGCACTTTTGCCATGCTTGTTTGAACCTGTTCTAGTGTGATCTAGCCATAGCTCAGTGTTCATGTTTTGTCAAGCATCGCTTGTACATCGCTGCCATATGCTTTGTTGCTATGTTGGAGTGCAGTACTTAGTTTGTTTGTTTCATTCTAGGTGGCATCATGTTGTTAATCGCAGATTCGCATCATCCTTATATTGCTTGTCATTTGCAAACTGTGCATCCGTTTCTGGTGATCTTTATATCGATTTCAACCGAAATCACCTCATCTTTCCAGCGGCATACTTGGTTTGCCAACTTGATGCCTTGATCATTCTTTCCCTTCCAGAGCACGCATATGCATTACATATCATATCTTGCATATTATGCCATGTATTGCATCATGTTGCTTATGTATTGCACCGTTGTTCCATTGCTTGTGTTCTTGCCTTGGGTAGAGCCGGGAGACGAGTACGTGAATGAGGAACCTATTGAGTATGCTAACGAGGATCAAGCTTTCGTCAACTCTGAGAACATTGCAGGCAAGATGACCATACCCTCGATACCATTTCTATCTTTGCTTCCTAGTTGTTCGCTCTATCGCTATGTCGCGCTATCTACCACTTGTTATATCATGCCCCACATATTGCCATGTCAAGCCTCTAACCCACCTTCCTAGCAAACCGTTGTTTGGCTATGTTACCGCTTTTGCTCAGCCCCTCTCATAGCGTTGCTAGTTGCAGGTGAAGTTGAAGTTTGTTCCATGTTGGAACATGTTTATGTTGTGATATCACTTTATCTATTATTTAATTTAATGCATCTATATACTTGGTAAAGGTTGGAAGGCTCGGCCTTATGCCTGGTGTTTTGTTCCACTCTTGTCGCCCAAGTTTCCGTCATACCGGTGTTATGTTCCTTGATTTTGCGTTCCTTACGCGCTTGGGGTAATGGGACCCCCTGGACAGTTCGCCTTGAATAAAACTTCTCCAGCAAGGCCCAACCTTGGTTTTAACATTTGCCACCTAAGCATTTTCCCTTGGGTTCTGCAGACTCAATGGTCATCTTTATTTTAACCCCCCCCCCTGGGCCAGTACTCCTCTGAGTGTTGGTCCGAATCGAGTAGACTGCGGGGCCACCTCGAGGAAACTTGAGGGTTGGTTTTACTCGTAGGATGTATCATCCGGTGTGCCCTGAGAATGAGATATGTGCAGCTCCTATCAGGATTTGTCGGCACATTCGGGCGGCTTTGCTGGTCTTGTTTTACCATTGTCGAAAAGTCTTGTAACCGAGATTCCGAGACTGATTGGGTCTTTCCGGGAGAAGGAATATCCTTCGTTGACCATGAGAGCTTGTGATGGGCTAAGTTGGGACATCCCTGCGGGGTATAAACTTTCGAGAGCCGTGCCCACGGTTATGTGGCAGATGGGAATTTGTTAATATCTGGTTGTAGAAAACATGACACTTGACTTAATTAAAATGAATCAACCGCGTGTGTAGTCGTGATGGTCTCTTTTCGGCAGAGTCCGGGAAGTGAACACGGTCTTGTATTATGCTTGAACGTAAGTAGTTTCAGGATCACTTCTTGATCACTTATAGTTTTTCGACCGTTGCGTAGCTTCTCTTCTCGCTCTTATTTGCGTATGTTTAGCCATCATATATGCATAGTGCTTGCTGCAGCTCCACCTCATTACCTTACCCCTACCCATAAGCTTAAATAGTCTTGATCTCATGGGTGTGAGATTTCTGAGTCCTCGTGACTCACGTATACTTCCAAACAGTTGCACGTGCCGACGATACAGGTGCAGGTGATGCCACTGAACTCAAGTGGGAGTTCGACGAGGATCTGGGTCGTTATTACGTTTCGTTTCCTGCTGATCAGGAGTGGAGCCCAGTTGGGACGATCGTGGATCTAGCATTTGGGGTTTATCTTCCTTTTCTGTTGGATTGACCGTAGTCGGTATTTGAGTGTATTTGGATGATGTATGAATTATTTATGTATTGTGTGAAGTGGCAATTGTAAGCCAACTCTTTATCCCTTTCTTATTCAGTACATGGGATTGTGTGAAGATTACCCCTCTTGCGACAAAACCACCATGCGGCTATGCCTCTAAGTCGTGCCCCGACACGTGGGAGATATAGTCGCATTGTGGGTGTTACAAGTTGGTAATCAGAGCCATCCCCGACTTAGGAGACCCCTGTTTGATCGACTCGTTGACGTTGTTGAGTCTAGAACAAAATGTTTTGAGTCTTAGGATTATATATATCAGAGAGTAGGATTCTTTTTACTCCTCAGTCCCTTCGTCGCTCTGGTGAGGCCTCCTGATGTAGAAGTTTTGATTTTCCTCTCCTCAAATTTCACAAAAAAAATTAGGATCACGCAGGTATCTTGGAATCGTTCCGATAGTCTTGTGACGAGAACATTGTTCTTGGTGCCTCCTGGCATTTAGGGGTTGTGGCAGTGTTCCGGGGAGTTGAGCTCCGAGGTGTTGTCGTCACAATTTTATCATTGTAGTTCTGGAATACGTGAGTTCGCCAACATCAAAAATCTCTTTTATGCAGTTGTTGGTGAGATAACCTCGATGCCACCCAGTAATGGGGCGGGAGTTCGAAAGTTGCCATAACTCGGATAACGGATGCTTTTCGAAGTTTGAGGTACATGATTTCCGAAGGTTTCTTGGTTATGTGTTGAAGGATGGATACAGCTGGATGTAGGGATTGTTAGTTTGGGTGAGATATTATGCTTCCCCTGTATCCCCAATACCTGATTGCATAACCAGAAAGTTTCGGGAGTTTTATAGGTGGGAATTCAAGTAGCTCTAGTATTTCTTCCCGCAGATATTTGGTTTGTGATTGGGTAATCCTTACCACTTATTTGTTCCAGCCGTACCTTGTTGTTTCATTCACCTACATTTATCTAAGTGGCTTCTCAGCTTAATGGAAGTGTGATGATTTACTTTGGAATTCATTCATTCATCCTTGTTCGAATGTTTATTGTGAAAACTATATGTTGCAATTTCTATCCATTGATTTAGCTTGTCTATCTGTCTATCAAGATTCTAACGGATGTCACCCTCTTCAGGATGGATCCTCCAACGGGTCAGAATCCGCCGCCACCTCCACCTCCGGAGGCATGGCAAGCTGTCATGGCAGCCACCAATGCCAACACTCAGATGCTTTTGCAACTCTTGCAAGAGCGCAACCAAGGAAATCAAGGCCAAGGGAATTTCAACAATCAGCCTCAGTTTGCTACCCTTAACTAGTTCCTTGCAAACCAGTCGAAGTCTTTCGGCAAATGTGTCGAGGCCATAGACGCTGATGATTGGCTCATGGACATTTGCAAGCATTTTGAATGTAGCAATGCCAGGCCTGAAGACTTTGTCAAGTTTGCTTCGTTTCAACTCAAGGACCAAGCTGCTGAGTGGTATCAGCAATACAAAGATTCTAGAGGAGGTCGTGTGATTACCAGGGATGATTTCCATCGGGACTTCAAAGCTCATCATATCCCACCAAGTGTTGCTGAGAGCAAGCGTGAGGAGTTCCGCAATCTCAAGCAAGGCAGCATGCCCGTGTACCAATACAATATCCGGTTTCAGAAACTTGCTCGCTTCGCTAAACAAGACGTTCCTGATGAAAAGAGTATGATCTATCAATTCAGAGGTGGCCTCAGAGAAGATCTGTAGTTAGCTCTCGTGCTTCTTGAGCCGACTAAGTTCGATCAATTCTATAACATGGCACTCAAGCAAGAAGCTGCTCATCTCAAGTGTGAGGCTTCTAAGAAGAGAGTCAGGGATGCAGTTCAGTCTTCTTCTTCCTCACAAGTGGCAGCTAACCAACAGAAGTTCTGGTTTCCGCCTCCTCCCCCGTTTCGTCAGCCCTACCAGCAGAAGAGCAAAGGTGGCAATGGATCTTCACACCCACCCAACCCAGGTCATCAGAACAAATCTCAGTCTCAAGCTCCAAGGTCAAGTGCCCCTTATCATCGTCCGCTTTCAGAAGTGACTTGCAACAAGTGTCAGCAGAGAGAGCACTATGCAAACAAGTGCTTCAACCAAAGGTGCCTTACGCCTCCTCCTCATGTGATATCTTCAAGCAATGCAGTGGTCAAGCATAATCCCAAGCATGCTAAGGTGAACATGATGAACGCAGCTCAGGTAGAGGATTCTTCAGATGTGATCATGGGTAACCTTTCAGTTAACTCCATTCCTCCTAAAGTCTTATTTGATACTGGTGCATCGCATTCTTTCATGTCATACCCATTTGCATCGGAGCACAATGTTGACACGGAGATTTTGTCCAAAGTTATGCAAGTTGTTTCTCCGGGAAAGCTTATGACTTCTAGTTTGGTTTCTCCCGATGTCTTTGTCCAGTTGGGCAACTATAAATTTTTGTCTTCTCCAATTGTTCTTGGTGACTCGGATATTGATCTAATTCTCGAGATGGACTGGATTTCTAAGCACAAGGCTCAACTTTATTGTGCTGCCAAGGAGATTCAATTGACACACTCTTCTGATGATGTGATCATCTATGCCGCTTGGGACAAAACCATTCGACTGTTTTCTCTCAGATTCCAGTCGTTTGTGAATACCAAGACGCCTTTCCAGAAGAGCTTCCAGGAATGCCTCCTCACCGGCCAGTTGAATTCGTTATTGATCTTGAGCCTGGAACGGAACCCGTTTGTGTCCTTACAAGCTTGGACCAGAGGAGTGATAACCCACAAGTATAGGGGATCGCAATAGCTTTCGAGGGTAGAGTATTCAACCCAAATTTATTGATTCGACACAAAGGGAGCCAAAGAATATTCTCAAGTATTAGCAGCTGAGTTGTCAATTCAACCACACCTGGAAACTTAGTATCTGCAGCAAAGTGTTTAGTAGCAAAGTAATATGATAGTGGTGGTAGCGGCAACAAAAGTAAAGACAACAAAAGTAATGTTTTTGGTATTTTGTAGTGATTGTAACAGTAGCAGCGGGAAAGTAAATAAGCGAGAACCAGTATATGGAAAACTCGTAGGCACCGGATCAGTGATGGATAATTATGACGGATGCAGTTCATCATGTAACAGTCATAACATAGGGTGACACAGAACTAGCTCCAATTCATCAATGTAATGTAGGCATGTATTCCGTATATAGTCATACGTGCTTATGGAAAAGAACTTGCATGACATCTTTTGTCCTACCCTCCCGTGGCAGCGGGGTCCTATTGGAAACTAAGGGATATTAAGGCCTCCTTTTAATAGAGAACCGGAACAAAGCATTAGCACATAGTGAATACATGAACTCCTCAAACTATGGTCATCACCGGGAATGGTCCCGATTATTGTCACTTCGGGGTTGCCGGATCATAACACATAATAGGTGACTATAGACTTGCAAGATAGGATCAACAACTCACATATATTCATGAAAACATAATAGGTTCAGATCTGAAATCATGGCACTCGGGCCCTAGTGTCAAGCATTAAGCATGGCAATGTCATAGCAACATCAATCTCAGAACATAATGGATACTAGGGATCAAACCCTAACAAAACTAACTCTATTACATGATAAATCTCATCCAACCCATCACCGTCCAGCAAGCCTACGATGGAATTACTCACGCACGACGGTGAGCATCATGAAATTGGTGATGGAGGATGGTTGATGATGACGACGGCGACGAATCCCCCTCTCCGGAGCCCCGAACGGACTCCAGATCAGCGCTCCTGAGAGGTTTTAGGGCTTGGCGGCGGCTCCGTATGGTAAAACGTGATGATTTCTTCTGTCTGATTTTTTTCTCATCGAAACTCAATATATGGAGGTGGAGTTGGAGTCAGAGACGCAATAGGGGACCCACGGGGTAGGGGCGCGCCCTAGGGGGGGGGGAACCCCCCACCCTTGTGAGAAGGGTGTGGGCCCCCTGGTCTTCATCTTTGGCGAGGATTTTTTATTATTTTTTCTAAGATGTTCCGTGGTGTTTCAGGTCATTCCGAGAATATTTGTTTTCTGCACATAAAACAACACCATGGCAATTCTGCTGAAAACAGCGTCAGTCCGGGTTAGTTCCATTCAAATCATACAAGTTAGAGTCCAAAACAAGGGCAAAAGTGTTTGGAAAAGTAGATACGACGGAGACGTATCAACTCCCCCAAGCTTAAACCCTTGCTTGTCCTCAAGCAATTCAGTTGACAAACTGAAAGAAAGAAAGAAAAACTTTTACAAACTCTCTTTGCTCTTGTTGTTGTAACTATGTCAAGCCAGCATAGATCATAACTAACCACATTTGCAATAATTCTCAGGTCTCACAACTACTCATATCAATAGCATAATCAACTAACAAGTCATAATAATAAATCTCGGATGACAACACTTTCTCAAAACAATCATAATATGATATAACAAGATGGTATCTCGCTAGCCCTTTCTGAGACCGCAAAACATAAATGCAGAGCACCTTTAAAGATCAAGGACTGACTAGACATTGTAATTCATGGTAAAAGAGATCCAATCATAGTCATACCCAATATAAATTAACAGTGATGAATGCAAATGACGGTTGTGCTCTCCCTCTAGTGCTTTTTAATAAGAGGGTGATGACTCAACATAAAAGTAAATGGATAGGCCCTTCGCAGAGGGAAGCAGGGATTTGTAGAGGTGCCAGAGCTCGGTTTTGAAATAGAGATAAATTGTATTTTGAGCGATATACTTTCATTGTCAACGTAACAACTAAGAGATGGCGATATCTTCCATGCTAAACACATTATAGGCGATTCCCAAACAGAATGGTAAAGTTTATACTCCCCCTCCACCAACAAGCATCAATCCATGGCTTGCTCGAAACAACGAGTGCCTCCAACATACATCAGGTCCCAGGGGGAGTTTTGTTTGCAATTAATTTTGATTTAGTTTGCATAAAGTATGGGACTGGGCATCCCAGTGACCAGCCATTTTCTCGTGAGTGAGGAGCGGAGTCCACTCCTCTTGAGAATAACCCGCCTAACACGGAAGATAAGGACAACCTTTGTTGATACATGAGCTATTCGAGCATACAAAACAGAATGTTTATTTGAAGGTTTAGAGTTTGGCACATACAAATTTACTTGGAACGGCAGGCAGATACCGCATATAGGAAGGTATGGTGGACTCATCTGGAATAACTTTGGGGTTTAAGGGATTGGATGCACAAGCAGTATTCCCACTTAGTACAAGTGAAGGCTAGCACAAGACTGGGAAGCGACCAACTAGAGAGCGACAACAGCCATGTACATGCATTAAAATTAATAAACATTGGATGCAAGCATGAGTAGGATATAATTCACCATGAACATAAATATCGTGAAGGCTATGTTGATTTGTTTCAACTACATGCGTGAACATGTGCCAAGTCAAGTCACTTAAATCATTCAAAGGAGGATACCACCCCATCATATCACATCATAATCATCTCAATAGCATGTTGGCACACAAGGTAAACCATTATAACTCATAGCTAATCAAGCATGGCACAAGCAACTATGATCTCTAATTGTCATTGCAAACATGTTTATTCATAATAAGCTGAATCAAGAATGAGGGACTCATCATATTTACAAAAACAAAAGAGGTCAAGTTCATACCAGCTTTTCTCATCTCAGTCAGTCCATCATATATCATCATAATTGCCTTTCACTTGCACGACCGAACGATGTGAATTATAATAAGAGTGTATGTTCATTGGACTAAGCTGGAATCTGCAAGCACTCAATAAACAGGAGAAGACAAGGCAATATGGGCTCTTGGTTAAAATCAACAATAATGCATATAAGAGCCACTTCAACAATTTAATTATGGTCTTCTCCTACTGACCCCCAAAGAAAAGAAATAAAACTATTTACACGGGAAAGCTCCCAACAAGCAAAAGAAGAAAGGGAAATATTTTTGGGTTTTCTTTTTAATTATTACTACTACAGCAGAAAAATAAACTACTACTAATTTTTTTGGTTTTTCTTAAGGTTTAACAAACACACAAGAAGGAAGCAGGAAAAACAAAATAAACTAGCATGGATATTACAGTGAAAAAGTATGAGCACCGACATCTAGCAATGAGTGTGTGTGAACATAAATGTAATGTCGGTGAGAAATACGTACTCCCCCAAGCTTAGGCTTTTGGCCTAAGTTGGTCTATGGCCACGGCTGGCCTGGCGGATATCCATAATAATAGTTCTTGGGGTCGTACTGTGATGAGGAAGAATAGTTGGGATCATATTGATGTGCAACGGTTATCGCCTGCTGAGCTGCAGCGTGGAGTCGAGCTGCCTCCGCTCTCCTCTCGTACTCTTCTGCCTCCTCTCTGGTAATAACATATCTTCCTTTTGTCTGTGAATCAAAGAAGGCAGGAGCAGGGAGAGTAATATGGAAAACACGTCGTTTATCAAAAATTAAACGATATAAGAGAGGTGATTCAGGCCTCTCGACAAACTGGTGCGAAGCCATAGAGTTATCTAAATATGCAGGAGGCAACTCCATATCACCCTCACGAATGTCTATATCAAGAAAATGAGCTAAGCGGGTTACATAAATTCCTCCAAAGAAATCTCCATTATGTCTATTATGATGCAACCTACGAGCTACAATGGCTCCCATATGATAAGATTGGTCTCCTAACACAGCACTCCTAAGAATGCTAAGATCAGGGACACACATGTGACATGCTTCATCCTTAGCATTTATGCATCTACCGATGAAAAGAGCAAAATAATGTATAGCAGGAAAGTGAATGCTCCCTATGGTAGCTTGCGTTATATCTCTAGATTCCCCCATAGTTATACTAGCAAGAAAGTTTCTAAATTCAGATTTTGGGGGATCCCTAATACTGCCCCATGATGGAAGTTCGCAAGCAGAAGTGAAATCCTCTAGGTCCATGGTATAAGATTTGTCATAAAGATCAAACATGACTGAAGGAGAATTACGCGAAGATGAATACTCAAACCTCCTCACAAATGAACTTGTGAGATCATGATACTGGGGGCATTTGTTAGCCTCAAAATCCTCAAGACCGGCATTGCGCAAATATGCTTTGAATTCTTCTTTAATTCCCGCACGGTCCATAAAATTTTCCGACGGCCATTCGCAAGGCCGTACTGGAGCGTCTCTTGGTGGATCCTCGTCAGCATCGCGCATAGCAATCTTGGGTCCTTGCTTCTTAGAGGAACCACCTTGGAACATCTTCCTAAGCATATTGTTTTTCTCTGAAAAATTCTGAAATTTTTAGTAACTTCAAACAAAAGTGAACCAACTTCAATAAAACTGATAGCAACTACTCCTACAAGTGCCTAGAGCCTATATCAAGCATTAGAACTACTTAGAACCATATAAATTTGACATGCAAGCTCAAGAACATGGTCACCTATGCAGCACAAATTTGCAAAGAATAAAGCACTAGAACAAAAACTAATTGGACCAATGGAGGAGTCACATACCAAGGAACAATCTCCCCAAGCAGTTTTGCGAGAGGTGCTTTGAGCAAGGAGATCGAAAATCACAGCAAAAGTGGATGGAACTCGTGCTTGAGTTGGTTTTTTGGGTTAGTGTGAGATAGAGGAAGAAGATGGGTGCTGGGATAAGTGGAGGAGGGCCACCATGGGCCCACGAGGCAGGGGGCGCGCCCTATAGGGGGGGCGCCCACCACCCTCGTGGCCAGGTGGCAGCTCCTCCCGCGGTAATTTTTGCACAGTAAATCCTCAAATATTCCCGAAAAAATCATATTAAATTGGCATGTCATTCTGAGGACTTTTATTTTCGGGATATTTTTATATTGCACGGATAAGTCAGGAAACAGACAGAAAATACTATTTTTACTTTATTTCTACTAATTAACAGAAAGTATAGAGAGGGTATAGAAGTTTGTGCTTCTAGTTTCATCCATCTCATGCTTATCAAAAAGAATCCACTAACAAGGTTGATCAAGTCTTGTTAACAAACTCATTCCGATAATCATGAAACCGGAGAAATTTCAAATAACACTAAGTTACCTCAACGGGGATATGCACATCCCCAATAATAAGTATATCATATTTCTTTTTGACAGTGGGAAGAGGAAATTCAAAACCTCCAATTATAATCGATGGAATTTTTCCAATGGAGTTGATACTATGAACTTGAGGTTGTTTCCTCGAAAAGTGTACCGTATGCTCATTATCATTAACATGAAAAGTGTAATTGCCTTTGTTGCAATCAATAACAACCCCTGTTGTATTAATAAAAGGTCTTCCAAGAATAATAGACATACTATCATCCTCGGGAATATCAAGAATAACAAAGTCCGTTAAAATAGTAACGTTTGCAACCACAACAGGCACAACCTCACAAATACCGACATGTATAGCAGTTGATTTATCAGCCATTTGCAAAGATATTTCGGTAGGTGTCAACTTGTTCAAGTCAAGTCTACGATATAAAGAGAGAGGCATAACACTAACACCGGCTCCAAGATCACATAAAGCAGTTTTAATATAATTTCTTTTAATGGAGCAAGGTATAGTAGGTACTCCGGGGTCTCCAAGTTTCTTTGGTATTCCACCCTTAAAAGTATAATTAGCAAGCATGGTGGAAATTTCAGCTTCCGGTATCTTTCTTTTATTAGTAATGATATCCTTCATATATTTAGCATAAGGATTTGTTTTGAGCACATCAGTTAATCTCATACACAAAAAGATAGGCCTAATCATTTCAGCAAAGCGCTCAAAATCCTCATCATCCTTTTTCTTGGATGGTTTCGGAGGAAAAGGCATGGGTTTCTGAACCCAAGGTTCCCTTTCTTTACCATGTTTCCTAGGAACAAAGTCTCTTTTATCATAACATTGATTCTTTGATTGTGGGTTATCAAGATCAACAGCAGGTTCAATTTCTACATCATTGTCATTACTAGGTTGAGCATCATCATGAACATCATCATTAATATTTTTATTAGGTTCATGTTCATACCAGATTGTGTTTCAGCATCAGACATAGAAATATCATTTGGATTATCAGGTGGTTCAGCAATAGGTTCACTAGAAGTTTGCACAGTTCTATCATTTTTCTTTTTCTTCTTTTTAGAAGAACTAGGAACATCAATATTATTTCTTTGAGACTTGCTCGATTCTCTTAGGGTGGCCTCCAGGATACAAAGGTTCCTGAGTCATTCTACCAGTTCGAGTAGCCACTCTAATAGCATAATCATTTTTCTTACTATTCATTTCATCAAGCACTTCTTTTTGAGCCTTAAGTACTTGTTCTACTTGAGTGGTAACCATAGAAGCATGTTTGCTAACAAGTTTAAGTTCACCTTTAATATCAGCCATATAATCACCCAAGCGTCTAATCATATAAGCATTTTCTTTTAATTGTCTACCAAAATAAGCATTGAAGTTGTCTTGCTTAAACATAAAGTTATCAAACTCATCCAAGCACTGACTAGCAATTTTAGTAGGAGGGACTTCAGCTTTATCATATCTATAGAGAGAATTTACCTTTACTACCTGTGTCGGGATATCGGGATCAGGAGGTTCTTCAGTAAATAAATAATCAAGATCATATGTTTCTTCAACAGGCGGTATATTAAGACCATGTATTTCTTCAATAGGAGGTAAATTCTTAACGTCTTCAGCTTTAATACCTTTTTCTTCATAGATTTCTTTGCCTATTGCATATCTTCGGGACTGAGGAATAAAACACCTCTTTTCTTCGGAGTTGGTTTAAGAATAGGCTCAGTAATTGGAGCAGGAGTTGGCTCAGGAGTTGGCTCAGGAGGTGCCCAATTATTTTCATTTGTCAACATATTATTCAATAGAATTTCAGCTTCATCCGGTGTTCTTTCCCTGAAAAGAGAACCAGCACAACTATCCAGGTAATCTCTGGAAGCATCGGTTAGTCCATTATAAAAAATATCAAGTATTTCGGGTTTCTTAAGAGGATGATCAGGCAAAGCATTAAGTAACTTGAGAAGCCTCCCCAAGCTTGTGGGAGACTCTCTTCTTTAATTTGCACGAAGTTGTATATTTCCCTCAAAGCAGCTTGTTTCTTATGAGCAGGGAAATATTTAGCAGAGAAGTAATAAATCATACCATGGGGACTATGCACACAACCAGGATCAAGAGAATTAAACCATATCTTAGCATCACCCTTTAATGAGAACGGAAATATTTTGAGTATATAAAGGTAACGCGATCTCTCATCATTAGTGAACACGGCAGCTATATCATTTAACTTAGTAAGATGTGCCACAACAGTTTCAGATTCATAGCCATAAAACGGATCAGATTCAACCAAAGTAATTATATCAGGATCAACAGAGAATTCATAATCCTTATCAGGAACACAAATAGGTGAAGTAGCAAAAGCAGGGTCAGGTCTCATTTTATCTCTAAGTGATTATTTGTTCCATTTAATTAATAACCTCTTAAGCTCACATCTATCTTTGCAAGCAAAAATAGCGGCAGAAGATTCCATATCAAAAAGATAACCCTCAGGAATAACAGGCATATTTTCATCATCACTATCATCATCGTATTCAGATTCAATAACTTCTTTTTCTCTAGCCCTAGCAATTTGTTCATCAAGAAATTCACTAAGGGGCACAGTAGTATCAGGCATAGAAGAAGTTTCATCATAAGTATCATGCATAGTAGAAGTGGCATCATCAATAACATGCGACATATCAGAACGAATAGCAGAAGCAGGTGTAGGTGTCGCAAACTTACTCATAACAGAAGGTGAGTCAAGTGCGGAGCTAGATGGTAGTTCCTTACCTCCCCTCGCAGTTGAGGGATAGATCTTGGTTTTTGGATCTCTCAAGTTCTTCATAGTGTCCAGCAGATATAAATCCCAAGTGACTCAAAGAATAGAGCTATGCTCCCCAGCAACGGCGCCAGAAATTAGTCTTGATAACCCACAAGTATAGGGGATCACAACAGCCTTCGAGGGTAGAGTATTCAACCCAAATTTATTGATTCGACACAAGGGGAGCCAAAGAATATTCTCAAGTATTAGCAACTGAGTTGTCAATTCAACCACACCTGGAAACTTAGTATCTGCAGCAAAGTGTTTAGTAGCAAAGTAATATGATAGTGGTGGTAGCGGCAACAAAAGTAAAGATAGCAAAAGTAATGTTTTTGGTATTTTGTAGTGATTGTAACAGTAGCAGTGGGAAAGTAAATAAGCGAGAACCAGTATATGGAAAACTCATAGGCACCGGATCAGTGATGGATAATTATGGCGGATGCGGTTCATCATGTAACAGTCATAACATAGGGTGACACAGAACTAGCTCCAATTCATCAATGTAATGTAGGCATGTATTCCGTATATAGTCATACGTGCTTATGGAAAAGAACTTGCATGACATCTTTTGTCCTACCCTCCCGTGGCAGCGGGGTCCTATTGGAAACTAAGGGATATTAAGGCCTCCTTTTAATAGAGAACCAGAACAAAGCATTAGCACATACTGAATACATGAACTCCTCAAACTATGGTCATCACCGGGAGTGGTCCCGATTATTGTCACTTCGGGGTTGCCGGATCATAACACATAGTAGGTGACTATAGACTTGCAAGATAGGATCAAGAACTCACATATATTCATGAAAACATAATAGGTTCAGATCTGAAATCATGGCACTCGGGCCCTAGTGACAAGCATTAAGCATGGCAAAGTCATAGCAACATCAACCTCAGAACATAATGGATACTAGGGATCAAACCCTAACAAAACTAACTCGGTTACATGATAAATCTCATCCAACCCATCACCGTCCAGCAAGCCTACGATGGAATTACTCACGCACGGCGGTGAGCATCATGAAATTGGTGATGGAGGATGGTTGATGATGACGACGGCGACGAATCCCCCTCTCCGGAGCCCCGAACGGACTCCAGATCAGCCCTCCCGAGAGGTTTTAGGGCTTGGCGGCGGCTCCGTATCGTAAAACACGATGATTTCTTCTCTCTGATTTTTTTCTCATCAAAACTCAATATATGGAGGTGGAGTTGGAGTCGGAGATGCAACAGGGGGCCCACGAGGTAGGGGGCGCGCCCCCCACCCTCGTGAGAAGGGTGTGGGCCCCCTAGTCTTCATCTTTGGCGAGGATTTTTTATTATTTTTTCTAAGATGTTCCGTGGAGTTTCAGGTCATTCCGAGAATATTTGTTTTCTGCACATAAAATAACACCATGGCAATTCTGCTGAAAACAGCGTCAGTCCGGGTTAGTTCCATTCAAATCATACAAGTTAGAGTCCAAAACAAGGGCAAAAGTGTTTGGAAAAGTAGATACGCCGGAGACGTATCAAGGAGTTGAAGGAATTGAAGAAACAGCTCGATGAACAAGAGTGTCTGGGTATGATCAGACCGAGTTCATCTCCATGGGGTTGTGGTGTTCTTTTTGTACAGAAGAAGGATGGAACGGACCGACTCTGCGTCAACTACCGTCCATTGAACAAGAAGACAATTAAGAACAAGTGTCCACTTCCCAACATCAATGAACTATTCGAGCAACTTAAAGTGCTAAAGTATTCTCCAAGCTTGACCTCCGTATGAGTTATCATCAGATTCGCATTCGTGAAGAAGATATCCCCAAGACAGCATTCAGAACAAGCTATGGTTCTTATGAATATACGGTCATGTCTATCGGCCTTATCAATGCTCCTCCAACGTTCTCTCGCATGATGAATTTCATCTTCAACCCTTACACAAATGATTTTATCCTGGTGTATCTCGATGATATCTTGGTCTTCTCAAAGAATAAGGAGGATCATGCCAAGCATTTGAGATTGGTGCTCGACAAGCTCAGAGAGCATTAATTCTATGCAAAGTTTTCCAAGTGTGAGTTCTGACTTGATGAGGTTCTTTACCTTGGTCATATCATCTCCGCGGGCATCGCTGTTAATCCTGAGAAGGTGTCTGCAATTGTGAATTGGGAACCTCCTCAGAATGTCAAGTAGCTCCGCAATTTTCTTGGACTTACAAGCTATTGTCGAAGATTCGTTGAGAATTTCTCAAAGATTGCAAAGCCTCTTTCCAACCTCCTCCAGAAGCATGTTAAGTATGTCTGGACACCTGAGTGTGACATTGCTTTTAACACCCTCAAAGAGAAGCTAGTCACAGCTCATGTATTAACTCCTCCTAATGAATCCAAGCCATTCGAAGTTTCCTGTGATGCTTCCTTGCAAGGTCTTGGCGCTGTGTTAATGCAAGAGAAGAAAGTTGTGGCTTATACCTCTCGTCAGTTGAAGCCCAACGAAAGGAATTACCCCACTCACGATCTTGAGTTGATGCTAGTTGTCCATGCGTTATTAGCATGGAGACATCTCTTGTTGGAAAGGAACATGGACATTTTCACAGATCATAAGAGCCTCAAGTACATCTTCACTCAACCCAACCTCAACCTCAGGTAAACTCGTTGGGTCGAAATGATTCAAGAATACAATCCGAGTATTGAATATACTCCAGGAAAGGCCAATGTCATTGCAGATGCTTTGAGCAGGAAGGCTTACTGCAACAGCTTAATCCTTAAGCCATTCCAACCGGACCTTTGTGAAGCTTTCCGCAAACTGAATCTCCAAGTTGTTCCTCAAGGCTTTCTTGCCAACCTTCAAGTCTCCCCCACTTTGGAAGATCAAATTCGTGAGGTGCCATGGTGAAGAAGGTGAAACATGGGATTGTCAAGAGCCAACCCAAATACAAGTGTTATCGCATTGATGACAAAGACACTCTACTCTTCGAGGACCAGATTGTGGTTCCTAAAGGTGATCTAGGGAAGGTCATAATGAACGAGGTGCACAATTCTCTTCTGTCCATTCATCCTCGAAGTATGAAGATGTACCATGACCTCAAGCATTCGTATTGGTGGACTCGAATGAAGTGAGAGATTGCTCAGTTCGTGAATGAATGTGATGTCTGCCGAAGGGTGAAAGCAGAACACCAACGACCATCTGGTCTCCTCCAACCTCTTGCTATTTCAGAATGGAAGTTTGACCATATTGAAATGGACTTCATCATTGGATTTCCCAAGTCCAAGCGTGGAAATGATGCTATCTTCGTTGTCATCGACAAGCTTACTAAAGTGGCTCATTTACTTTCAATCAAAGAATCTATCATAGCAGCTCAGTTGGCAGAGCTATACACCTCCAGGATTGTCTCCTTGCACGGTATTCCGCAATTGATCTCTTCAGACCGTGGAAGCATTTTCACTTCTAAGTTCTAGGACTCCTTCCATAAGGCCATGGGCACCAACATTCGCTTCAGCATAGCTTTCCATCCTCAAACAAGCGGCCAAGTCGAGCGAGTCAATCAAATCCTTGAAGATATGCTCACGGCTTGTGTCATCTCTTTAGGCATGAAGTGGGAAGATTGTCTTCCTTATGCAGAGTTCTCCTACAGCAACAACTTTCGAGCGAGTTCGGGCAAGGCCCTATTCGAAATTCTTTATGGCAGAAAGTGTTGTACTCCTCTCAATTGGTCAGAGACGGGTGAACGCCAACTTCTTGGCAACGACTTGATCATAGAAGCTGAAGATATGTGTAAAGTCATCCGTGAAAATCTCAAAGCCACGCAATCGCCCAAGAAGAGTTACTATGATAGCAAGCACCGTGACTTGGCTTTCGAGATCGGAGACCATGTCTACCTCCGCGTCTCTCCAATGAAAGGCACTCGTCGCTTCGGTATCAAAGGGAAGCTTGCCCCTAGATACTTGGGTCCTTTCAATATCATTGGCAAAAGAGGCAGCCTCGCCTATCAACTTGAGCTTCCGTCCAACTTCGCAAACGTGCACGATGTGTTTCACGTGTCACAGCTTCGCAAGTGCTTCAAGACTCCTGAGCACACTATCAACTTCGAAGAGATTGATCTTCAAGAAGATCTGTCTTATCATGAGCATCCCGTTGCTATTCTTGAAGAAACTGAGCACAAGACTCGCAACAAGTCAATCAAATTCCTGAAAGTGAAGTGGTCACACCATTCCGACCGAGAAGCCACCTGGGATCGCGAGGATCACCTCTGTTCCGAATATCCGGAGTTCTTTCAGTCCTAGATCTCGGGACGAGATCCTCTTGTAGTGGTGGAGTGTTGTAACACTCCGGATGTAACTTGCCATATTTGTAACTCCGACTCTTGCCATTTTTCGGCTTTATGTTATGAGATTCCCTTCGTGGTTGGGTTTTTGTCTTTGTTTTGCATTTTGTTCATGTCATGCTTTTAATATCATGTCATCATGTGCATCGCATTTGCATTCGTGTTCATCTCATGCGTCCGAGCCTTTCCCCGTTGTCCATTTTGCAATCCGACACTCCCACATGCACCCGGCGCACCCCTCTTGTCTCTTTTCGTGAGCGGGAGAAAAACATTCTCTAAATGGGCCGAGATTTGTCATGTGGCCTTGGTACACCACCAGCAGACCGCCTGTCAAATTTCTTTCCATTTGGAGGTCGTTTGATGCCCCAACAGTTAACCGGGTAACTGCAAAAGCCTCTTTTGTGTTGCAGCCCAACACCCCTCCAAAACAGCCCAATAACCCATCTAAACCACCTCCATGTTCTCCGTCGTCGGATTACGATCGTGTGGGCGAAAACCGCACCTCATTTGAACTCTCCTAGCTCCCTCTACCTATAAAAACGTCCCCTCCACCTCCATTTCGGTCGAAAACCCTAGATCCACCCTCCCCGCGCCACCGTACATGTCCGCCCAGTGACCGGACACGTCTAGCCGACGCCCTCGGCCAATCACATGGCGCCACGTCAGCGTTACCGGCCCTCTCTCTCCTCCGCGCCGCCGGCCCACGGAGCCCATCCCGGACCCGCACGATCCCGGATCTCGCCGCCGCCCAGCCCGCATCGCCCCGCCGCCTCGTGCCAAGCGCCGCCCGGCTGCGCCGCCGCCCACCTCGCCGGCCCCGCCGGCCCCGCACACCATCGCCACCTGCTGCCGCCGTTGCGCCCCGGCCTCCTCCTCGTCGTCGGGCACCTCCCTCGCCGAAGTCCCACCTCGCCGGAGCTCGCGCCGCTCTCGCCGGAGTTCGCCGGCCGGATCCGGTGGATAGGGACGAGATCCACCGGGATCTCATCCAAACGCCCCACCTCGTCCCGTACCGCTCCGTCCCGCGTTGACTTTTCAGAGGTCTAATTTCTTCCAAGTCCCGAAAATCCCTATTATTGTCATGCCTCCTTCATCATGTCACATATCAGTGCTCGGTGCGCCGATTCAAACATATGATATGTCAAAATGTTCGTCTCGCTAAGCTCTCTATGTTAGTAGAATTTTCATGCATGTTAATGTCCATATTGATGCCATTATTATTGTTGCAAGAGTGCTATAAAATATTAACTGCTGGTTCTTAACAGAACATGGTGATTTGTCATTTTTGTTGCATTTTATGTGTGCATCCTATGAGCATGAGGTCTACATGTGTATTGAACTACAACATGCCATCTTTACAGGGGTGCAAGTCTTGTATTTTTGTGATCTATGTGGTGACTAACACAAGCATGCAAAGCAGGCTCCATAATGTTACTGTTTTCAGGGACTTAGGATTTTGCTAAGTCCTTTTCCTGCTGTTATTTTGATGCCGTGTAAACTTGATGCTACCATGAGATCCATACTTATTTTGAGGTACTTCAGTAACGATGTTTTGAACATGTGGTTATGGTCTATCTATTCATGCCTCTGGTTGCAATTATGGAGCGATCTAGTATATAATTTTCTTGCTCTACTTTTTTTAAATAATGTTCTTCGCAGATTGTTAACATGTTAATCCATATTGCCATGTGTTTCGCTAGTGATCCATGCATCCTATGAACTTGGTATTGCCATGGTTAGCTTCATGAACATGTTCTCTTACTGTTGGTATGCTTATGTTGTCATGTAATTCTTTGTGGTGAGTGCCATGATCTTGCAAAGTTGCTATCATGAATCTGTTTCTGCCATGTTCTTAAATTTCACCAAGTCTGAATCTATTAATATAACTTGCTATGTTTACATGGGTGCCATCATATTTTCTGTGCCTTTTTGGCTCATGATGAGTAAGGGAGTTTTGTTCTATGCATTTAGTAGAATCAATCCATGCCTTTGTTTTCTATGATATGTTTCTATAGCATGATGTTTGCTTGCTCTAAACATTGCTTCCTGATGCTGTTTATGCCATGTTAGTATTTTCACTAAGTCTGTGAGACTGATATCTTTTGCACTTTTGCCATGCTTGTTTGAACCTGTTCTAGTGTGATTTAGCCGTAGCTCAGTGTTCATGTTTTGTCAAGCATCGCTTGTACATCGCTGCCATATGCTTTGTTGCTATGTTGGAGTGTAGTAGATTAGTTTGTTTGTTGCATTCTAGGTGGCATCATGCTGTTAATCGCAGATTCACATCATCCTTATATTGCTTGTCATTTGCAAAACGTGCATCCGTTTCCGGTGATCTTTATATCGATTCCAACCGAAATCACCTCATCTTTCCAGCGGCATACTTGGTTTGCCAATTTGATGCCTTGATCATTCTTTCCCTTCTGGAGCACGCATATGCATTACATATCATATCTTGCATATCATGCCATGTATTGCATCATGTTGCTTATGCATTGCACCGTTGTTCCATTGCTTGTGTTCTTGCCTTGGGTAGAGCCGGGAGACGAGTACGTGAACGAAGAACCTGTTGAGTACGCTAACGGGGATCAAGCTTTGGACAACTCTGAGAACATTGCAGGCAAGATGATCATACCCTCGATATCACTTCTATCTTTGCTTCCTAGTTGTTCGCTCTATCGCTATGTCATGCTACCTACCACTTGTTATATCATGCCTCCCATATTCCCATGTCAAGCGTCTAACCCACCTTCCTAGCAAACCGTTGTTTGGCTATGTTACCGCTTTTGCTCAGACCCTCTCATAACGTTGCTAGTTGCAGGTGAAGTTGAAGTTTGTTCCATGTTGGAACATGTTTATGTTGGGATATCACTTTATCTCTTATTTAATTTAATGCATCTATATACTTGGTAAAGGGTGGAAGGCTCGGCCTTATGCCTAGTGTTTTGTTCCACTCTTGCCGCCCTAGTTTCCGTCATACTGGTGTTATGTTCCTTGATTTTGTGTTCCTTACGCGGTTGGGGTTATGGGACCCCCTTGACAGTTCGCCTTGAATAAAACTCCTCCAGTAAGGCCCAACCTTGGTTTTTACATTTGCCACCTAAGACTTTTCCCTTAGGTTCTGCAGACTCAAGGGTCATCTTTATTTTAACCCCCCCCCCCCCGGCTAGTGCTCCTCTGAGTGTTGGTCTGAACCGAGTAGACTGCGGGGCCACCTCGGGGAAACTTGAGGGTTGGTTTTACTCGTAGGATGTCTCATCTGGTGTGCCCTAACAACGAGATATGTGCAGCTCCTATCGGGATTTGTCGGCTCATTCGGGCGGCTTTGCCGGTCTTGTTTTACCATTGTCGAAAAGTCTTGTAACCGGGATTCCGAGACTGATCGGGTCTTTTCGGGAGAAGGAATATCCTTCGTTGACTGTGAGAGCTTGTGATGGGCTAAGTTGGGACACCCCCTGCAGGGTATAAACTTTCGAGAACCCTGTTCGCGGTTATGTGGAAGATGGGAATTTGTTAATATCCGATTGTAGAAAACTTGACACTTGACTTAATTAAAATGAATCAACCGCGTGTGTAGCCGTGATGGTCTCTTTTCGGCGGAGTCCGGGAAGTGAACATGGTCTTGTATTATGCTTGAACATAAGTAGTTTCAGGATCACTTCTTTATCACTTATAGTTTTTCGACCGTTGTCTAGCTTCTCTTCTCGCTCTTATTTGCGTATGTTTAGCCACTATATATGCTTAGTGCTTGCTGCAGCTCCACCTCATTACCTTACCCCTACCCATAAGCTTAAATAGTCTTGATCTCGCGGGTGTGAGATTGCTGAGTCCTTGTGACTCACGGATACTTCCAATCAGTTGCAGGTGCCGACGATACCAGTGCAGGTGATGCCACCGAACTCAAGTGGGAGTTCGATGAGGATATGGGTCGTTATTATGTTTCGTTTCCTGATGATCAGTAGTGGAGCCCAGTTGGAACGGTCGGGCTAGCATTTGGGGTTTATCTTCCTTTTCTATTGGATTTGACAGTAGTCGGTCTTTGAGTGTATTTGGATTATGTATGAATTATTTATGTATTGTGTGAAGTGGCGATTGTAAGCCAACTCTTTATCCCTTTCTTATTCAGTACATGGGATTGTGTGAAGATTACCCTTCTTGCGACAAAACCACCATGTGGCTATGCCTCTAAGTCGTGCCCCGACACGTGGGATATATAGCCGCATTGTGGGTGTTACAGGGGTAAATTTGATTCATCCTATAACTTGCTTAGAAATTATGAGATTAGGGATATCCAACGTTGAGCCTCAAATCGGACACCGCATTCGTCCATAGACCGTCCTAAACTGGTGTGTGGACACTGATGCGGGAGCCGGCCATACAACCATATTCCTTAATGTCCATTTTTGTTAACTGAAAAAAATACGAGCACACAATGTTTTCACCAAGTAAACCAACTAGCATCAACTACCAGATGTAATCAACACTACTAGCACCCCAGCTACCAATCTGAGTTTGGATACAAAGATTGAACATAAGAGATGAATTGGGTTTTGAGAAGAGATGGTGCTGGAGAAGATGTTGATGAATATGAAGCATCCCACAATGAGAGGAACAATGGTGATGACGATGACTTTGATTTCCCCCTCCCGAAGTGAAGTTTCCCACCAGAATCGCTTCGCTAGAGAGAAAAAGTTCCCCACCTCTGCTTTCACCTCAAGACAGCGGTGGCTACTCCTGAAAGTCTTCTCTCTATTTTTTTCTAGTGTAATGGCTTCATAGGAGAAGGACGTCAGGAAGGGAGCCACCAGGGCCCCACATGGAGAAGTGGCATGCCCAGGAGGGTGTCCGTGCCACCTGTTCAGGTGGTTGGCTGGTGGGGCCCCTCTGGTATATTTTTCCTCCAGTATTTTTGATATATTTCAAAATAATTCTCCACGAAATTGTATGTCAATTTGAGCTGCGGAGAATTGCTATCTCGGCTATCACTTTCTCGGGTCAAATTTCAGTTGTCAGTGATCTCACTCCTTTGGTATATGTTGCATTTTAAGAGAGAAAGGGCATTAGAATTACATCATATTGTGGAATATAACATTGAAATAACCTACATAGTAATAGATAATTATGATGCAAAATATATGTATCAACAAGGTTAGATAGGATCATTACCAACTTTGAGTTCCAGTGGAATGAGAGTTGGTGTAGATCATTTTATGTCTCACAAATCGTCCACGATGATCACTCTAACCAAAAACTAAAAGCACGACCTCTCTACGGATTGCACGTGTACTGGGTTCACCATCCAAAATGCTTCGTCGTCCAGAGCTCTGCATCGCCGGAGAACTAGAGGATGGATAAGAGAACCTCGTGTGGCTTCTCTATTATGAGGACTAGAGAAAACTAGAACTAGGTCTAGTCTAGATCAAGAACTGGAACTAGAAGAGATAACTAGAGAGGAGGCCGCTTGGATCAAAGGGACTTCTATCTCCTAGAGTATGCACCCCCTCACTTATATATAAGTGGAGCGAGGGGGGGTGGCCGACTTGGGATGCCCTCCTCCCCTTGGCTCGACAGCCAAGGGAGGAGGAATCCTCCTCCACCCCCTATTCGCCCCTAGCTTGTGGAGCAAGCTATGTGAGGCACCACCCTTATTGGGCCTAATAGGCCCAATAACTTTTACCATGTGAGCCCTTTAGTATTTCTACTAGCCCATAGCCTCTAAATATATACTAGAAACCTTTCGATAAATATTGGAGGCCGCTATTGTTTACATTAGGCCCCTAGAAACTATTCCCTCCTATATAGCCTTTCCCGGTATTACTAGAAACACTTTTGGTAACCTCGAAACGCTTCCATTTTCTCTCAAAACTATTATTTTATTCCCAGAACTATTCTGGTAACATTTGCTTATATTCCCAGATCAAAATTCCCTTATGCGTGTGATCCTGTCGGTTCGTTGGATTATAGACATGAACAAAACTTCCTTTCATCCAATGATCAACAGTGGAACTGTGGACAGCCATGTCGACCCCTATGTCTACACAAAATATATCTGAGGGAACCTTTGGCTGTCATATGTCATTCCTTTTGTTTCCCTAAACTTCACAAAACCCGAGGTGAGATATATTGGTATCCCCGTGTGTCATACACACGCTCACTATACCGATCTCCTCGTTACCGGGTTTTTTTCTCGTTGTTGTGTTCTGGCATACCTATGATCTAATCATACATGCATGTCTGAACGATGATGGATGCCGTCACACCGAGAGGGCCCTAAGAATATCTCTCCATCATCGGAGGAGCAAATTCCACCCTTGAGCCATCTTGCCCCTTGTCAAACTTTCCAATGAACCTGCAAGTTGTCCTTATGATCACCGTGTAACATATGATGTTGGAACAATCCCCGACGTGCATCGTAGAGTATGAAGTGACTTGATACTCTCATGGACTAAGGAACTAGGCATACATTGCTCTCCGTGTTATAAATATAGACTTGGAACGATAGCAACTCAAAGTATAACAAACAAGTTAGGTCAATCAAATATGACCGTTCTTCTAACATCATACTCTCAAAGTTGTCGGCATGCTTGTTACACTTGACTTAGGCCTATGACGAGGAAACACATACTCATCATGCAATACTTGAGCTAGTCCAAGAGGCCAGCCTAGGAATCAAGTTTTAGTGTTAAGCTAGTCCAAGAGGCGAGATTAGAAATTAGTTTTTATCGTTTGTAACTCTACCCGTGCCTACGGGTTTTCCTCCGAATCACATATTCAAGAACCATAACAATTATAGCATAGAGTATAGACATATAATTATGAGTGTGGAAATAAATAATAGACTTATTATTGCCTCCAGGGCATATTTTCAACATGTGGCCTGCAACTTCTTTGAGGCGATCCACTCAGGTGATTGGGCCCAAGCTAAGTTCGACCTCGAATATAATTGTTCTTAGCTTGGAGGCCAAGACAGGATGTATATATGCCAAGGACCAAGGGCTAGGACGAAAGAAAAAGGACAATTGGCAACCTGCAATATTGGTCACAACTCACAAGCAACCCTCAAGCCATGAAACACCTTCAAAGCTCTAGTCAATCTAAGGTCTAGCTTCTACCTACATGTGTTGTTATAAAGCATAAAAGATTATAAGAAAAGCATTGCAAGACAGTGTGTAGGTATCGTGGTGATAAACCTGACAATAGTGTAGGGATATGAATGAAGCGTAGATCTATCAAGGTATATATGGGGGACACAGGTGTTTATACAGATGCATGTCCCTCAGCAGTGGAGAGTAACAACCCTAGTCATGTGTTCTTGCATATAGCTCTCTTGCAAAAAAGTTCCAAACCCACAACCCGGCATCTAGGAGTGGCTTAGGGCCCAGTTCTTTTGACCGATTCTCCCAAAATCTTGAGAATCAACCCTCCACCCAGCTTCTCCCATAATCTTGAATCCATATTTTTTTTACAATACTAGCTAGTTAGGATGTAAAAAATTAGGATTGTAAAAAAAGTATGTGTTCAAGATTCTGAGAGAAGCTGGGTGGAGAGTCGATTCTCAGGATTCTGGGAGAATCGGCCAAAAGAACTGGTCCTAGATAGAGTGTGCTATGTCCCAGGGTATGTAAGGCTGGTCATTAGTGCTCTGTATAATGACACGTTTATTATAGGCAGTTTCTAGTCTATCACAACAGTAACGAAAACATTAAATGACTGGTGAACGATACCGACAACACTTGGGATTTATGGCTTAGTGGTGTTCCCCTCATAGCGCCTCATTTAATGCTCCTTACTGTTGAACTGTTGTACTCCCTCCGTTCCTAAATAATTGTTTTTCTAGCCATCTCAAATAGACTCCAACATACAGATGTATGTAGACATGTTTTAGAGTGTAGGTTCACTCGTTTTGCTCCGTATGTAGTCACTTGTTGAAATCTCTAGAAAGACAATTATTTAGGAACGGAGGGAGTAGAACCCGACTGGTTGACTAGTCGACTAATGGGAATCCTGGCTAATGGAAATCCCGACTATTGTGTTTCCCCCGCCTAACTCACACTCCGACCGATGGCCTCCCCTATTGCTAATATCGGCTAGGCCCTTAGCGTTTATGAGCCTGGGCCTGCTTGGCCTTCTAGGCAGGCTTGGTCTTAAGTCGTCGTGTGTATGCCTGGTGGGGAATTAACCCATCAGTAGAATTGTTTTCATATTGAGATGTGATTGGATGTTATTCTCTACTAGCAAAAGGGCCCGTGCGTTGCAACGGAAGAAAAAAATTCATAATTTCAAATGATCATTTATCACATTTCGTTGCATCACCGAGATACAATATCTCTCTCAATTTCTCGAAATCATGAACATTTTGAAATTATGAACAATTTGTTAAACTCATGCACATATTTGAAATCGCAAACAACATACTATTACAAATTTCTGAACATTTTCTACAATCAAGAACATTTTTTCAATTTATGAATATTTTTTGCTATTTACAAACATTTTTTAGAAATTGTGAACATTTTTAAGCAATTTTCCTGAACTGGCAAACATTCTATAATCGATGAAAATATTTAGAAATTGGGTGGAATAGTTATTGAATTTGACGAACTTTTTTTGATTTAGCGAACATTTTTGGAAATGCCCGTGCCTTGCAACGGAAAAAAACTATCAAGTTATACATGTGTGGTAGATATAAAAAAGTATGAATCAAATTCACAAAGTATATACAAATCATGTCATGATGCGATAAGACACTTTTAAAATGTAATTTCAAAAAAGAACAATATGATGCTCATCAAGACTTGATTTTTTAAGGCGTCACAACAAAATATTTTGTGGCTGAGCAAACTGCATTGACGGACCCTGCCTGAGCTATACTGATAAATAAAGTGTCTCGTCTGGACTTAGCGTAGCGGTGTTTACCATAACCACTATTATGATATGAAAATAAGCATAACTGTGTATGGAAGCAAAATAGACATTTAGTCATTTTAATATAGCTTACAAAAACAAACCCTTAGAAAGTTATGTCAATTTTGTTGGGTTCAGCGTTGTACAAAACACGGAAATCCTTTTTTACCCAACGCGAAGGACTAAATAAAATCATAAAACGAGCTATATAGATCTCCTAATAAAACCTTTATGGAACCTATAACTAGTTTTGTTCATTATTTACGGATGTGTTTTAATTTTTGTGAACATTTTCTAAAAGCTGATGGACATGATTTTTAAATTCCTGAATATGCTTTGAATATTGGCTCATTTAAAAAAATCATGAACATTTTTTATTTCATGAAATCATTAGAAATCGTGATTTGTTTATAATTTGTGAGCAATTTTTTAAGTCATGAACATTTTTTGATTTTTAGAATATTTTTTAAATTCACAAACAGTTTACCATTTTCCTACTTTTTTTCAGAACTCGCAATTGTTTGATATTTTGGAAATCCGAAATTAATTTTGAGATAAAAAACCAAAACAGAAATAAAAAAGTAAAAAGAAATAAAAAATAGGGGGCGCCATCAATCCGAAATTTATTTTTAGGGAAAAAACAAAATAGAAATAAAAAAAAGATATAGAAAACAGGGGGCGCCACGACCCGCACATGGGCTGGCCCATTACTGCGGTTGGTAAAAAGAAAGAGAAAAAGCGTAGAGCATCGTTGCCTTAGCCATCGCGCTGCTCATGCATTGGTGCTATTATATCGTATCCACCTTTAATAACAGAACCCTGGAGCGATATTAGAAATTAAAAACGAATCGTTTTTGCCACTTATGGGTGGCATTGGTGGGTAATTATTGCCAACTTCAAGGGCACTTTTAATGACGGACGACCAGAAGCGATGCGTGCTTTATTAGTAGGGAAAGATTTCTAGAAATATGACTGAGATTTAAAACGAGGGAAAATTTCTTTAGCTGACATTCTTTGGAAGGCAAGACAACACGGAAGTTTTTCAAGGCATTTATATTGTCACGAGGATGGCTAATTACTTCAACAAGCACGACAATTCCCGGCAAAAAAAAAACTGAACTAAGCAGATTGCCATGCTTTTTAAAGAAATTTGTCATCCACAGACAACACAAATTGTTGTTTGAAAATCTGATTTGCCATGCCCTCCCAGCGAACGTTAGCCAGCTATCATAGCCCTAAAACAATGCATGTACAATAAACAAATAAAAATACAATCTCGTGTATATTCTCACCCACACGAAATACTCCCTTCGTTTTTTCTAAATATACTACGTTTTGGTTGTTTAATTAGGAACAGAGGAAATACTAATGGTGGTATGATGAATATCAAAATTGCTTCTCCCACACGTTTGTCAAGAGTAAATTGTATCACCCCTCGATGCAACACTTTGCTCAAAATAGAAATATGTCGAGGTGCATATCCCCACATGCCAAAGCGTCGACCAAACGAGTCCATGGATAACTGAACTGCATCCTCCCAATCTAGCAGTCGCATCTCCCCATCGGTATCGTAGTAGCATCGTTTTGAAAGTCCTGTGCTCGCGCGTCCATGTTGCGTGTACCTCTCTTGTCCACGTGGTTCAGTTGCAATATGCCCTGTACACATGGGACATTGATCTCTCTCTAAATAAAATTCGGAGTTTGTTCAACTGGACATTCGCCCGGTATCTTCTTCTCCGCTGTCAGAGGCAAATATCGTGATGTTTAAGGGCATCTCCAGCCGTTGGCCCCCCAGGGGGCGCCTAAAATCGCCGCCTGGGGGTGAGCCGGCGTAAAAATTGGGCCTGGGGATGAGTTGGTCCCCAGCCGCCGGCCCCAGGGCCGCCTCCAGGCATGTTTTAAAATAAAAGAAGTTCAGCTTAAACACGATAAAATTCGGCCAAACACGATAAATTTCGGCATATTTCGGCGAAGTTCGCGGATTTTCATTACATAGCACATATACATAAACTAATCGAAAAGAAAAACTGGCTGAAGTCGCTGCCGTCGCCGCCATCGTCGTCGTCGGCCTTCTCCTCCTTGACGCGGGCGCCCCTGCTGGACCCCTGCCCGGCGTCGCCATGGCGGACTGGTGGCGGCGCATCGTCGTCGTCGTCGTCGCTGTCGCAGATGAAGACGACTCCGCCTTCGTCGCGGCCGCGTCGACGCTCCGCGAAGAGAAGCAGGGCGGCGCACTGGCGCTCCTTCTCCATCGCTATGGAGTCCCCGCGCGCCCATTTCAGGGCCGCGTCGTCGTCGCCGAGCTCCGTCGTCACCGGCGCGGCCGGCTCCTTCACCGGCGCGAGCCCCGGCTCCGTCTTTGGCTTGACGAAGCGCGGAGGAGGAACCGACGAGTAGGCGCGCCGGTCGCCCTTGTTGATGACGATGCCGGCCGAGCGGCGTCTCCGCCGCGGGCTCGGCCTTGACGCCGAGCAGGGCCGGAGTGCCAGAGGAGTGCGATGAAGATCGGAAGGAGGAAGAAGAGGAGGAGGACCCGAACCTCCTTGGCGCCCATGGCGACGGGCTCGGGAGAGGTAGAGAGATAGAGGGAGGGGCTGGGCAGCGGCGCTCGGGAGAGGTAGGGAGAGGGAGGAGCTGGGCAGCGGCGGGGGGCGGGGCTGGTGTGGGCACAGGCGAGTGCAGGCCACCGGCTATATAGCCGCGCCGCACCCGTGTGTACGCGTGCGAGGGAGGGGAGGCGTCGGCGCGCCGTCCCGTGACGCGCCGCCCGTGAGGAATCAATGTCAAGGCTGACCGGCGGCAGCCTTGGCATTGATTCCCCGCGGGAACCGAGACCGTTGGGGGAAGACGAGGCGTCGTGTCGCTGACGCGGCGGGCCCGCGGCTGTTTCGCGTCAAAACAGTTCGCCCCGGCGCCTCCGAGCGCCCCAGCGCGCCGAGCTCGGCCTGGCTCCGCCGGCGCTGTTTTCGGCCCAAGCTGTCAAAAATCGGGCTCGTAGGGACGCGATCAGGCCGTTTTTTTGACGCCGGTATAAGAAAATCGTCTGAGAAGGTCTTCCTGGAGGCGTGCCTGAAGATGCCCTAAGCTTTGGAGACGCCTCCCGCTTCCAGCGGTTGAAGTCATCCTTGTTGTCATGGGATGGCAATGGTAGCGATGCAGAGGTCACCCTCGTGTGGAAAGTTTGAAGCGGACTATCACAGACAGCGAGAAAACTTGGCCATGGCTCCACGCGTCCCGCTGCTATGATTGCCCGGCGCCGAAGGAATCCGCCACCGAACTGCTCTGCCACGACGTACGGTACTCACGAGTCACACCGGCCGGTTTTGATGCTGCCGAGAGGAGAACACAGCAGATGCCCCAAGCCCAAGTCGTCCATAGTGATAGTGGTCGTCGACTCGCGCTGCTTGTTGAACGGATGAGGGTTCACGCGGCGAGTTTTTATCGGATGATTGGGTAACATGGCAAAGAAGGTAGATATGGAAAACAAATATCGGTCTCAGCCACGTACCAGCCTAATACCGACGTGCGTCCTTGGCCCATTCCAAACCCGCAGAGGTCGTCGACATACATCCGGCAAGGACAAAAAGGACGCGAAGGAGGCGTCGGAACCCCATCCATCTCAAAGGCGAGAGCGGCCGGCGGGAGGAGGCCGATAAAAAGAATCAAATACAAATACGCCCATTATATGCAGAGATAGCGTAGGCACCAGGCGCATAGTTGTTGTCCCGTATCCAGCGCGCGCGCGCGCACAAATTCCGGTTGCTACCATCTCCGATAAATTATTCCGCCGTCTCCGAGAGCGAGGAGAGGGGCTCGCAAAAGGTGCGCCTCCCTGGCGGCCTCCCCACGAGCCGTCTCTCCCATAATTGTTTGATTTCCCTTCAGGATACGGCCTCCAGCCCCGCCGTTCCCCCGCGCCGCGCCGCCAGATCCCCCCCGCCCCGCGAAACCGTCGTCCGGGAAAGGTGGTGATCTTGGCAAGATCGGCCGATGCAGCCCGCCAAATGGAAGGCCGTGGAGGGCGGCGGGATCGGCGCCGACCAGCGCCGCCGGTGCGTGGCGGCGTCGCTGTCCATGCTGATCGCCGCCACGCTCGCCTTCCTCGCCTACGTCGCCTTCTTCCCGGACGACGGCGCCGGCGGGGTCTACCGCTGGTGGAGCTGCCAGGATTGCTCCGGCGCCCTGGGCGACTTCCCGGGCGATGACGCCGCGGCGGCCGACGGGCCCGCCGCCGCCGCCGCCGGCGGCGGTCGCGCGCCCACCACGCTGTCGCACATCGTGTTCGGCATCGGCGCCTCGGCGCGCACGTGGGACCAGCGCCGCGGCTACGCGGAGCTCTGGTGGCGGCCCGAGGCGATGCGCGGCCACGTCTGGCTGGACGAGCAGCCCGCGGGCGCGTGGCCGGCGGCGACGTGCCCGCCGTACCGCGTCTCGGCGGACGCGTCCCGGTTCGGGAACCGGGCGTCGGCGTCGCGGATGGCGAGGATCGTGGCGGACTCGTTCCTGGCCGTCTCCGCGGAGCTGGCGAACGGCACCGGCGCGGACGAGGCGCCGCGGTGGTTCGTGATGGGCGACGACGACACGGTGTTCTTCCCGGACAACCTGGTGGCCGTGCTGCGCAAGTACGACCACGAGGAGATGTACTACGTGGGGGCGCCGTCGGAGAGCGTGGAGCAGAACGTGATGCACTCGTACGGCATGGCGTTCGGCGGGGGCGGGTTCGCGGTGAGCTACCCGGCCGCCGCGGAGCTCGCCAAGGCCATCGACGGCTGCCTGGACCGCTACTCGCAGTTCTACGGCAGCGATCAGCGCGTGCAGGCGTGCCTCAGCGAGCTCGGCGTCCCGCTCACCCGCGAGCCCGGGTTTCACCAGGTGAGCATCCCCCACGCACGCTGCCAAAGTTCGTTACTTTTTTATACTATACTAAAATAAAATAATCGTCATGCTCGTTGCTGCTATGTTTGAATCAAAACCCTTTTAAAATCACGTTTTGGAAAAAAAAAAACCGTCTCCAAAACCTGAATTTCCTTTTGTTCCTATATAAGCAATCCAAAGATGTTTCTGAAAACAGCTTGGCAACAAAAACCGCCAATTCTGCAACTTGGGCTGCCTATTCCAAATTTTAGCTCGGGGCCTTTTCCACTACTAGGTTTTTCTGCATAGGCCGCTGGAATCAAACCTTTTTGACCAACTTTTTCACCGTGTCTTGCCTATTCCAAAACAAACAAAACATGAGAGCAGAAGATCTCCTATCTTTTGGTAGAATCTTTCCGTTTAATCAAGGGCAAGCACAAAAGCACCCACCAGCTGCCCCAAAGACGAACGCTTGCTCGACGGCCCTTTCATGGAAATCAATGGAAGCGACTGTGTGGCCGTCGCGGAAGGCACGGACAATTGGAAGGTACAATTCCAGCGTGGAGGCGCGGGGGCCGAGCAGGAGCTGGTCCATGGAGCGACAGCGCTCTGCCCCACACCATGTGGCGCGGGCATCTTAGCAGGACAAGTGTTCACAGGCGACTTGAGGAGGACTCGAGCTGCTAGTAGCTAGCGAACCACCACCCCAACCAATATCGAAACGACAGCCCCCGTCGCTTTTCCTTTGCCGGGCACCACACGCCGCACCACCTTTTCATACTCGCTCGCATGTGCCACACGGCGGGCGGGCGCTGTAAAAAATGTGGCCGAAAGATGCAAATGATGATGAGTAGAGGGGCACGAAAAGGTCATACCGCCACCTGTTTGTTGGTTGAGCTGGGGCCAAACATGTTTTGGCGCCCGTGCCTGGCTGCCTTGCATGTGGTGGTGTCCTCCCAGGGTACGTGGATGGCTTCGGGCTCCGCTGCCGAAAATATCGGAGGCCGGAGGCGGAGGGGACCCTCGTTCTCGCCGCGGCCGCCGCGGGTTTTGGGTTGCACGCACGCCGCAACGGCGGTGGTGGCGAGCGGAAAGCTTTGCCGCACCACCACCGTTTCTGGGCCCAAAGTCGTTGACGCGCGCGCTCGCGGCAGGGTGGTGGCCCAAGGCTGTCGCCTTCCGAATCCCTGGCGCGCACCCCGCCGATGCGGTGCGACCCCTCCGAGCCAGGCGCTGTGGCAGTGTCACGAATGCACCAGCAGACAGTAGTTGTGCAGCGCCAACAACGGCCTCTGATCCGCTGAGCAAACTTGTGGCGGAGCTGGCTGTTTCTGCCGTGCTTGACGTGACATGGGGTCGGCACGGACCATTAACTGCGAGAGAGTACCTTCAGTTTTTCACTTTCTGAACCGGTGAACCCTGTGCGGTCGCTGACACATGTGCGCTCCCAGATCTACCGGTCGATCCTGCTTTTGTCGCGTGTCGCAGTCCGGCTCGCCTTTTGTCTGCCACCTTTCTCACCGCCTCTCCGTGGAGCACCACCTGGCCATGCCCACGGGAATCTATGGCCGCCCGTTTCAAATTTCCAATACTCATCTCATGATGATTAAAGAAAATTACTGTATGAGCACTCAGCAAGATATCATTGTTTAACGCGGGAGCTCCTATACGCCGCTTATTGCGGCAAATGGAGGGCGCGCCGCACAGGGCCGGCCCACTACAATCGAGTTAAGCTGAACGCAAAACTACGCAAAAATGACAGCGCTGGAAGTACTCGAACACGCGACCTCGCGACTCAAATTTCTTGCAGCTAGCCACTTGAGCTGAAGCCGCCAGATGTCCCAATGGTTAGCACGAAACGATAAGAACACACAACAGAGGAACGTATTTAAAAGGCAAACCTTTTTTAAAGTTAAAGCACATTTTTGAAAACGTGCTTTTTTTTCAAAATTCCAGAACATTTTTTGCAAATTTTAAATGCGAACATTTTTGTATTGTACCGCCTGGGACTGTAGCTGCCTTTTTTTTAGTTCCAAACAATTTTTCAAATTTGCGAAAAATTTCTGAATTGATGAAAAAAACGAAACAGGAACATTTTTTGAACTTCTGAACAAATTTTGAATATCAAGAACATTTTCTGAATTTTTGAACAAAATATGAAAACGGGATCATTTTTCATAAAAGCACGAACATTTTTATAAATTGTGAACCAAAATTGAAAACAAGAACATTTTCCCAACTTCTGAACAAATTTTTTATAGAAGAACATTTTTTAAATTCTCGAACAATTTTAGAATTTCTGAACAAAAATTTTAAACGGGAACATTTTTCGTAAAAGCATGAACATTTTTTAATTTCTGAACCAAAATTGAAAACAGGAACATCTTTCAAACTTCTGCACAATTTTTGAAAAAGCACAATCATTTTTTGAAAAAGCGAACATTTTTTGATTTTCTGAACAAAATATGAAAGGGAAAACATTTTTTGAAATTTTAAACAATTTATGATAAATGCAAACATTTTTTGAAATTTACGAACATTTTTTGAAAAGCATAGACTTTTTTAAAAAAGGAAAAAAGGAAAAAAAAGAAAAAAAGGAGAGGAAGAAAAAAAAGAAACATGAAAAAAGAAAAAAGAAAAGAACGAAAAGAAACAGAAAAAGAAGAAATAAAAAGGAAAATAGAAAACCAGCTTAAGGAACCTTCTAGAAGGTTTCCAAAACTGATAAAAACCGGCTGGGAAACTTTTAGAAAGTTCCCAAAACCGAAACTGTCTATAGTGGGAGATGGGCCGGCCCAAATTATCGCTCCCCTATGCGTTCGCTCGACATTTTGACGCAGCGAGCGTCCAATAGGAATTTCCGTTTAACGCGACGCTTTTGTGCAGGTGGACATCCGGGGCGACGCGTACGGGATGCTGGCGGCCCACCCGGTGGCGCCGCTGGTGTCGCTCCACCACCTGGACCACATCGAGCCCATCAGCCCCGCCGGGCACACCCCGCTGGCCGCGGTCCGGCCGCTGGTGAGGGCGGCCCGGTTCGACTCGGCCCGGCTGCTGCAGCAGGCCTTCGGCTACCAGCACGGCCCGGGCTACACCTGGTCCGTCTCCGTCGCGTGGGGCTACACGGTGCAGCTCTACCCGTGGGCCGTGGCGCCGCACGAGCTGGAGGTGCCGCTCCAGACGTTCAAGACCTGGCGGAGCTGGGCCAACGGGCCCTTCGTGTTCAACACCCGGCCGTTGGTGAGCACCGACACCCCGTGCTACCGGCCGGCCATGTTCTTCCTCAGCCGCGTCCGGAACGAGACCAGCCGGGGCACCGTGAGCGAGTACTCGAGGCACGCCGCCAAGTCGGAGAAGGAGTGCGACCAGGCCAGCTTCCGCGCCGCGTCCACGGTTCACACCGTCAAGGTGTTCGCTCCCAAGATGAACCTCAGCGAGTGGAAACGGGTAACAACTCCTATCTAGCTCATTGTTTTCATGGCTTTTTTTCAGGTACATGCGCATCTCCGTGTTGATTTACGGGTTGTTTTGTAATGTGTTTCAGGCGCCACGGCGGCATTGCTGCAAAACAACGAGGACGAGGTGGGGCACGGTGCTGGAGGTGCGGATACGGTATTGCAGCCGAGGAGAGCTCACCACGCCCTAGCTCTATGTATTCTTCTCGCCACTACATCACCACGGCCTACAGGGCGGAGAGTAGGATGTTGATATTGGTAGCGAAGAGATAATAAGGGGATGGCAAAGGTGAATAATCCCCTCCATGCTCGGAGGGACACGGAAACTTTTTGTTCCCAAACCAGCAGTACTTGTTAACACGTAGACTATACTTCCCTGCTGGTGCTGGGCAATATCGTCCTCAGTGTGTCCAGATGGCTATATGAGTTATGCGACAGACAGACAGACACACGGACACGTATACATACAAGGAGTGCAGGCGGTAGCAATGTATAGGATCTGGCTACTTCCCACGTGCTGTGTTGCCTCTTTCTTGGTTCTCTGGTACCGATGTGATTCTACCGTGGGAAAATGGCTGTTTCGGAAACGAAATGGAATATAGGTTGAAAGAAAGCAGAATAGGGACGTGTATTTTTCTGGAGAGCAGCGTTTTGGTGCTTGTGCTCCATGGTGCTGGACGCTGATAATGCCCACACATGTGGCAAGGGGACCCTGAGACCGAATGAGTCGATCGAACTGAACATTTTCGTCCGGTACGATCCCCACCCCCGCGCTCCTGAACCCTTGCTAACGAAACGTCTCTTGCACGAACAAAATAAATGGGTGCCCTAGATTTGAACAAACAAAAAAAGAACAAGATAGCCAGCCCTAAAAAATGAACAAAGTAGCCATTGCGTACAAAACAGAAGGGGGATTTGCCATGTGTTGAGATAAAAAATGCCAACGTATAAAAAAATAGAAGGTGAAAAGAATACCAAAAATGAATTTTTGGTCACCTGACTAAAATATACCCATTACAAAATATTGCCATAATTTTGTACAACAGATGATTTTTTCTCAAAAATATTGCCAATCGACTAGAACAATTATTATTTTTTTGTAATTTGGCATGATGTTTTTTTAACAATGCCAAGTTAAACAACATTTTGATTTCTAAAAATTTAAAAACATGGAAAAATAAATTGCATTCCCTCCGTTTCTAAATATATGTCTT
>NC_041386.1:103793424-103857886 GCF_002162155.2 Triticum dicoccoides
GATGTACATTAAAGTGTAGATTCACTGATTTTGCTCTATATGTAGTCCATATTGAAATCTCTAAAAAGACTTATATTTAGGAACGGGTTGGAGTAAAACAACTTTGTAATGATGATGACATGACAATTTTTTCAAAATTTTCTATGGAGAAGAGTTTTGTTATGAAATTGCCATGGCAAAAATAATGCAAAGGAAAAATGGACAATACAAACAAAAATTATGAAAAAGAAATGTCATCGCAAGATGCATGTTAAATGAAAACAATACAAAACAAAAATGACATGGCAGATGCATATTAAAATATTTGCCATGGTTTTCTAATTTTAAAAGCCATCTTTTTTTATGTAAGAAATTGACATGTATGTGAAATAACACAAAAGATGGCCAAACAAGTGCCATGGCAAAATGCATATTGGAGTTGCCGTTATCTGAAAAGAAAAATTGCCATGTTATATAAAGTAAAATTGCCCTGATCCATGGTTTAAAAAGATAGGAAATTGCCATGGCAAAAGAATTGAACAGATTGCCATGAAGTGTATTCATATATTAGAAAAGTGCCATGGCCCATAAACTACAATTGCCATGCTCCATGCAATAAAGTTGTTGCGGTCCCATCAAACAAAATAATTTGTTGTCGGTGTTACAAAAGGAAAAGAGTTTGCCATGACATGTAAACAACATTTGCCATGTATGGATTATGAATTTGCCATGGTTCAAAAAATAAAATTGCCATGGTTAGTAAGATGTCTTTGTCATGGTTAAGAAAGAAAAATTGCCATGGCAACATTCTTTTGCCATGACCTAACTTACAACATTGACATGACCAAACATTAACTTTGGCATGATAGAAGGAAAGAAAATAGACATTACCATTCAGTTTGCCATGGTTGAAAAAAAGTAAATTCGCCATGTTTCAGAAAATAAATATGCCATGATCACAATAAATATAAATTTTCCATGGTGTAACTTAAAAATTATCATGTTAAAAAACAAATAACTTTCCCATGGGAACATTCTTCGAAAATAAGATATGACAACGACAATGCATTTTTTTTAATAAAGTTGCCATGTTCATGGAAAACATTTGTAAACATCTTAAGTTGCCATCGAATATGAAGTTTACACTACAAAAGTTGCCATGAACTTTATATATATATGGATACAACATGGATACATGATGGTAAAAAAATGAAGTTTACACTACGAAAGTTGCCGTCATGGCAATATATGCAAAAAATGTATGGCAAAAATGTTTCTCTACACACATGGAAAATTTTGAATCGTACATGTAATCGCCATGGTAGAACAAATTTTAAAACATCAAACTTGTCTTGTTCTCAAACTAATTTGTAATTGGCATGGCAACATTCTTCGGATGGACATGGCAAAAGACACAACGAATCATGGCAACACATGCTTTTAGTTCCCATGCAAAAAACACACCTACAAAATTACTGATTTTAGTTGCCATGGCAAGTTTGTCATGTTTTTGAACATCTTAAGTTGTCATGGCAAGTTTGGCATGTTTTTGAATATCTTAGTTAAAGAAGTTTGCCATTTTTTGAACAACTTAATTAAAGAAGTATGCCATGTTTTTGAACATATTAAGTTGCCATCGCAAGTTTGCCATGTTTTTGAACATATTAAGTTGCCATGGAAAGTTTGTCGTGTTTTTGAACATCTATAACTTGGACATGTTTTTGAACATCTCTAGCTTTGCCATATTTTTTGAACATCTACATATTTTATTTGAGAGATTTGCCATGTATGTAAAAGAACACGAAAAAATAAACTAAATTTGCCATGGCAAATTCATATTAAATTTTTCCGTGGTATTTAATTAAAATTGCCATGTTTTATTTGAGAAATTTGTTGTGTATGTAAAAAATGGAGAAATGAACAAAAGTGCCATGGCGTATGCAAATGAAAATTGCCATGGCATTTTAGCTATAAATGGCATGCTTTGTATAAGACTGTGGCATTGGCAAATAAATTTTTTACCATGGTGTTTTTGCTACAATTTCCATGGTGTTTTGCCGTGTATGTGGAGAAAACAAAAATAATGAGCAAAATTGCCATGGAAAATGGCAAAATTAGGGTGGTGCATGAAAAACTAAATTAGAACCCTATGTAGATCGTGGCAAAATGAAAATAAAAACAACATGGTCCACAAAGTTAAACTGCCATGGGCTATAAAGTGAATCTGCCATGGTCCATGAATAAAACAAGTTTTGACATTGTGTAAAAAAAAGAATTCAAGCCTATTTTAAATCCTGTGCAAATCATGACAAAATTTGCCATCGTATGAAACCTAAAAGTAGCACATAAATTCATTTCCCGGGAAAAATAAATCTGATTGAAACTTTGGATAAAAATTGATGCAACTACATGTATACAATAATTGTAACTATGAAAATTCTTGGTAGGTGATACTCATGGACAAATATTGGCAGAAGAATCACACAAAAAAGGGGGTCAAGTTTGGTACAGTGCATACATAACTCATCTAGAAGAAGTTGTAAGAAATGGTCATACGGTGATATGGCAAAAATGTTGGAAAATTGGTTGTTGTGAACCATGGCAACCCTAGATTGGACACATGGAAAAATTTAGCAAATTTGTTTGTTTTCCTAAGAACGACATGGAAAAATTACCATGGAGACAGTATGAACTTTGCCATCACAAAAAACAAGGCAAAAACAATAATTTGAACTAATTATTTCATTCACATTTCCCCTTGTTTGGTTAGTTTCCTAAATGAATGGCAAGCGATGTGTTTTGCATGAGGCAATTCAACATTCACTAGGGCAACAATACTAGTTAGCACACCGAACTAATTAGCCACACGGGACATAGTCAGCTATATAAAAATCAATCAAAAATTTGCAGAACAGAAGCACATTGAACTAGTTTCTCGTGTTTCTTCATGAATCAAAATACAATCATCCTGCTATCGAGGCTACATTGATGCATAGGGATGAGTTGGGAGTACCTCATGGCCCTGATTCCCAGCAACATCATCTTGGCCACGAGCCACAAAAGGTCCTGTCCAACTCCTGGGGCGGGACACCACGCGTGATGTGGGGCCTCAGCAATGACGGTTGGATGAGGTGGTGAAAGATTGAAAAGGCGGAGTCTAGAGGGTGGTGAATAGACACTTAACAAGGAAAATGTGCAATTTTTAGTTTTCTTGATAATTAGTCTGATTTTGACACTAGTTAAGTTGCAACCAATACTTCCTACACAAGCATATCTAGAGATAGGGCAGCGGAGTAATAACAACATACAAGTGCAAGAAAGTAAAGTGTGTAGAGATGGGAAGATCAAACACAATGAAGACATGATGGATTTTGGCGTGGTTCCGACAGGTGGTGCTATAGTACATCCACATTGATGGAGACGTGAACCCACGGAGGGTAACGGCTACGCGAGTCCACAGAGGGCTCCACCCACGAAGGGTCCACAAAGAAGCAACCTTGTCAATTTCACCATGGCTTACACCCACGAAGGACTAGCCTCACTCGTGGTAGATCTTCATGAAATAGGCGATCTCCTTGCCCGTACAAACTCCTTGGTTTAATACCATGATTCTTGGAGGCTCCCAAGTGACATCTAACCAATCTATGAGACACCACTCTCCAAAAGGTAATAGATGTGGTTGTTGTTGATGAACTCCTTGATCTTGTGCTTCAAAAGATAGTCTCCTCAACACTCAATCACTCTCTCATGGATTTGGCTTGGGATGGGAGAAAGATTGGAGTGGAAAGAAATTTGGGGATGCTAGAAATCAAGGTTCAAATGGTTGGATTGAATGCCTTGATCTCAACACAAGTGTAGGTGGTTCTCTCTCAGAAAATGGATATGGGAAGTGTAGTGCGTCCTGGTTGCTCTCTCTGAGAGTGAGTGGTGGTGGAGGGGTATATATAGCCTTCAACAAAAATCCAACCATTACAAACTTTAAGCACAAATCGTTGACACCATAAAGAAATCTCGGTGAGACCGAACAGTGTAAAAGATTCAAATGTTAGGCTTTTCAGTGGGACCGGATGAATCCACTCGGTGAGACCGATTCACGATGACCTAAGCAAATTCCTCGTTTCGGTAGTTCCGGTCGGTTCATCTCGATAATTCCAAAGTGAAGATGACTAGGTATAGAAAAAATGGTCACTACACTTCGGTGGGACCGAATGTCATCTCGGTCATACTGAGTTTCTAGGGTTTGGCTTATGGCTCTGTCTTGGCTAACTCGGTGGGTCCAGATGAGAGTGTTTTGGCGGGACCGAGTATGACTTAGGGTTTTGGAGAGATGGAAAATGAGAATGTGGTTGAGGGTTTTGGGAGAAATATCTTCAAGCACTTGAGCAACCGAGTCAGGAGCAAAAACCTCACCCCTTTTAATAGTATTGGTTTTCCAATGGACTCAACGCGATATTTGATCACTTAACTAAAAATAAAGAGTCTTGAAGCTTTTGCCAATGGGTTTCCTTAGCATTTCGAGGGATCCACAATCACATGTCCTTGCCATGCCAATAGTGAACTTTTCCTGAAATATAGTAGATGAAAGTGTCAGTCCAACAATATGTATGTTGACATGAATTACCAAAACTACCAAGGAAGCAAAAGTGCTTTCAGGCTGCCCAACCCATCACGAGGCTAAACGCCCAGAGTTTGGAAAACCTGACCAACCACAGCCGCGACTCCGGCAAGGACAAAGCACCCCGACCTATCACAGCCGATGTCGTCCCAATCGGTGTGTGCACATTCGGGACAAGCCTTGGCGCCTCAGTCGGTGAGGGAGGCCGCGACAAGCACCGATACGTCCGCTTCCATGGCGTCAGCAGTCGCAGATGTGGCCATGGGAAAGTGGTGGCTCCGGGGTTACCTAGAGTACGACGTCGACACCGGTAGGTGAGGCGGCCTTGCCACCACCTATTGGGAAACATAGTAGAAAACAAAAAGTTCGCACCTATGCACACCCATGATCAATATCAAGATGCATAACGGGCTAGGATCACGATCGTTACCGTCGTCGAGTTACAGCAGAAGAAGAACATGTCGATGTAGATCGTACTTGGAGTCCCTTGAACCATCGATGAACGATCCTTTGAACCGCTCACGAACAGCCCCTCAAACCGAAGACCGAAAGCACGACCTCTCTACTTGGTTGCGTGTAGCCTTCATGATCCGGTAGCGCTTTGTTGTCCAGAGCTAATCATGACCAGGGAATTAGAGGGAGGAGATTAGAACCACATTGGTCTTATAATTATAAGGATTAGTGGAACTACACCAAGCTCTAATTAGTCAACTAGGACCAACTAGAACTAGGGCCAGAAGAACTAGAGGAGGCTCCAAAACTTGTGTCATGAAAAGGTGCAAAACCTCTAGTATATATAGCTTGGGAGGAGAGGAGGAGGAGGCACACAAGGGGGAAGTCACCCCCTTGCGCAGGCCATTGGGAGGGGGAATTCCTCCCCAATTCGACCACCATCCGTCCTTTCCAATAGGAGAAGGGGGCTGCCTTCCACCATTTGGCTTTTTAAGGCCCGTTGATATTAAATTAAATATAAATGGCATCTAACAATTACTAGAGCATATTATATATAATTTAACAACTCTGAAAACATTTTTCACCTATATATAAATTATTGCTAATATCCGGTATTTCCTGATACTCTCCGAAACCCTTCCGGTGACCCCGAAACGCTTCCGAATCCTCTCGAAACTATTTTGAATATTTATGAAACAATTCCACAAATAAATTCTCAATACTCCCGTTGCACTAACACTCAACAGATCATGAAACGCTTGTGACCCCGTAGGTTTCGTAACTCATAGACATGAACGAAGACCCCTTCGTCCAATGACCTATAGCGGAACCGTGGACGTCCATATCGATCGCTATGAGCACACAGATGATATTCGAGTGAACCATTGGTTATCATGTGATGTTCCCTTTGCTTAGCGATATTTTACACATTGTTGAGGAAATCGTTAACTGGTAACTTCTCAGTTGGCTGGCGAGTAGGGGATTAATAGGCTAATCGGCAAGTTAATTGGCCATTTAATCAATTAATCGAACGATTTATCAGTCTATCGGCTACTCGGTGATCCTATGAGTAGGGATTAATCGACAAGTTAACTGGTTAATCGGCATCACCGTGATGTAGTCACCTGTGTCTGGCCAGACGATGATGGATGTTGCCAGAATAACTTTTCATCATCGGAGGAGCAAATTCCACTCTCGAGCTATCTAGTCCCTTGCCAAACTTCCCGATGAGCCTGTAAGTTGTCGTTATGATCACCGTGTTATAGGTGACATTTGAGCAACCCCAAAGTCCATCGTCCAGTAAGAAGTGACTACGATATTCTCATGTTCTAAGGAGCAAAATCACACGTTAACACTCCCTGCTATTACAATTGATTAAGACGATATAAACTCAATTCATAGCAGACAAGTTTGAGTCGATTCAATATGATCGTTCGTCCAGTGTCATCATCTCAATGTTGTTTTAGAATCATCGTTTACACTCAACGATATCCTAAGATTCAAAAAACCTGATCACCAACAAAACTTGAGCTAGTCCTAGAGGCAAGACTAGGAACCTTTCATTTAATCATTTATCATTTCACATGTGCATATGAGTTTTCCACTAAATCACATATCCTAAAATCATAGTAGTTATGGCATAGAATATAAATTCTTTAATTATGAATACGGAAATATAATAATACACATATTATTGTCTCTAGGGAATATTTCCAACACCATCGTTGCGGGAGAAGGGAGGAGTTGGGGGATCCCTCACTGGCGAGGGCTGGCCACCTCATCTCTCCCATGGGACGCATGTTGGGGAACGTAGTAATTTCAAAAATAATCCTACGCACACATAGGATCATGGTGATGCATAGCAACAAGAGGGGAGAGTGTGTCCATGCACCCTCGTAGACTGAATGCGGAAGCGTTAGAACAACGCGGTTGATGTAGTCGTACGTCTTCACGATCCGATCGATCCAAATACCGAGCGCACGACACCTCCGAGTTCTGCACACGTTCAACTCAATGACGTCCCGCGAGCTCCGATCTAGCAAAGCTTCACAGGAGAGTTTCGTCATCACGATGGCGTGGTGACGATGATGATGATGCTACCGATGCAGGGCTTCGCCTAAGTACCGCTACGATATGATCGAGGTGGATTATGGTGGAGGGGGGCACCGCACACGGCTAAGAGATCAATGATCAATTGTTGTCTCTATGGGGTGACCCCTGCCCCCATATATAAAGGAGCAAGGGGAGGAGGCGGCTGGCCAGGGAGAAGCGCGCCAAGAGGGGGAGTCCTACTCCTACTAGGAGTAGGACTCCTCCTTTTCCTAGTAGGAGTAGGAGAGGGGGAAGGAAAGGGAGAGGAGGAGAAGGAAAGAGGGGGCCGGCCCCCTTTGCCCTAAACCAATTCGGTTTGGGCCTTGGGGGGGCGGCGCCCCACACTCCCCTTGCTGCCCTCTATTTCCACTAAGGCCCATGTAGGCCCATTAAGCCCCCCGAGGGGTTCCGGTAACCCCCCGGTACTTTGGTATATGTCCGAAACCTTTCGGAACCTTTCCGGTGTCCGAACATAGTCGTCCAATATATCGATCTTTATGTCTCGACCATTTCGAGACTCCTCGTCATGTCCGTGATCATATCCGGGACTCTGAGCTACCTTCGGTACATCAAAACACAAAAACTCATAATGCTGATCGTCACCGAACTTTAAGCGTGCGGACCCTACGGGTTCGAGAACTATGTAGACATGACCGAGACACGTCCCCGGTCAATAACCAATAGCGGAACCTGGATGGTCATATTGGCTCCCACATATTCTACGAAGATCTTTATCGGTCAAACCGCATAACAACATACGTTGTTCCCTTTGTCATCGGTATGTTACTTGCCGAGATTTGATCATCGGTATCTCAATACCTAGTTCAATCTCGTTACCGGCAAGTCTCTTTACTCGTTCCGTAATACATCATCCCACAACTAACTCATTAGTTACAATGCTTGCAAGGCTTATAGTGATGTGCATTACCGAGTGGGCCCAGAGATACCTCTCCGACAATCGAAGTGACAAATCCTAATCTCGAAATACGCCAACTCAACAAGTACCTTCGGAGACACCTGTACAACATCTTTATAATCACCCAGTTACGTTGTGACGTTTGGTAGCACACAAAGTGTTCCTCCGGTATTCGGGAGTTGCATAATCTCATAGTCATAGGAACATGTATAAGTCATGAAGAAAGCAATAGCAACATACTAAATGATCAAGTGCTAAGCTAACGGAATGGGTCAAGTCAATCACATCATTCTCTAATGATGTGATCTCGTTAATCAAATGACAACTCATGTCTATGGCTAGGAAACTTAACCATCTTTGATTCAACGAGCTAGTCAAGTAGAGGCATACTAGTGACACTCTTTTTGTCTATGTATTCACACATGTATCAAGTTTCCGGTTAATACAATTCTAGCATGAATAATAAACATTTATCAGGAAATAAGGAAATAAATAATAATTATATTATTGCCTCTAGGGCATATTTCCTTCAGTCTCCCACTTGCACTAGAGTCAATAATCTAGTTCACATCGCCATGTGATTTAACACCAATAGTTCACATCACCATGTGATTAAAACCCATAGTTCACATCGTCATGTGACCAACACCCAAAGGGTTTACTAGAGTCAATAATATAGCTCACATCGCTATGTGATTAACACCCAAAGAGTACTAAGGTGTGATGATGTTTTGCTTGTGAGAGAAGTTTAGTTAACGGGTCTGCCACATTCAGATCCATATGTATTTTGCAAATTTCTATGTCAACAATGCTCTGCATGGAGCTACTCTAGCTAATTGCTCCCACTTTCAATATGTATCCAGAAGGAGACTTAGAATCATCTAGATCAGTGTCAAGACTTGCATCGATGTAACCCTTTACGATGAACCTTTTGTCACCTCCATAATCGAGAAACATATCCTTATTCCACTAAGGATAATTTTGACCGTTGTCCAGTGATCTACTCCTAGATCACTATTGTACTCCCTTGCTAAACTCAGTGTAGGGTATACAATAGATCTAGTACACAACATGGCATACTTTATAGAACCTATGGTTGAGGCATAGGGAATGACTTTCATTCTCTTTCTATCTTCTGTCGTGGTCGGGTTTTGAGTCTTACTCAATTTCACACCTTGTAATACAGGCAAGAACTCTTTCTTTGACTGTTCCATTTTGAACTACTTCAAAATCTTGTCAAGGTATGTACTCATTGAAAAAACTTATCAAGCGTCTTGATCTATCTCTATAGATCTTGATGCTCAATATGTAAGCAGCTTCACCGAGGTATTTATTTGAAAAACTCCTTTCAAAAACTCCTTTATGCTTTCCAGAAAATCTTACATCATTTTCGATCAACAATATGTCATTCACATATATTTATCAGAAATGCTGTAGTGCTCCCACTCACTTTCTTGTAAATACAGGCTTCACCGCAAGTCTGTATAAAACTATATGCTTTGATCAACTCATCAAAGCATATATTCCAACTTCGAGATGCTTGCACCAGTCCATAGATGGATTGCTGGAGTTTGCACACTTTGTTAGCATCCTTTGGATAGATAAAACCTTCAGGTTGCATCATATACAACTTTTCTTCCAGAAATCCATTCAGGAATGCAGTCTTTACATCCATTTGCCAGATTTCATAAAATGTGGCAATTTGCTAACATGACTCAGATAGACTTAAGCATCGCTACGAGTGAGATGGTCTCATCGTAGTCAACTCCTTGAACTTTGTCAAAACCTTTTTCGACAAGTCTAACTTCATAGATAGTAACACTACTATCAGCATTCGTCTTCCTCTTGAAGATCCATTTATTTTCTATGGCTTGCCGATCATCGGGCAAGTCAATCAAAGTCCACACTTTGTTCTCATACATGGATCCCATCTCAGATTTCATGGCCTCAAGCCATTTTGCGGAATCTGGGCTCATCATCGCTTCCTCATAGTTCATAGGTTCATCATGGTCAATTAACATGACCTCCAGAACAGGATTACCATACCACTCTGTTGCGGATCTCACTCTGGTTTACCTACGAAGTTTGGTAGTAACTTGATCTGAAGTTACATGATCATCATCATTAGCTTCCTCACTAATTGGTGTAGGAGTCACAAGAACAAATTTCTGTGATGAACTACTTTCCAATAAGGGAGCAGGTACAGTTACCTCCTCAACTTCTACTTTCCTCCCACTCACTTCTTTCGAGAGAAACTCCTTCTCTAGAAAGGATCCATTCTTAGCAATGAATGTCTTCCTTCAGATCTGTGATAGAAGGTGTACCCAACTGTCTCCTTTGGGTATCCTATGAAGACAGATTTCTCCGATTTGGGTTTGAGTTTATCAGGATGAAACTTTTTCACATAAGCATCGCAACCCCAAACTTTAAGAAACGACAACTTTGGTTTTTTGCCAAACCACAGTTCATATGGTGTCATCCCAACGGATTTAGATGGTGCCTCTATTTAACGTGAATGCGGCTGTCTCTAATGCATAATCCCAAAACGATAGTGGTAAATCGGTAAGAGACATCATAGATCGCACCATATCTAATAAAGTACGTTATAACGTTCGGACACACCATTACACTGTTGTGTTCCAGGTGGCGTGAGTAGTGAAACTATTTCACATTGTTTTTACTGAAGGCCAAACTCGTAAGTCAAATATTTTACCTCTGCGATCATATTGTAGAAACTTTTATTTTCTTGTTACGATGATTCTCCACTTCACTTTGAAATTCTTTGAACTTTTCAAATGTTTCAGACTTATGGCTCATCAAGCAGATATACCCATATCTGCTCAAATCATCTGTGAAGGTCAGAAAATAATGATACTTCCCGCGAGCCTTAACACTCATCGGACTGCATACATCAGTATGTATTATTTCCAACAAGTCTGTTGCTCGCTCCATTGTTCCGGAGAACGGAGTCTTAGTCATCTTGCCCATGAGGCATGGTTCGCAAGCATCAAGTGATTCATAATCAAGTGATTCCAAAAGCCCATCAGCATGGAGTTTCTTCATGCGCTTTACACCAATATGACCTAAACGGCAGTGCCACAAATAAGTTGCACTATCATTATTAACTTTGCATCTTTTGGCTTCAATATTATGAATATGTGTATCACTACGATCGAGATCCAACAAACTATTTTCATTGGGTGTATGACCATCGAAGGTTTTATTCACGTAAATAGAACAACAATTATTCTCTAACTTTAAATAAATAACCGTATTGCAATAAACATGATCAAATCATATTCATGCTCAACGCAAACGCCAAATAAAATTTATTTAGGTTTAAGACTAATCCCGAAAGTATAGGGAGTGTGCGATGATGATAATATCAATCTTGGAACCACTTCCAACACACATCATCACTTCACCCTCAACTAGTCTCTGTTTATTCTGTAACTCCTGTTTCGAGTTACTAATTTTTAGCAACCGAACAAGTATCAAATACCCAGGGGCTACTATAAACACTAGTAAGGTACACATCAATAACTTGTATATCAAATATACCCTCGTTCACTTTGCCATCCTTCTTATCCACCAAATATTCAGGGCATTTCCGCTTCCGGTGACCATTTCCTTTGCAGTAGAAGCACTCAGTTTCAGGCTTTAGTCTAGCTTTGGGCTTCTTCGCGGAAGTGACAACTTGCTTGCCATTCTACATGAAGTTTCCTTTCTTTCCCTTTGCCCTTTTCTTGAAACTAGTGGTCTTGTTAATCATCAACACTTGATGCTCTTTCTTGATTTCTACCTTCATCGATTTCATCATCATGAAAAGCTCGAGAATCGTTTTCGTCATCCCCTGCATACTATAGTTCATCACGAAGTTCTACTAACTTGGTGATGGTGACTAGAGAATTCTTTCAATCACTATTTTATCTGGAAGATTAACTCCCACTTGATTCAAGCGATTGTAGTACCCAGACAATCTGAGCACGTGCTCACTGCTTGAGCTATTCTCCTCCATCTTTTAGCTATAGAACTTGTTGGAGACTTCATATCTCTCAACTCAGGTATTTGCTTGAAATATTAACTTCAACTCCTGGAACATCTCATATGGTCCATGACGTTCAAAACGTCTTTGAAGTCCCGATTCTAAGCCGTTAAGCATGGTGCACTAAACTATCAAGTAGTCATCATATTGAGCTAGCCAAACGTTCTTAATGTCTGCATCTGCTCCTGCAATAGGTCTGTCACCTAGCGGTGCATCAATGACATAATTCTTCTGTGCAGCAATGAGAATAATCCTCAGATCACGGATCCAATCCGCATCATTGCTACTAACATCTTTCAACTTAGTTTTGTCTAGGAACATATCAAAAATAGAACAAGGGAGCTAAATGCGAGCTATTGATCTACAACATAGATATGTTAATACTACCAGGACTAAGTTCATGATAAATTAAAGTTCAATTAATCATATTACTTAAGAACTCCCACTTAGATAGATATCCCTCTAATCATCTAAGTGATCACGTGATCCATATCAACTAAACCATAACCGATCATCACGTGAAATGGAGTAGTTTTCAATGGTGAACATCACCATGTTGATCATATCTACTATATGATTCACGCTCGACCTTTCGGTCTCGGTGTTCCGAGGCCATATCTACATATGCTAGGCTTGTCAAGTTTAGCCCGAGTATTACGCGTGTGCAAAACTGTCTTACACCCGTTGTAGATGACCGTTGAGCTTATCACACCCGATCATCACGTGGTGTCTCGGCATGACGAACTTTGGCAATGGTGCATACTCAGGGAGAACACTTTTACCTTGAAATTTAGTGAGAGGTCATCTTATAATGCTACTGTTAAACAAAGCAGAATAAGATGCATAAAGGATAAACATCACATGCAATCAATATAAGTGATATGATATGGCCATCATCATCTTGTGCCTTTGATCTCCGTCTCCAAAGCACCGTCATGATCACCATCGTCACTGGCGTGACACCTTGATCTCCATCGTAGCATCGTTGTCGTCTCGCCAACTATTGCTTCTACGACTATCGCTACCGCTTAGTGATAAAGTAAAGCAATTACAGGGCGATTGCATTGCATACAATAAAGCGACAACCATATGGCTCCTTCCAGTTGCCGTTAACTCCGTTACAAAACATGATCATCTCATACAATAAATACAGCATCATGTCTTGACCATATCACATCACAACATGCCCTGAAAAAACAAGTTAGACGTCCTCTACCTTGTTGTTGCAAGTTTTACGTGGCTGCTACGGGCTGAGCAAGAACCGTTCTTACCTATGCATCAAAACCACAATGATAGTTCATCAAGTTAGTGCTATTTTAACATTCTCAGAGGACTTGGACCCTACGTCAAGAAAGCAACCAGGAAGGCACGAGGTAGGGGGGCGCGCCTACACCCCCAGGCGCGCCCTCTACCCTCGTGGGGCCCATGTTGCTCCACCGACATACTTCTTCCTCCTATATATACCTACGTACCCCAAACTACCAGATACGGAGCCAAAACCCTAATTCCACCGCTGCAACCTTCTGTGCCCGTGAGATCCCATCTTGGGGCCTTTTCTGGAGCTCCGCCGGAGGGGGCATCGATCACAGAGGGCTTCTACATCAACACCATAGCCTCTCTGATGATGTGTGAGTAGTTTACCTCAGACCTTCGGGTCCATAGTTATTAGCTAGATGACTTCTTCTCTCTTTTTGGATCTCAATACAATGTTCTCCCCCTCTCTTGTGGTGATCTATTCGATGTAATCTTCTTTTGCGGTGTGTTTGTTGAGACCGATGAATTGTGGGTTTATGATCAAGTTTATCTATGAACAATATTTGAATCTTCTCTGAATTCTTTTATGTATGATTGGTTATCTTTGCAAGTCTCTTTGAATTATCAGTTTGGTTTGACCTACTAGATTGATATTTCTTGCAATGGGAGAAGTGCTTAGCTTTGGGTTCAATCTTGCGGTGTCCTTTCCAAGGGGCAGCAAGGCACGTATTGTATTGTTGCCATCGAGGATAACAAGGTGGGGTTTATATCACATTGCATGAGTTTATCCCTCTACATCATGTCATCTTGCTTAAAACGTTACTCTATTCTTTTGAACTTAATACTCTAGATGCATGCTGGATAGCGGTCGATGTGTGGAGTAATAGTAGTAGATGCAGGCAGGAGTCGGTCTACTTGTCTCGCACGTGATGCCTATATACATGATCATACCTAGATATTCTCATAACTATGCTCAATTTTGTCAATTGCTCAACAGTAATTTGTTTACCCATCGTAATACTTATGCTCTCGAGAGAAGCCACTAGTGAAACCTATGGCCCCCGGGTCTATTTTCTATCATATTAATCTTCCGTCAACAAGCTATTTCTGGTTGCATCTTTATCATAAAAATACCAAAAATATTGTCTTATCATATCTATCAGATCTCACTTTCGTAAGTGACCGTGAAGGGATTGACAACCCCTTTATTGCGTTGGTTGCGAGGATTTTATTTGTTTGTGTAGGTGCGAGGGACTCGTGCGTGGCCTCCTACTGGATTGATACCTTGGTTCTCAAAAACTGAGGGAAATACTTACGCTACTTTGCTGCATCACCCTTTCCTCTTCAAGGGAAAACCAACACATTGCTCAAGGGGTAGCATACGTCTTCACGACCCGACTGATCCAAGTACCGAACGCACGACACCTCCGAGTTCTGCACACGTTCAAATCGATGAAGTCCCGCGAGCTCCGATCCAGCAAAGCTTCACAGGAGAGTTTCGTCATCACGACAGTGTGGTGACGGTGATGATGATGCTACCGACGCAGGGCTTCGCCTAAGCACCGCTACGATATGATCGAGGTGGATTATGGTGGAGGGGGGCACCGCACACGGCTAAGAGATCAATGATCAGTTGTTGTCTCTATGGGGTGCCCCCTGCCCCTGTATATAAAGGAGCAAGGGGAGGAGGCGACCGACCAGGGAGAGGCGCGCCAAGAGGGGGAGTCCTACTCCCACTAGGAGCAGGACTCCTCCTTTTCCTAGTAGGAGTAGGAGAGGGGGAAGGAAAGGGAGAGGAGGAGAAGGAAAGAGGGGGCTGGCCCCCTTTGCCCTAAACCAATTCGGTTTGGGCCTTGGGGGGGCCCACACCCCCCTTGCTGCCCTTTATTCCCACTAAGGCCCATGTAGGCCCATTAAGCCCCCCGGGGGGTTCCGGTAACCCCCCGGTACTTCGGTATATGTCTGAAACCTTCCGGAACCTTTCCGGTGTCCGAACATAGTCGTCCAATATATCAATCTTTACGTCTCGACCATTTCGAGACTCCTCGTCATGTCTGTGACCATATTCGGGACTCCGAACTACCTTCGGTACATCAAAACACAAAAACTCATAATACCGATCGTCACCGAACTTTAAGCGTGCGGACCCTACGGGTTCGAGAACTATGTAGATATGACCGAGACATGTCTCCGGTCAATAACCAATAGCGGAACCTGGATGCTCATATTGGCTCCACATATTCTACGAAGATCTTTATCGGTCAAACCGCATAACAACATACGTTGTTCTCTTTGTCATCGGTATGTTACTTGCCCGAGATTCGATCGTCGGTATCTCAATACCTAGTTCAATCTCGTTACCAGCAAGTCTCTTTACTCGTTCTGTAATACATCACCCCGCAATAACTCATTAGTTACAATGCTTGCAAGGCTTATAGTGATGTGCATTACCGAGTGGGCCCAGAGATACCTCTCCGACAATTGGAGTGACAAATCCTAATCTCGAAATACGCCAACTCAACAAGTACCTTCGGAGACACCTGTAGAGCACCTTTATAATCATCCAGTTATGTTGTGACGTCTGGTAGCACACAAAGTGTTCCTCCGGTATTCGGGAGTTGCATAATCTCATAGTCATAGGAACATGTATAAGTCATGAAGAAAGCAATAGCAACATACTAAACGATCAAGTACTAAGCTAACGGAATGGGTCAAGTCAATCACATCATTCTCTAATGATGTGATCTCGTTAATCAAATGACAACTCATGTCTATGGCTAGAAAACCTAATCATTTTTGATTCAACGAGCTAGTCAAGTAGAGGCATACTAGTGACACCCTTTTTGTCTATGTATTCACATATGTATCAAGTTTCCGGTTAATACAATTCTAACATGAATAATAAACATTTATCATGAAATAAGGAAATAAATAATAACTTTATTATTGCCTCTAGAGCATATTTCCTTCAACGCAACCCTCCCGCGCAGCCCCACCACCGCAATCACGCGCCATCGCGCGCCGCGGTCACCGCCGAACGGCGTTCGCCTCTGTCGGGGCCTTTCCAACGCTGGATGCGCCCTGTCTCCTCACTCGCGGCCGACCGCTCAAGATCCAGCCGCTCCGCAGTGGATCTGTCGTCGCCGCAAACCGCTACAGCGAGGGGATCGAGTGGCGCCATCACAGTGTGTGGGCGATGCGTGGGTGAGCAGAGAGAAACAGACTGCGGACTGAGAGTGAGTCGTTCGGGACAACAATATCAAGTATCAAACGATTCCTGGTCTGACATGTTCTCTTCTTTGCTTTGAGATTGATGCATCTCATCCAATGGTTAAAAAGGCGTTTGGACCAAGTTGCGTTGTGCTACACGTGTGACATTTATCATTTGTGTTCTTTAAAACATTCCAAAATTGCGTTTCAAAGTTACAAAAAATTCCGAAAGGAAATTCCACATTGGCATATGGATGTATACTACATGTGTGTAAATTTTATGAGAAAATACATTGATTGGCAAGCTACACAAAATCGTTGGTTTTATATAGTTAATACTCCATATACTTTTTCAAAATCACCAATTTATCATTTGTGTAGCTCGCGTGTTAATGTATTTTTCCATGAAAAAACTGCACACATGCAGTATACATCTGTTCGACAATATGGGTTGTTTTCTTTTTTGAAAATTTTGAAACACGAAAACATTTTGCTGAACTTTTCAATAAAAGGAGCTCCATGCAGCCTGATAACAAAAAATCATTTCTGATTTTTCGTACAACCTAAAATTTATGTAAGAAGCCTACTAGTTAACCCTTAAGTACTAGGCTTAAAATAAGGAATTAGGCTGGGCTGTCAGAATATGCTGGGCAGCCACTCATAAGGCCAGAAAAACTGGCCCGGTGCAAAAGTCATGAGAACTATATCTCCCTTATAGCGAGTATAGCGAGATATAGCACACGTCTCGGCTGGAGGATCTGCATGTATGGTCCGGCCCATTTGACGTGTTTCGTAGCTGTTTTTTCAATCTTTTTTCTTTTGGTTTCCTTTACTTTTTTATTTTTATTCTATTTTCTTTTGGTTTTCCTCGTTTTCTGACTGGTTTTCTGACTGGTTTTCTCCAGTTTCTCAGTTTTTCTTTGCTTATTATCATAGGTTTTCTTCGTTTCATTTCTCTTCTTTCACGTTTTCAATTATTTCTTTTCTCCTGTTTGTTTCTTTACTTGGTTTTCAATATTCTTCCTTTCTTCGTTTTCCATTGGCTTTTGTTTTGTTTTGCCTGGTTTTTCTTCATTTTCTCATGGTTTTTCACCGTTTCCTTGGGGTTTCCATTTTTATTTGCTTTTAGGTGTCTCGTTTGTTTCCTTCTTCTGTTTCTATGGTTTTCAACATTTTTTCTTCAACACATGCATATAATTTTTTACACACATTTGTACAATTTACGTATGCCTCTAGAATATTTTTTTATACATGTTTAATTTTTCTAAACATGACTACATTTTAAAAAAATCGATGACTACATTTTTCATACACATTGTAGATTTTTTGTATATATCATGAATAATTTGTAATACCTGCTTAACATCTTTGGAATATATGAATTTTTTTCCATACATGATCAACCTTTCTCATAATTTATTTTTTTATGTTCAAATTTTTAATACACGCTTTACATATTGTGTATACATCAGGAACTTTGTTTTACGCCTTTAACACTTTTTGAATAGATGCTCAGCATTTTAAAAAACTGTGTTTGCTGACCACTTTTGTCATACATACTTTATATTTTTGGCATATATCAGAAAAAATTATACATGTTTAACTGTTTTTAAGTGAATGATTAACATTTTTAAATGATTTACTAGTATTTATTAAATACATGATCAACTTTTTTTTACACATTCTACATTTTTTTTGTATACATAAGAAACATTTTTTCTATACATATTTAACATTTTTACAATGCTATATTAAATTTTTTAGGTTTTTATGTAGAGTTTTATCTGTAATATATATATTTAGAATATTTGAAAGTGTAAACAAAAGTAAGAAAACAAAAAAACGTGAAAACACAGAATAAAATGAGGCGGTGGCCTCCCATGAGCTGGGCCGGCCCAGTAGACTATCAAATATTCTAAACATATAGATTATAAAAATATAATTAACGTAATATTTTGAAAAATCTATATCATGCATTTGAAAAATATTGAATGTGCATACAAAAAAGCTTGGTCAAATATTAAAAAATGATGAATTTTTTAAAATACGTACAGAAAAATGTTGACCAAGTATTATAAAAATGATGGAATTTCATGTTCACGTATGTAAAAATGCTAACCAAGCATTTGAAAGAATATTACAAAAGTATTTGAACAATTTTGATCAAGCATTTGAAACGTTGAATGTGTATAGAAAACAATGTTGATCATGTATTAAAAAATGATGATTTTTTACATGTATATATAAATTGTCAATCAAGCATTTCACAAAATGTTGAACATGTATTGAAAAATTTTAATCAAGCATTTGGTAAATGTTGAATGTCTAATAAAAAATGTTGACCATATGTTAAAAAAATGTTAATATTGCATTTAGAAAATTTTAATCAATCATTTGAAAAAATGTTGAATGTTGATATTAAAAATGTTCACTATGTATTCGAAAATGTTAATGTTGTATATAAAAAATGTTAATCAAACATATGAAAAGGTTTAAAAGTGTGTATAGGAAAATTGTTCACCATGTAGTAAAAAATGTTAATCTTATATTTGGAAAAATTTAATTAAACATTTGAAAAAGAAAAATAAAGATATGTACAGAAAAAAATGTTGACCATTTATTAATTTTTTTAATTTCATATTGAAAAAATGTTAGACATATGTTAGAAAAATATTGTTGACATATACAAATAATGTAGATTGAAAATGAAAAGAAAGAAAGAAAATAAAAAAGTGAAACCTCAAGTCAAGTAAAATAAACAAAAGAAAAAAGAAATAAAAAATAAAACACAAAAAGTACATGCAGAAAGAATGAAATCAAAACAAAAATCCGGACAAAAAAAGAAAAGAAATCAAAGAAAAAATATGGAAAACCAAGAAAGAAACAAAAAGCGAAGAATAAAAGAAGGAAAATGAGTAAGAAAAGAAAAACAGAGACGAAAATAAGAAAACTAAACAAAAAACAAAAGAAATGGGAGAAAACAAAAAAACCCGGAGAAAACCGAATATAAATGAAGAAAAAGAAAAAAAATAGGAAAAGAAAACGAACTAGTATAAAAACTGGCTCTTTTTTACTTCCAGTAGGTCGCACCCGACATCGTAGACACCAAGTCGACAATGGAGCAGTGGGTACTAGCATTGCGAGGATCCCAAGTTCGATCCCTCGCGCGCACATATTTTTCGCTCTGTTTTTCTGAAAAAAATGCTCTAGTGGGCCGGCCCGATACTATAGCGCTCGCCGCGAGAGCCGCTACCGTCTCGCTTAATGCGAGACTTAGCGTCCGTGAAAAATTGCGGCACATCAATCTGGCGAGGAACGGCTTAGGTAGGCTGATATTCAGCAAGATACAAAGGCCTAAACATGAGGTTGGGCCATATATGTGCTAAAAAGATCTACCAATGATTGACACCTAATGACTCTAAAAGAATATGTTGCCATATCTATACATCTTGGCAAGCAAAAACAAAGCACCATTAAGGAGGAGATTTGTAAGCCAAGAGCATATCTCCGAGCCCTTTGATATTCCTGATCTCATCAGAAGCTTTCTCTGACTTGCTGCAAATGGAACATATGCTCTTGTGCTGCTGAATGTTGGTCCTCTCTTTGCCCAGCCTAATCACCTAAGGACATTTCTAACCTATCCCCTAAAAATAGTGAAGTATCCGGCAGACTAAACCCTTAGGCCACGCTTGGATTGCCGTTTTGCAGCGATTACATGGGTAAGATATACACCCGAAAAATTATTGGGTGCGTCTAGGAAACAGAGTACTTGGTCGTTCATATCCAACAAAACACGACAGTTTTGTGCGTTCCCCGGAAAAAATATACAGGTCTTCCACCATCCGTTTCCTTTCCAGCCGGATTTTACACGCCCACCAGTTTAATACGAGTGTAAACTGTTACGCATGTAAAATAAAAACACAGCTGAAAAGGCAATCCAAGCGCGGCCTTAGTGGTGTATAATTACTCCACTAAGTTTTGGCTGTTTCTACTCAATCCCTTGTATTTAATGGAGTAAATTTTTATTTTTTCTAAACTTTACAATTCTAGTATAAATTGCAACTACATATTAGCGCACGTATAAAAACTAAACATAAATTTGAATGTTCAAGCAAATCACGAATATAGTTTACAAACCGAATTATTCAAATTTAAACACGCCGAATGGTTCAAATGTAGCAAATAGCGTGTGATAGAATAATTAGGACTCGCTAAGATGTTGCCACTGATGCTCAACAATATCTTGTTCGGGCTGAGCATGAACTTGACGGTTCTCAATCTTGAGATGCTCCTCAAGGAATGGCAAGATCATGTTCGTATCATACCCTGGCTCAACCGGAGTCCCGTTGGTGATGTACCAAAAGTTCTCATGCATATCTCTCTCGTCTTCAATGATCATGTTATGCAATATGATGCAACAAGTCATGCTCCACCATGGAACCTTGGAGTTCCAGCACTCGGCAGGTCCATGAACAATTGTAAAGCGCTTCTGAAGCACACCAAAGGCTCTCTCAACATCTTTCCTAGCAGCTGCTTGACATTGAGCAAAGTGAATATTTTTGTTACTTTTTAGATGTGGAATTATTTTGATCAAGGTGTCCCATGGTGGATAGATGTCATCCGCAAGGTAGTAGCCCATCGATTTGTTGTGCCCGTAGACCGAGTAGTTGCAAGCAGGAGCTTCACCTTTAATAAGCCTAGAAAACAGCGGTGCTCTCAATAGCACATTCAAGTCATTGTGAGAGCCAGGCAAACCAAAGAATGAATGCCATATCCAAAGATCCTTCGATGAAACTGCCTCAAGAATGATCATTGATCATTTCAGTGGCCTTGTACTGACCCTTCCATCCTGCAGGACAATTCTTCCATGTCCAGTGCATACAGTCAAGTGATCCAAGCATCCCTGGCCATCCTCTTACTTCACTCCTGGTCATCAGCCTCTGGGTGTCTTCCTCAGTTGGTGCTCTCAAGTACTCCAGGCCAAAGACAATGATCACTTATTTAGTGAATCTTCGAACAACCTCCAAGTTTGTGTCTTCACCAAATCGGACATAGTCATCAATTGCATCGGCAGAACACCCATTGCCAAGACTCGAACAGCCGCAATGCATTTCATCAGAGCGCTTGTATATCTCCACATGCATTTCTCCGAAGCTTGAGCCAATCATCGTATCTCTGGACGGCTTTTGCAATGGTCAGAAAAAGACTTGTGTGCATCCTAAAGCGCCGGCAAAAGTACTTCTCCGGATAGGTTGGCTTTGGGTCAAAGTAGTCTCTCATGAACTTCGCATGACCCACTGCTCTATCATGGTTGATGTGTATGCAGCCAAACTGTGATCCTCTCCTCGGCCGCCGAACATCATCATTGAAAATCATGCCTAAAACGGTGTCAAAGTCATCGTCTTCTTCTTCCTCTTCGGATGACAACGAGTCCTCCAAAGCCATCTCCCTCAACCTCTTCATCTACAATTTAAACGGCTAGGTTCAATCCAAATGACTTGGTTCACAAAGAAACGATAAAAAAAAACCACCTAGCCAATTCTTCGAACACTTGCGGTGCGGTGGTGGTGCATCGGCCGACCGGTGTCGTTTTAACCAAACAGATCGGTGGGGACAAGAGGGAATGACCTTCTGCGGTGTGCAATCAACGTGAGATGCGGCAGCCGACAAAAAAAGAAGAAGAAAAGAAGCAATCCGACGAATCAACAACAATGGCGACGGTTCACCTGATTCCGGCGACGGCGACATGGGTCGAACGGTCTCGACGTCGGGAAAAGGGCGGCGGAGGGTGGGGGAGGCAACGAGGTAGCGGTGGGGCTGGCGGGGGTCGCCAGGAGTAGTGCTGGCGAAAGTGCAGGGACGGGGGCGACACGAGGGAGAGGCACGGCTTTTACTCAGCTGCTGAGCGGTGGAGTAAATTTAAGAAAAAGTTTGGGGATAGAGTAAAAACTTTACTCACTTACGACAGATAAGGGGTCGGCTAGGTGCCGCTTAAAGGAGTAAAACATAAATTTTACTCCTCTAACGGGTTATAAGGGATTGGTTAGGAATGCCCTGAGAGTCTGAACCTATGAATATTCAAAGATATAGTTTCTGACCTGAAATGATGTTTGTATCTTCCTTTCTATATGGAAAATGTCATGCTACTAGCCAGTAGCCACCTGGGCAATTTGGAGCACCAGAAACGATCAGATCTTCAAAGGAATCCAGCAAAAATATATATACTAGCTCAGGAAAAAATTCAAAGAAGAAATGTGTCTCCTTGTGCACAGAGCAAAAGGAAAACCTACGGGGACTTGCATTGGAATCATAGATAGAAACTTTCATTTACCTTGTTGTGCGTGGGCTTATGACCTTGCATTAGTCTTTTCCTTTAGCCAGCACTTTATGAAGAAGAAAATAGGCAGTAGGATGACCTACTGTCTTGCCTGAAAAAAAGAATGACCGGTCTGTTCAGGGAGCAGTTTGACAAAGACCTTGCAGAGGCCGCGGCTGACACCTTCATTTTTCTAGCAAAGCAAACCATCCGGCTCAAAACTTTTCTTGACAGTGTGCAAAACCGTCCCAGCTTTTGACAGTGTGTTACCGTGGCTTGATATATGACCACAGCCAGTAGCCACTTGTGGCTGTTCCTGATAGAGAGAAATCGAAACGAAAACGGAAGAGCTCAAAGCGCACAGACTAGAACAATGGACAGGTGCGATGCAGGAAGGAACAACCCGACAACGCATTTCAACGTTGCAATCCCCTTCACTTTCATAGAGATAGAGATAGAGATGGAGCCATCCAACTCAAGTGGGGAGCAGCGGAGAAGAAGAAAGTCAAAGACACCAACTTCGATCGATCCATTTCCGTTCCATTGCGTGGCTCACGTTCGCTCAGGGCATTATCCCACGAGCTACCTGTCGTTGGCGGTGCTGACATGGCTGATCTGCCCTCTGCTGATATCTGTTTTTTAAAAGGATGTCAACCAAGGTTACCAAGGCAGAGCCAATCCTGGCCACAAGCTCTTCGGCGCCGCCAGTAATCTATATATATCCAGGCATATACGTACATGTGATAATGCGATTATTTATACACGGTCGGGCTGTAGTAGACGCTCCAAATTCAACGCCCGCTTCAGAACCGAGACGTGATCGGACCGTGCTCCGCTCTGGCTTCTCCGGATATTTGTCTCGGAGCCGCGCCGTCGGCTAAAAATATACTAAGACCTATCTGAAGCTAGGATTGCAACAGGAGTGCCAGTTTCCATTGTGGCTGCCTGTTTGTCGTTCACCGGGTGAGGTCAGATACCACGCTGAGTGGCCGCTCCAAGTCAAAGACTCCACGTCCGTATGAAAATCTGGTCAAATTTTGTTTAATGCATGAGATGAAATGGTCCATACGGTGCAGCCTCGAATGCATGTGGGCAGGCAGACAGACAGAGACAGGGACTTGATTTCATCTTTACGTACGCGCGGTTGGATGATCTGACTTGAGTTGCTTGCATAGTTTGATGGATTAGATAGAGTAGGTTGGGCGGGAGTCTGCCGGCCGGTTGCAGTGGTCGCGTTCACGTCGGGGCCGGTAGGGTAACTTGAGGTGCAATCATATACTACGTCTGCCGCTGCACAACACACATTCATACGGCGGCAGACAAATTAAGGCACGGGTCGGGGGCCGTGGCGAACCGGCAGCTCAAAGCTGGAGTATCTATATGTGCTTTGCGCCGGGGCGCCTCCGTCTCCGAGCAACACACACGCGTAAGGTTCTTTCTATTGCTCCGTCGGCAATGCGTTCGTCAAACTGCCTCGTGGTCTGGCCGCAAAGGTTTACTTCATTTGCAAGGGAAGCAACCAGACCGCTCTTTCGGCGTAGTAGATTGGCATGCAGGTTTGACAAGCCAAGGCGACAGCGGGGATGTCGGTGCGTTTTTTGGGGAATGTTTGAGGTCCCCCTCCGGCGCTCACGGTTCCATTCCACGTGGGTACTTAGTCAAGGGATGTAGTAGCAGACACCATGATTAAGAACTAAGTTTACGACTGATTCTTATACCTCATTAGAGCATTCACAGCCGGGCATCCCAAACCCGCCTCAAACACCTAAGCGGACGGCCTGATCATAAAAAAGTGACTCAGGTAGGCGCGTCAAACGGGTCTCAAATGCTCGAGCTGACTGGCACTGCTTATATCAGGCACTCAGATCCTCCAGGGCAGGATTATCGCGGACCTCCTGGGAGCCTTCCAATTTCCCTTTCCCCATCACCGGTCCGCCGTATTACGAGTCCTACCGGGACCGATGTGCCCGCAGTTGGAAGAAGAGGATGAGGGCCGCTGACGCCCGACTTGCTGCCGACATCAAGGCGGTTGATCCGGCGGTGCGCGCTGCCGCCGAGGAGGAAGCCATCCATGCCCGCATGGTAAAGAAGAGGCATTGGAGGAACACGCGCGCCCTTGCCCGAGAGCATAATCGGGCGGTCCGTTCCATGGCCGGACTGCCCCCAAGGAGGAGAAGGGAGACAACAACGGGCCGGACAACTCCGGCAATGAGCAGATCCGGCTCAATCCATATTGTGTCTTTGACCGCTACTTCCGCGAGAAGGACAACAAGGGCGCCGTGAAGGGGAAGGGCAGTCGTGGGTGATCTTCTCCATAGCTAATATGTAGGTTAAACATGCCATTTTTTGGTAGTCTTATGGCATGTCCTTATGTAGTACTAGGGCTGGACCAAAAGCTTGTAGCTCGTGAGCTTAATGAGTGCTCAATAGTTTAGCTCGTTAAAATCGTGTCTCTCTTTTTAATGAACAGAGCCAATCATCAATTTCAGCTTGTTAAGCTTAACGAGCTCAACGAACGAGCTAACAACTTTCACAAGTAGCTCGTTAAACTCGTTAGTAACAACACAACACATATTTTCATGTTACGTGGCAAAATTTCCGTAGCACCTCAGCCCATCTATTCAATATAATCCAAAATATATATAGTTGCTATACAAACATTGTCCACAATGGTAACACCCATGGTTGTGCCAAATTTGGACATGTAATTATGAACTATGTCATGGATGTGGCCATGACCATGTGCATATGCCTTGAAATTCATACAACTTCATGGTAGATAGACCATTTTGTGAATGTTTTTTCAAACTCATGGTGTTGCAAGTCTATGATTTTTACCATTAACTAGTTCACATAAAAAGGTTCCATACACAAGGATTTCATTTTTTGAGGCTTTTTCAGTTTGTTTGATTTTTTCCAAAATGTGGTCAGACTTGCAAGGTTGACCAATCCTGCCAGATGGTTGGGAATTCCAACTTTGGCTGTGCCCACTGCCCATGCCACCAACTCAAAAGCTAAACATGATTTTTGCCAATTTTCAGGACCAAGATACATGATAAGTGTAGTTCAAATTTGAGCAAGTTCTGATAAATCTCTAGAAATTAAGTAAATGGATGAAATATATAAACAAAACTAGATAATTCATGAAACTTGAGCAGTGTGCATCCAATGTGGTCTATTTGGGATGAAAAATGGCAAGTCCCAATTTTGTAACTTATTTTAAGCACTTACTTCACAAAAAAAGTCATTCCTCGCACTTGAAAAATGGAAAAATAAATTTTTTATTCCCAATTTTTTTTGCTATGCAAACATTGACCAAAATGGTATCACCCCTGGTTGTGCCAAATTTGGACATGTTATTATGAACTATGCCATGGATGTGGCCATGACCATGGGTATATGCCCTGAAATCCATACAAAGTTCATAGTAGATAGGCCATTTTGTGAAGTTTTTTTTTCAAACCTGTGGTATTGCAAGTCTATGATTTTTTCCAGTAACTGGTTCACACAAAAGGGCTCCATGCACAAGGATTTCATTTTTTGAGTTTTTTTCATTTTTTTCCAAAATGTGGCCGGACTTGCAAGGTTGACCAATCCTACCAGATGGTTGGGAATTTCAACTTTGGTTGTGCCTAGTGCCTACACCACCAATTCAATAGCTAAACATGATTTTTTCCAATTTTCAGCACCAAGATACATGACACTTGTAGTTCAAATTTGAGCAAGTTCTGATAAATCTTTAGAAATTCAGTAGATGGTTGAAATATAGAAATAAAACCAGATAATTCATGATACTTGGGTAGTGTGCATCCAATGTGGTCCAATTTGGATAAAACTGGCAAGACCTAATTTTATAACTTATTTCACGCACTTACTTCACAACCAGGGGGCTAAAAAGTAAACGGTCTATCTGGGCTATGGTTATATACTGTTCGGTCAACAAGGGGTCTTTTGCAAAAGTTGCAGCTCTCTCTGCTCCACTGTCGCCCGTACTCCCTGTCAGCGCCGGGCGACTAAAGAAGAGGTCGTGGCTCGAGAGCAGAGGAGGGTGGCGACTCTGTGTGCAGCAGCCTCTGATACGTCTCCAATGTATCTACAGTTTTTGATTGTTCCATGCTATTATAGTATCAATCTTGGGTGTTTTATATGCCATTATATATCATTTTGGGACTAACCTATTGACCTAGTGCCAAGTGCCAGTTGCTAATTTTGCCTGTTTTTGGTTTTCCAGGAAATCAGGACCAAACGAAGTCCAAACGCCATGAAACTTTTTGATGATTTTTTTTCTGGACAAGAGAGACCCTAGAAGCTTCGGGAGGACACCGGAAGGCAAACAAGGAGACAACAAGGCAACATGGCGCGCCCAGGAGGGTAGGCGTGCCCTAATGCTCTGTGGGCCCCTTGTGGCTTTGTCTGACCTAATTCCACCTCTATAAATTCTCTAAAATCAAGAAACCAACAAAGAGTCATGCTACTTCTTGAGCTTGTGTTGGTTTTCTCTTGAAGAGGAAAGGGTGATGCAGCAAAGTAGAGATAAGTATTTCCCTTAGTTAAGAACCAAGGTAACAATCTATTAGGAGGAACACACAAGTCTTCAATAATTGCACCTGCACAAACAAACAAATACTTGCACCCAACACGATAAAGGCGTTGCCATTCCCTTCACGGTTACTTGTAAGGATGAGATCTGATAGTGATAGATATAAAAGATAAGTAAACGTGCGAAATAAAATAAAAGTAAATAAATTGCAGCAAGGTATTTTTGTGTTTTTGTTTTTATAGATCTGAAAATAATATGATAAAAGATAGACCCGTGGGCCATATTTTTCACTAGAGGCTTCTCTCTTGAAAGAAAGCATATGATGGGTAATTACTATTGAGCAATTTATAGAAAAGAGCATAGTTATGACGATAACCAAGCCAATGATCATGTATATAGGCATCACGTTCGAGACAAGTAGACCGACTCCTCCCTGCATCTACTACTATTACTCCACACATCGACCGCTATCCAACATGCATCTAGTGTATTAAGTTAAAAAGAACGGAGTAACGCCTTAAACAAGATGACGATGTAGAGGGATAGATCCAATCAATATGAACAAACCCCATATTTTTATCCTTAATGGCAACAATAAAAATATGTGCCATGTCCCTTTCTGTCACTGGATTGAGCACCACAAGATTGAGCCCATTACAAAGCACCTCTCCCATTGCAAGAAAAATCAATCTAGTTGGCCAAACCAAATCAATAGATCAAAGAGAAATAAAAAGCTATATAAATCATGCATAAAAGAGTTCAGAGAAGACTCATATAATATTCATAGATAATCTAATCATAAACCCACAATTCATCGGATCTCAACAAACACACCACAAAAGAAGATTACATCAAATAGATCTCCAAGAACATCGAGGAGAACATTGTATTGAAGATCAAAGAGAGAGAAGAAGCCATCTAGCTACTAGCTATGGACCTGTAGGTCCGTGGTAAACTACTCACACATCATCGGAAGGGCAACAACGTTGGTGTAGAAGCCCTCCGTGTTCGAATCCCCCTCCGGCAGAGTACCGGAAAAGATCCCTAGATGGGATCTCACGAAGACAGAAACTTGCGGCTACGGAAAAGTGTTTTTGGTGTGCCCTCTGGTCTTTAGGGAATATTTGGGTATTTATAGAAGAAGAATTAGGGTTAGAGGATCCACAAAGCTTGTGGCCATCTCGTGGCCCTTCTGGCCTCCTCCCGAAGCTTCCATGGTGTCTTGTGGTCCCAGAAAATTCGTCAAAAAGTTTCGTTCCATTTGGACTTCGTTTGGTATTGATTTTCTGTAAAGACATAAACAAGGGGAAAACAACAACAGTCACTCGACACTAGGTTAATAAGTTAGTCCCAAAAAATGATACTCCCTCCGTTCCTAAATACTTGTCTTTCTAGGCATTTCAATAAGTGACTACATACGGAGCAAAATGAGTGAATCTACACTTTAAAATATGTCTACATACATCCGTATGTAGTAGTCATTTGAAATGTCTAGAAAGACAAATATTTAGGAACAGAGGGAGTACAAAATAACATAATAATGCATATAAAACATTCAAAATTGATAATATAGTAACATGGAACAATAAAAAATTATAGATACGTTGAAGACGAATCAAGCCACCCAAAAAACTTTTTCCACTACCGCAAGTTTCTGTTCTTTCACAATCCCATCCAGAGGCCTTTTTCGGTACTCTGTCGAAGGGGGAATTGATCACGGAGGGCTTCTACAACCTTGCTGCCCTTCCTATGATATGTGAATAGTTTACCATAGACCTATGGGTCCATAGCTAGTATCTATATGGCTTCTTCTCTCTCTTTGATCTTGAATAGAATGTTCTCCTTGATGTTCTTGGAGATCTATTCAATGTAATCTTCTTTTGTGGTGTGTTTTGTTGGGATCTGATGAATTGTGGGTTTATGATCGGATTATTCATGAATATTAATTGAGTATTCTCTGGATTCTTTCATGCATGATTATTATAGCTTTGTATTTCTCTCCTATATATCCGTTTGGTTTGGTCAACTAGATTGATTTATCTTGTAATGGGATCAATCTTGCGGTGCTTAATCATCCTCTACTGTACTGCATCATCCTCTCCTCTTTGAGGAAATCCCAACGGAGCTCACAAGTAGCAGGGAGATTTTCTGGCACCGTTGCTGGGGAGACATCACCAAAACCTATCAAGTACCTTCGCATAAACTATCATCTACTTGTTCTTACTTTCATTTGACATTTGCCTCTCATTTTCATCTCCCCCACTTCTAAAAAGTTTTCACAAAAATAAAAAATAGTTTCATTTGCTTGTTTGCTTGCTTTGTCATGATGTCTCAAGAAAATACCAAGTTGTATGATTTTTCCAATAATAAAAATAATTATTTTATTAGTACTCCAATTGCTCCTCCTGCCACTAGTGCGGAGTCGTATGATATTAATGCTGCTTTGCTAAATCTTGTTATGAAAGAACAATTTTATGGTAGTCCTAATGAAGATGATGCATCCCATCTTAATACTTTCGTTGAATTGTGTGATATGCAAAAGAAAAAAGATGTGGATAATGATATTGTCAAATTGAAATTATTTTCGTTCTCACAATGAGATCGTGCTAAAACTTGGTTCTCATCCTTGCGCAAAATAGTATCGATTCTTGGGATAAGTGTAAGGATTCTTTTATTGCCAAGTATTTTCCTCCTGCAAAAATTATTTCTCTTAGAAATTAAATTATGAATTTTAAGCAACTTGAGCATGAACATGTTGCACAATCTTGGGATAGAATGAAATTTATTATAAGAAATTTCCCCACTCATGGTTTAAGCTTATGGATGATCATACAAAAAAATTATGCATTATTGAACTTTGTTTCTAGAAATCTTTTAGATTCCACCACAGGGGGTAGCTTTCTGGAAATCACATCAGGAGAAGCTACAAAACTCATTGATAATAATATGGCAAATTATTCACAATGGGACACTGAAAGAACTCCAACTAGTAAAAAGGTGAATTCTGTTGAAGAAATTAATACTTTGAGTGATAAAATGGATGCACTTATGAAAATGATTGCTAGTAAGAGTGCTCATATTGATCCTAATGTTGTGCCATTGTCCACTTTGATTGAGCAAAATAATGATTTCGTTGATGTGAAATTTTTTTCTCGAAATAATTTCAATAGTAATGCTAATAGAGGTAATTTTAATCCTAGGTTGTTTCTTGGAAATTCCTCTAATAATTATGGTAGTTCCTATGGTAATTCTTATAATAATAATGATGGGATGCCCTCTGATCTTGAGAGTAATATTAAATAATTTATTATTTCTCAAAATATTTTCAATAGTATGATAAGAGGAAAAATTGAAGCTCGGAACATGGATAGAATTGTTCATGATGTGGAAAATCTCAAATCTAAAATTTTGCCACCCAAGCTTGATATTAATGAGTCCATTAAATCTATCTATGTCTCCATTAATGAAAGTAAATAAAGAACCGCTAGGTTGAGAGCTAAGCGAGAATTCCTAGAAAAAGTGACCCCATCCGGTTTTTATCGTAGTCATGATGGAGAGATTAAGATGATTGGTGTTTCACCAATTGAATATTTATTTAGTAATATAAAAATTGATTAAAAGGTACTAAATATGAGTCAATGTTAGCTAGAAGGCGTCCCAATTGTTCAGAGGGTGATTATCTTGAAAAAATTGATAAAAGTGGGTTTGGAGAGGTCAAAACTTTAACTAGTGATGTGCCCACTACTTTGGGTTTCAAGGATTTTAATTATGATAGTTGTTATTTAATTGAGTGTATTTACTAGTTGCAGTCTATGATAAATTCACCCAATGCTTATGAACAAAATAAAGCTTTTACTAAACATTTCGTAGAAGCTATGATGAAATCTTTAGAAGAAAAGTTAGAATTGGAGGTTTCAATATCTAGGAAATTATATGATGAATGGGAACCTACTATTAAAATAAATATTAAAAATTATGAGTGTAATGCTTTATGTATTTGGGTGCTAGCGTTTCCGCTATACCAAAATATTTATGTGACTTGCTAGGCCTTCATGATTTGGATGAATCTTCGATTAATTTGAACTTAGCGGATTCCACTATGAAGAAACCATTGGGTAGAATAAATGATGTGATTATTCTTGCAAATAGAAATTATTTGCCCGTCGATTCATTGTGCTTGATATTGATTGCAATCTGTCTTGTCCTATAATACTTGGCAGGCCTTTCCTATGTACCATATGTTCTATTATTGATATGAAGAAGGTAATATAAGATTCCAATTTCCACTAAAGAAATGAATGGAACACTTCCCTAGAAAGAGAATTAAGCCACCATATGAATCTATTATGAGGGCCACCTATGGAATTAATTTGTAGGATGAAAACAATTGAAACTATGCATTATGCCTTGTTAGGGGCGTAAAACAATAGTGCTTGTTGGGAGGCAACCCAGTACTTATGTTTATTTTCCCTTTTTTTTCTGTTTTTGCGTGTGCACATAATCATGCTACTGTTATGGTCGTGTTTTTGTGTTTAAATTAGTGTTTGTGCCAAGTAAAGCCTTTGGGATGATTTGGTTGATAGTTGATTTGATTTCATCAAAAAACAGAAACTTTTGCACCTAGTAGGAGAATTGTTTATATTCACTCGAACATGAAAAAATTCTGAATTTTTGACACATGATTGATATACGAATTTCCCATGTTTTCCTAATTTTTTTTAGAATGTTTGGAGTTACAAAAGTATTGTTTTTGTCCAGATCATTACAGGTTGTTCTGTTTTCGTTGCATTGTATGCTTGTTTTAATGAATCTACATGGATTGTATCGGGGGGTATAAGTCATGGTGAAGTTAGAATACATTAGGTATTATGCAATAATAAAATATGAATTGGTTTACAATAGTACCTAAAGTTTATGATTTGCTTGTTATACTAACGGATCTCATGAGTTTTTTGTTGAGTTTTGTGTGCTGAAGTTTTCAAGTTTTAAGTGAGATCGCGATGGATGAAGTAATAAGTTTGCCAAGACCCTAAGCTTGGGGATTCCCAAGGCACCCCAAAGTAATATTCAAGTACACCTGAGGGAGTCCTGGATTAGGGGGTGTCCGGATAGCCGGACTATACCTTCGGCCGGACTCCTGGACTATGAAGATACAAGATTGAAGACTTCGTCCCGTGTCCGAAAGGGACTTTCCTTGGCGTGGAAGGAAAGCTTGGCGATACAGATATGTAGATCTCCTACCATTGTAACCGACTCTGTGTAACCCTAGCCCTCTTCGGTGTCTATATAAACCGGAGGGTTTTAGTCCGTAGGACGAAGAACAATCATACCATAGGCTAGCTTCTAGTGTTTAGCCTCTCTGATCTCGCGGTAGATCTACTCTTGTACTACCCATATCATCAATATTAATCAAGCAGGACGTAGGGTTTTACCTCCATCAAGAGGGCCCAAACCTGGGTAAAACATTGTGTCCCCTGCCTCCTGTTACCATCCACCTAGACGCACAGTTCGGGACCCCCTACCCGAGATCTGCCGGTTTTGACACCGACATTGGTGCTTTCATTGAGAGTTCCTCTGTGTCATCACTTTTAGGCCCGATGGCTCCTCCGACCATCAACGACGATGCGATCCAGGGTGAGACTTTTCTCCCCGTACAGATCTTCGTATTTGGCGGTTTTGCACTGCGGGCCAATTCGCTTGGCCATCTGGAGCAGATCGAAAGCTACGCCCCTGGCCGTCAGGTCAGATTTGGAAGTTTAAACTACACAGCGGACCTCCGCGGAGACTTAATCTTCGACGGATTCGAGCCACAGCCGAGTGCGTCACACTGTCACGATGGACATGATCTAGCTCTGCTGCCGAACAGTGCCCTGGAGGCCGCACCCGCATCAGCTTCGACCCTTAATTCGGAGCCAACTGCGCCAATCGAGGATGGGTGGTTGGACACCGCCTCGGGGGCTGCAATCTCTACGGCAATCGAGCCGAACACCAGCCCTATTCTTTGCGAAGCCCGTGACTCCAAGGAGCCGGACTCCTCTCCAGACTCCGAGCCCTCTGCGCCCCTATCGATCGAACCCGATTGGGCGCCGATCATGGAGTTCACCGCCGTGGACATCTTTCAGCACTCGCCCTTCAGCGATATTCTGAATTCACTAAAGTCTCTCTCTTTATCAGGAGAGCCCTGGCCGGACTATGGTCAACAAGATTGGGATGCGGATGATGAAGAAATTCAAAGCCCACCCACCACCCACTTCCTAGCCACTGTCGATAATTTAAACGACGTGCTTGACTTCGACTCTGAAGACATCGACGGTATGGACAATGATGTAGGAGATGAACATGAACCAACGCCTATAAGGCACTGGACAGCCACCTCATCTCATGATGTATACATGGTGGACACACCCAAAGGAAGCGACGATGAGGAACACAGGGATGCAACGAGGGATCGTTCACTCAAAAAGCATTCAAAGCGGCGACGTAAGCGCCGCTCCAAGCCCCGCCTCAACAGAGGCAACAGCCATACAGACCCAGCCATAGAGCAGGACGAGCCGGCAGACGACGAACATGCCTTCGAGCAACCGTCCGAACAGGGCAACTTGGATAAACAAACCGAACACCCCGTCCCCGGCGAAAACAACAGTCCGGACGACCTTACGCCGGACGGGCTCATGGAGCAGAAGAACCTCCACGAAGGGCTCGTCGCTACTGCGTGTAGCCTGAAAAAGTAGAAGCGGAAGCTCAAAACTGCGGAAGATGCACTCAGAATCAGATGGAGCAAAGTATGCAACACCGCAGACAAATATGGCGGCAGTCGCCGCACAAAAAGCTATCCAAAGCGAAAGCTACTACCTGAATTTGATGAGGAGGCCTTAGAGCCCCCGCAGTCAAAAAATAGTAAAGCAACCCGGTCGGATAGACGACCGCATGGCCAGCATGGAGCGGCAAGCGGCGACGCACACAAGCCGGCATGCGATCCACCAAAGGATCCGCATCAAAAAGATGGCCCAGCCAGATCTATCTACGGGCCATGAAAGCAAGCTCTAGTAATCAATGCAACACAACAAATATCTGAACATCACGGCACACCCAAATACAGGGGTGCCGCACACCCCCTATGTTTCACCGATGAGGTGCTGGACCATGAATTTCCAGCGGGATTCAAGCCCGTAAACATAGAGGCGTACGACGGAACAACAGACCCTGGGGTCTGGATCGAGGATTATATCCTCCACATACACATGGCCAGAGGAGATGACCTCCACGCCATAAAATACTTACCCCTCAAGCTTAAAGGGCCAGCCCGACATTGGCTCAAAAGCCTTCCCGAAAACACCATTGGAAGTTGAGAAGAGCTTGAGGATGCTTTCCGGGCAAATTTTCAAGGGACCTATGTCCGCCCACTGGATGCAGACGATCTCAGTCACATAACTCAACAGCCCGGAGAGTCAGCCCGGAAATTCTGGAACATATTTCTTACTAAAAAGAATCAGATAGTCGACTGTCCGGACGCCGAAGCCCTAGCAGCTTTTAAGCATAACGTTCGAGACGAATGGCTCGCCAGACACCTCGGCCAAGAAAAGCCAAGAACAATGGCCGCATTAACAAGCCTCATGACCCGCTTTTGTGCAGGAGAGGACAGCTGGTTGGCAAGATGTAGCACCAGCGACCCAAGTACATCCGAAGTTAGGGATGGAAATGGAAAACCCCGACGCAACAAGGACCAACGCCGGAATAAGAGAAACAACCCAAAGAGCACGGCAGTCAACGCCGGATTCAAAACTCGCGGCAGAATCAGAGAAAGCTGCCCCTCAAGGATAACAGGGACGAGCTATCCAACTTAAACAAAATCTTGGACAAGATATGTCAAATACACAGTACTCCCGGGAAGCCTGCGAACCATACCCACAGAGTTTGGTGGGTTTTCAAGCAATCCGGCAAACTCAACGCCGGACACAAGGGGCTCGACACACCAAGTGAGGACGACGACGAACCCCACAAGCAGAGCACCAGGAAACAAAAGGATTTCCCACAAGAAGTCAAAACAGTAAACTTACTTCACGTGACGAACAGAATGGCGCCAACAGAGATACGCGCCATACGGCCTATCCCAAAGGAGTCTCGCCAATGGTTGTTAAAACCGATCACCTTCGACCATCAGGATTACTCTAGAAGTATCCAGAACGCAGGCTGGACTGCCTTGGTATTAGATCCAATAATCGGTGGACTCCACTTTACAAATGTCCTGATGGACGGCGGTAGTGGTCTAAACCTGTTATAATAGGACACAATCCGCAACATGGGGATAGACCCAACAAAAATTCGCCATAGCAAAACCTCCTTTCAAGGGGTAACGCAAGGCCCGGATGCCCGTTACATGGGTTCTCTCCGACTAGAAGTTATGTCCAGCTCCCCCGATAACTTCCGTCGTGAACAGCTAACTTTCCACATCGCCCCATTCTCAAGTAGCTATCAAGCACTGCTGGGACGCGAAGCTTTCGCCCGCTTTAACGCAATACCGCATTATGCATATCTCACGCTTAAGATGCCCGGTCCACGAGGTATCATCCCATTAAAGGGAAAACATTGAGTGTTCCCCCCGCGCGGAAGACAGCGCGACTGCCTTGACAGCCCCACAATAAAGTGGCTTCACCAGCCAAAGCACCTAAACAGGTTGTCAAGACCACGGACACGGCTAGACGAGTCCGGCATAAACATACAATTGATAAAGGCTTAATAGCCGTATACCCCTGTACTAGGGGCTCCGCACATATAAAACAAGAGACAATAAAGCTCAATTTTACCCATTTCGATTTATACTTTGTTTATTTAGTATAACTCATGTTCGGCACGATCTTTCCTAAACTAAGTTCCTCTCTTTTACAAATGAACACCGTGCTACGCCCGTCCAGGATACGGCACAACGGAGACACAGGCGCAGACATGCAATAGGGACCCTTTCCAAGGATTCTTTTCAGATTAAGACCCTGCGTAAACCTTTTTTACTGTCTCTTGTTGATACACATCCCCTGGTTTCTTGGTATAACCAAGGAGGAGGCTGGAGTTTTGGCATGTGGCCACGTCAGAGTTTTGCGCGTACCTGGACACTAGGGGCTTATTACTAAAGGCGTTATCCCGCCCGCCCTCATAAAGACCGAATACCTTAGGGAGTGTTCGGCGTCGCGAGTTTGGCCTTATATGCATCAGCTCCGAATCACGTCTTTGGTCAAATGTTGGGTTTGCCCGGCTCCTGTGTTTTGCTACCTTACGTTCCGCTCTATCTTCTAAGGCGGCACCAGGAGAACTACTGCGATTGTGCCCCGGTTCGGCTAGACGAGCACCTCAGTAGAGAAAGCCGAAAACTGACTGTCATGATATAGCATGAGACTGGTCAACCACTCGATGACTTACCAGAATCTTTAGGATTCTTCCGCATTAACGAAGGGCCGCTTCCCGGCCAGGCACATACGCGCCCCGAGTTCGGGCGAGCGCAGGTGCCACCAGGGGCTATATAAGTAGCCTCATTGTCAAACTCCTATGGCTAAGTGAAAGTGATAAAGCATCATAGTCTGATTGCCTAGTTCGCTGTGCTATCACCTCCTTTGTAGGACCAAGACGTTGGATCAAGTGTGAAAATGCGCCTTCTACGAACACCCCCGCATTATGTGCGTGGGGGCTGAAGCCGACGACTGCCATCTTTCAGATTATATATACATATATGTTAAACGGCCGCACAAGAGGTATTATAATACTTGCATGCACAAGTATAAAAAGCTTCTACAATTTATCAAAATATTGTTTTACAATAATATATGCTATTCGAATATAGTATCCTTCGAGCACTGCGTCTCTATTAAACAAGCACCTTGCAGAACTTCCTGAAAATAGTGCTCGGTAGGTACTCGGCTTCCATCCGAGTCTGGGGATGCAACAGCGGTGGCCTCCATTTCCGCCCAGTATGTCTTCACACGGGCAAGAGCCATCCGCGCACCCTCTATGCACGCTGACCTCTTCATCGCATCGATATGGGGTGCCGCACCAAGGAACTGCTGCACTAAGTTGAAATAACTTTTCGGCTCCGGCCTCTCTGGCCACAGATGACTCATGACATACTTCATGGCGAGTCCGGACAACCTATTTAGCTCGGCCCATTCGGACAAACGATCGGCTAATGACAGTGGACGCTCCGGATTGTGGAACTGCGACCAAAAGAGCTTTTCCACTTCGCGATCTTCTTGATCTCCGAAGTGTTCGGCCGCATCTGCGGCGCTCGCTGCCAAATCTAGATAGGTGTCCGCCATACTCCACATCCGGTCTAACGGAGCATGTTTAGGATCACAGAACTTCCTCCGCAGCATAAAGGGCTTTCCAGCCGCGATCTCTCCGGGCTCACGCAGCTCCTCCTTCATAGCTCTCATTGCAGAGCGAGCATCCTTGGCATCGGAAACGGCCTTTTCCAGGTCCGTCTGTTCCGCCCGATCTTCTTTTTCAAGAAGCTTGCAACGGTCAGCAGCGTTCTTCAGCTCCACGACCATCTCGGCCATTTCCTTCTTGCTTCGGCAGTGAGCAGCCTGTTCGGCTTCCAACTCTTCAATTGCCTTGCCGGCAGCCGCATCACTTTTCCCGGCTTGCTCCTTGGCTCGGGCAAGTTCCGCCCAAAGATTCTCCATGGCAGCAGCACCATCTGCATCAAGCGCACACATTGTAAGATACTGGCATAAAGCTCCTCTTACCAGGTGCCGCCGGAGGAATTACATACCTTGTGCCTCGTCAAGCTGCTTGTTGACAAGCGCGATGTCGGCATCTGCCACGTCAAGTTGCCGCTTTAGCTCGGCAAATTCGTCAGTCCGGCTTGCCACCGGACACTTCTCCACCTACGTATGAAGGCGGCATATTAGACCTGGGATTATGATCCTCTGCGCGCCGTCACTTTTGACAATGCACAGAGTCTCAGGGGCTACTATCTACACAGGGCGCATCTTATTTATGCGCAACTGCCCAAAAAGGGTACATTATTTCGCGTACCTCAAAACCTGTCAGCAAACTCCTGACGGCCTCGTGCAATCCGCTCTCCGCGGATGAAATCCTCTCAATCACCGTACCCATCAATGCACGGTGCTCCTCTGAGATAGATGCTCGCCCTAGCAGATCCTTCAGCTCCTCCGACCGCGCACCAGACGGCGCCGGACTCGTCCGATGGCCCTTTTCGAAGGCCGGACGCGGAGGGCTTTGGGGGGCCATATGACTACCTTCGGCCCTGCCGGATTCGAAGAAACCCTCCACGACGATACCTCAGGGTCGCCCGCCTCGCAAGGCGGTACGACAGGGGGAGGCGTTCCGCTCTCCATCATCTCCGGAAGAAGACCCCCCGAAGACAAGCTCTGCTGAGAAGGGCTAAGGTCTGAGCTACAAGGTAAATTTTCGATTACTTTTCTCAGACATAAAGCAAGGATTTCTCTTGTTTCTTAAAAATAAAACTCCTCTCTACTTACGGCTCGGTGGAGGGCTGATCCCCTTGAGGGCATAATTCGGCCGAAGTATCCCCCAGCACAGGACCCTCTGGCTAAGATTTCTTCCCCCGCTTTGAGGCCATGGTCTCTGGGTCTTCAGAGGCGGTCCTCTTCTTCCCCCGAGGAGAGGATTTTTTGATTCCTCCCTTCCGGACAACCTCCTTCGAGGAGGCTGTAGCTTCCTTGTCCCCTCCCTCGCTTTCCTTTGAAGGCACAACCTCCAACATCCTGACTAGCACGGGACCCGACGTGGTCTCGGGGAGGGGGGCCGGACACCTGATTAGCTTTGCTTTCGCTATCCACTCCTATTTAAAGGACAGCTCTTTTAGGGGCAATTTTATGATAAATATACGGATAGCGAGTCCGGGCACAAGGCTACTTACTTGAGTATCCGGACGATTGCAGCTCAGACCTGCATCCTCCGTAGAATCCGGACACACTACTTGTGGTCCGAAGAAAAATTTGTACATCTCCACGGGCGTCATGCCAAGAAAATGTTGGAGAACTTGTGGTCCCTCCGGGTTGAACTCCCACAGGCGGAGGGGGCGACGTTTGCAGGGCAGAACTCGGCGAATTAACATAACCCGCGTCACCATGCCCAGACTGATGTCTCTTTCTAGGAGATCTCGGGTGCGGCCCTGCAACAGGGGCACGTCCTGTGCCGGCCCCCAGTCCAGCCCCTTATTGACCCATGACGCTAGTCGTGGCGGGGGACCCAAGCAGAAAGCAGGCAGCGCCACCCACTTGGTGCTCCTGGGAGCTGTGATATAAAACCACTCTCGTTGCCATAAGCTGGACTCCCCTTGAAAAGAGCCCTCGGGCCATGGAGCACCAGCATTCTTGCTTATAAAAGCACCTCTGCACTCCGCGTGCCGTCCCTCGATCATCTTCGGCTCTACTTTGAAGGTCTTGAGCCATAGTCTGAAGTGAGGAGTAATACAGAGGAAGGCTTCACACACGACGATGAATGAGGAAATATGGAGGATGGACTCCGGAGCTAAGTCCTGAAATTCCATCCCATAATAAAACATGAGCCCCCTCACGAAGGGATCCGTCGGGAAGCCTAGCCCCCGAAGGAAGTGAGACATGAACACCACACTCTCACCAGGCTTGGGAGTGGGAATGACCTGCCCTTGAGCAGGCAGCCTATGCGAGATTTCGCCGGTCAAGAACCTGGCCTCTCTCAACTTCACCACGTCCTCCTCCGTGACGGAGGAGGGCATCCATCGGCCTCGAAGGTCAGAACCGGACATTGTCAAAGGTCCGAAGCGCCTGAAATCTGGAGCCTTGGGTGTTGGAACTCGAGGCGAAGGGCGAACTCTTTTGAGATTGAAAGAAAGGAGTAAGGCCTTAGTCTCTTTATAAGAGGTTGAATACCAAGGGCCCTCCCCGTGATCGTTTGGGACTCGCCTTTGGTCGAGAAAACATACCAACGGGTACGGTTGGGTTACCCACACCCGTATTGATGAGAATCCCGGAATAAGGGGACATGATCTCTGCTTTGACAAGATGTGCCAAGGAAACTGCCTCGCTAAACGCGCTGAGGTGGGACAGTAAAACGATTCGAATAAAGACTTAGACGTGGTGTGATGTCACGCTACGGAATACGTCAGCAGATTAGATTTGTGTAAATATTATTCTCTCTATGGCAATATGTGGAAACTTATTTTGCAGAGTCGGACACTACCTTTGTGTTCAAAATCTTCTATGAAGTACTTGGAGGAGGAACCCACCTTGCAATGCCGAAGACAATCTGCGTGCCGGACTCGTCGTCATTGAAGCCTGGTTCAGGGGCTACTGAGGGAGTCCTGGATTAGGGGGTGTCGGATAGCCGGACTATACCTTCAGCCGGACTCCTGGACTATGAAGATACAAGATTGAAGACTTCGTCCCATGTCCGGAAGGGACTTCCCTTGGCGTGGAAGGCAAGCTTGGCGATACGGATATGTAGATCTCCTACCATTGTAACCGACTCTGTGTAACCCTAGCCCTCTCCGGTGTCTATATAAACCGGAGGGTTTTAGTCCATAGGACGAAGAACAATCATACCATAGGCTATCTTCTAGGGTTTAGCCTCTCTGATCTCGCGGTAGATCTACTCTTGTACTACCCATATCATCAATATTAATCAAGCAGGACGTAGGGTTTTACCCTCATCAAGAGGGCCCGAACCTGGGTAAAACATTGTGTCCCCTGCCTCCTGCTACCATCCGCCTAGACGCATAGTTCGGGACCCCCTACCCGAGATCCGCTGGTTTTGACACCGACAACACCCACCCAAGACTTTAAGCTTGGGGATTTCCCGGATGGTATCCCCTCTTTCTTCTACCAATCATCGGTAAATTACCTGGAGCTATATTTTTATTCATCACATATATGAGTTTTGCTTGGAGTCATGTATTATATGAGTCATTGATTTTCTTGCTTTTTAGTTTGCTACAATCAGCTTTGCTGGACACACCTTTTGAGAGGGACACACATTTATTCGTGATTTGTTAGAATACTCTTTGTGCTTCACTTATATGTTTTGAGCTAGGCAGTTGCTCTAGTACTTCACTTTTATGTTTTAGAGCACAAGGTGGCTATATTTTAAAGACATAATTATACTCTCATGGTTCACTTATACCATTTTGATAGTTTGATAATAGTAATGGCAATATGCATGTGTTATGAAATTGGTCCTAATATGATAGGTGTTCAAGAGGGATATAATAAGAAATTTCATGTAGATCACTGAATATGAAAAGTTGTATTCCTTCCAATAGTTCGGCGATTTAGAGATGGTAATATGTGGGAGGTACTAGTGAATAATTGGTGTTTAGTAAGAATATTGGCATTAAGGTTTGTGATTCCCGAAGCATGCATGTATAGTCTCTCGTCATGCTTAGAATTTGGAGCACGATTTATTATTGAGTGTTTTCCTTTGCATGAAGGTCGGGGGGCGATGGTTAACTCCTACTAACCTCCCCCTAGGGGCATGCGTAGTAGTACTTTGCTTCCGGGGCTAATAGACTTCCGTAATAAGTATGTGAGTTCTTTAGGACTAATGTGAGTCCATGGATTATACACACTCTCACCTTTCTGCATTTTGCTAGCCTCTTTGGTACCATGCCCTTTCTCACCTCGAGATGTGGTGCAAACTTCGCTGGTGCATCCAAAACAGCCACAATACCTACCTATTATGGCATTTACATAGCCATTCCGGGATATATTGCCATGCAACTTCCACCGTTCCATTATTATAACACACATCATTATTGTCGTATTGCTTTGCATGATCATGTAGCTGACATAGTATTTGTGGCTCAGCCACCGTTCATCATTTTTATACATGTTACGCTAGATCATTGCACATCCCGGTACACTGCCATAGGCATGCATATAGAGTCATATTATGTTCTATACCGAGTTGTAATTTTGATTTGTAAGTAAATAGAAGTGTGATGATCATCATTATTCATTTTTTTGAGAACTGATGACAGTGATGTTCTCTCACTGCCTTTTATATTAATAAGTTAAGAATTGGGGGGGGGGGTTAGAATATCCAGATAGTTACAATTTACATTGGAAGGGGGGAGGGGGAGTGACTAAGCAGCTATTACAAAGAGTTACAAAGAGCTAGCTAGGGATAAAATGTAAGGGCCATGCTCCTGCTTCGATCTATGAGCTAGCATGGCAAAGTCCAGCTTGAATTTGTTCTTCCAAGAATCAAACGAGGGCTAGATCCCTCTGAAGTGCTTATCATTTCTCTCCTTCCAGATCCCCCACGCTGCCACCGCAAAGACTTCCAGGAACATTGGCCGAGCCCATCTAGCTTTGGCATCATGCAACATTCTCAACCTGCATATATCATTCGGCCATTGGATTCCAAGGGCATTCCAACATCTCTGGCTAAAGGGGCAGGTAAAGAAGGGGTGCATGATGTCTTCCTCCGAAGGGTTGTGACAGAGTAGACAAGTGTAGTCATCATTTTGGATTTTGTAATGTATTCTCTTCAGCATGTTCCTAGTGTTCAATCTATCAGACATGAGCAGCCACATGAACACTTTCCACTGCATGGTACATTTAGATTTCCATATCCAACTAAAGGCTTCGTCCACCTGTACCTAGCTGAAGCAATGGGCATAATATTGTGTAGATCTAAAATCCTTCCCACCCCAAACACATGACCAAGTGTCCTTGTCCGTATTGAGGGAAATATCCAATGTTTTAGCCTGCAACCCAACCACCTCTTGCCGCGCCTCCGGTGAGAGAGGAAGGTGGAACACCTCACCCAATCGTTCAGAACATAGTAGCTGACGCACCGAGGTGTCTGGTTCTCTGGCAAACGAGAAGGCTCTCGGGAATCTGTCTTGAAAGATTTCACTTTTCCACTTATCCTTCCAGAAGAGGATCGTCTCACCCGCGTCCACATCCGCCCTTGTGACCCCTCTATAGATATCCGAGAGTCGTATGAGATACCTCCACCAAAACGATCCATAAGGCTCTGTTGCATGAGGTATTTTGCCTGCATAATAAGTATCCTAGATCAAGTTTACCCAAGGAACATCAAGCTTGTTGTAGAATTTGTGGAGCTGTTTCAGCAGCAGCCATTGGTTTTGGACTTTGAGGTCGATGACCCCCATGCCCCCCTTGTTCTTAGGTATACACACCATCCCCCAAGCCGCCAGCGAGCTGTCATTGTACCCATCATCTAATTTCCTCACCCAAAGACAAGACATGCGCAGTTTATCAAGATGGTCAATGATTTTGGGGTTTATCTTGATGGAACACATAGCATAAATGGCCAGAGATGTCACCACTGAATTCAACAATGTGAGTTTCGAGCCATAATCCAATAGAGAGGCTGCAGCCGATACTCTCCTATGTATTGACGTCACCAGCGGCATCAAATCAGTTACAGTCGGGCGCGTGGTGCCCATGGGCAGACCAAGATACGTAAACGACATCTGGCCAATCGAACAGCCAAAGATAGCAGCCAACGCTGTGGCATTCACAGGCTCCAGATTGATGGGCACCAGAGTGGACTTGTGAAACTAATCTTGAGACCCACCGACATCGCGTAATCAATCAAAATATCCCTCAGCACCTGCGCCTGCAAAGGGCAAGCGGGGAAGACAATGATCGTGTCGTCAGCATATTGGATTACGGGGTAGTCATTGTTTGGCGTGGGTATAGGCAACTGGATTAGCCCTGACTGGCTAGCATCATTGATTGTCGACCGCAACAGATCAGCTGCAAGGATGAAAATCAATGGCTATAATGGATCGCCCTGCCGAACACCACACAGACATCCAAATTGCTTCTTGGGGGTGCCATTAAGCAGCACCGCAGAACACCTCAAGGAAAAGATGCACTTGTCCATCCCAACTGTCACATCCCTAGTTCTGGTATGACCTAGGCTAGCCTTCTTGTGAGCATCATGTTTAAATTTCATTTAAATTTGAAATGGGGATTTGTGAAACCCTCAGAATTCATTTCTGGAAATGACCCAGATAAAAAGTGCTCCAAAAAGGTCCAAGAAAATGTTCATGTTGCTCTCTGAAAATTTTGGTCAGAGGTAAAATTCAAACAAATATTTTCAAGAGCTCATAAATATTTATTTTGGCCATTTTGAATTAATGCAATACTTATTTGCATTGGATATATATATGTTATATTTATTTATATATGTCCAATAATTCTGATTTTTATGTGAGGGGCTCTGGAATATTTCAACTAGCTCCTACAATAAATTTCAGAAGAAAAATAAATTGATTTAGTGTTTTACTAAATCAGGAAACAAATTACAGAAATAGAAAAGAAAACAAAAATGGAAAAAACCTTACCTGGGTTACCTGCGGCCTTGCACTGTGCGGCCCAGCAGGCCGGCCCAGCCCACCAGGCCCTCTGCCAGTCATCCCCTGAAGGAAATATGCCCTAAAGGCAATAATAAAAGTTATTATTTATTTCCTTATATCATGATAAATGTTTATTATTCATGCTAGAATTGTATTAACCGGAAACATAATACATGTGTGAATACATAGACAAACAGAGTGTCACTAGTATGCCTCTACTTGACTAGCTCGTTGATCAAAGATGGTTATGTTTCCTAGCCATAGACATGAGTTGTCATTTGATTAACGGGATCACATCATTAGGAGAATGATGTGATTGACTTGACCCATTCCGTTAGCTTAGCACTTGATCGTTTAGTTTGTTGCTATTGCTTTCTTCATAACTTATACATGTTCCTATGACTATGAGATTATGCAACTCCCGTTTACCGGAGGAACACTTTGTGTGCTACCAAACGTCACAACGTAACTGGGTGATTATAAAGGTGCTCTACAGGTGTCTCCAAAGGTACTTGTTGGGTTGGCGTATTTCGAGATTAGGATTTGTCACTCCGATTGTCGGAGAGGTATCTCTGGGCCCTCTTGGTAATGCACATCACTCAAGCCTTGCAAGCATTGCAACTAATAAGTTAGTTGCAGGATGATGTATTACAGAACGAGTAAAGAGACTTGCCGGTAACGAGATTGAACTAGGTATTGAGATGCCGATGATCGAATCTCGGGCAAGTAACATACCGATGACAAAGGGAACAACGTATGTTGTTATGCAGTCTGACCGATAAAGATCTTCGTAGAATATGTAGTAGCCAATATGAGCATCCAGGTTCCGCTATTGGTTATTGACCGGAGACGTCTCTCGGTCATGTCTACATAGTTCTCGAACCCGTAGGGTCCGCACGCTTAAAGTTCGGTGACGATCATAATTAGGCTTTTTGTGTTTTGATGTACCGAAGGTTGTTCGGAGTCCCGTATATGTTCACGGACATGACGAGGAGTCTCGAAATGGTCGAGACATAAAGATTGATATATTGGAAGCCTATATTTGGATATCGGAAACTTTCCGGGTAAAATCAGGATTTTACCGGAGTACCGGGGGGTTACCGGAACCCCCCGGGGGTTAATGGGCCTACATGGGCCCTAAGGGAGAATAGAAGGGCCGGCCAGGGTAGGCCGCGCGCCCCCTTCCCCTAGTCCGAATAGGACAAGGAAGGGTGGGGGGGCGCCCCCCTTTCCTCTTTCCCCCTTCCCCTTCCTTCTCCAACAAGGTAAGAGGGGGGAGTCCTACTCCCGGTGGGAGTAGGACTCCTCCAGGCGCACTCCTAGGGCCGGCCGCACCTCCTCCTCTCCCTCCTTTATATACGGGGGCAAGGGGGCACCCCATGACACACAAGTTGATCTTCGTGATCGTTCCTTAGCCGTGTGCAGTGCCCCTTCCACCATATTCCACCTCGGTCATATCGTAGCGGTGCTTAGGCGAAGCCCTGCATTGGTAGAACATCATCACTATCATCACGCCATCGTGCTGACGAAACTCTCCCTCAACACTTGGCTGGATCGGAGCTCGAGGGACGTCACTGAGTTGAACGTGTGCAGAACTCGGAGGTGCCGTACGTTCGGTACTTGGATCGGTCGGATCGGGAAGACGTACGACTAGTTCCTCTACGTTGTGTCAACGCTTCCGTTGCCGGTCTACGAGGGTACATAGACAACACTCTCCCCTCTCGTTGCTATGCATCACCATGATCTTGCGTGTGCGTAGGAAAATTTTGAAATTACTATGTTCCCCAACAGTGGCATCCGAGCCAGGTTTTATGCGTTGATGTTATGCACGAGTAGAACACAAGTGAGTTGTGGGCGATATAAGTCATACTGCTTACCAACATGTCATACTTTAGTTCGGCGGTATTGTTGGATGAAGCGGCCCGGACCGACATTACGCGTACGCTTACGCGAGACTGGTTCTACCGACGTGCTTTGCACACAGGTGGCTGGCGGGTGTCAGTTTCTCCAACTTTAGTTGAACCGAGTGTGGCTACGCCCGGTCCTTGCGATGGTTAAAACAGCACCAACTTGACAAACTATCGTTGTGGTTTTGATGCGTAGGTAAGAACGGTTCTTGCTAAGCCCGTAGCACCCACGTAAAACTTGCAACTACAAAGTAGAGGACGTCTAACTTGTTTTTGCAGGGCATGTTGTGATGTGATATGGTCAAGACATGATGCTAAATTTTATTGTATGAGATGATCATGTTTTGTAACCGAGTTATCGGCAACTGGCAGGAGCCATATGGTTGTCGCTTTATTGTATGCAATGCAATCGCGCTGTAATGCTTTACTTTATCACTAAGCGGTAGCGATAGTCGTGGAAGCATAAGATTGGCGAGACGACAACGATGCTACGATGGAGATCAAGGTGTCGCGCCAGTGACAATGGTGATCATGACGGTACTTCAGAGATGGAGATCACAAGTACAAGATGATGATGGCCATATCATATCACTTATATTGATTGCATGTGATGTTTATCTTTTACGCATCTTATCTTGCTTTGATTGACGGTAGCATTATAAGATGATCCCGCACTAAATTATCAAAATAAGTGTTCTCCCTGAGTATGCACCGTTGCGAAAGTTCTTCGTGCTAAGACACCACGTGATGATCAGGTGTGATAGGCTCTACGTTCAAAACAATGGGTGCAAAACAGTTGCACACGCGGAATACTCAGGTTAAAACTTGACGAGCCTAGCATATAACAGATATGGCCTCGGAACATGGAGACTGAAAGGTCGAGCATGAATCATATAGTAGATATGATCAACATAGTGATGTTCACCATTGATACTACTCCATCTCACGTGATGATCGGACATGGTTTAGTTGATTTGGATCACGTGATCACTTAGAGGATTAGAGGGATATCTTTCTAAGTGGGAGTTCTTAAGTAATATGATTAATTGAACTTAAATTTATCATGAACTTAGTACCTGATAGTATCTTGCTTGTTTATGTTTGATTGTAGATAGATGGCCCGTGCTGCTGTTCCGTTGAATTTTAATGCGTTCCTTGAGAAAGCAAAGTTGAAAAATGATGGTAGCAATTACACGGACTGGGTCCATAACTTGAGGATTATCCTCATTGGTGCATAGAAGAATTACATCCTGGAAGCACCGTTAAGTGCCAAGCCTGCTGCAGGAGCAACACCAGATGTTATGAACGTCTGGCAGAGCAAAGCTGATGACTACTCGATAGTTCAGTGTGCCATGCTTTACGGCTTAGAACCGGGTCTTCAACGACGTTTTGAACGTCATGGAGCATATGAGATGTTTCAGGAGTTGAAGTTAATATTTCAAGCAAATGCCCGGATTGAGAGATATGAAGTCTGCAATAAGTTCTATAGCTGCAAGATGGAGGAGAATAGTTCTATCAGTGAACATATACTCAAAATGTTTGGGTATCATAATCACTTGAATCAACTGGGAGTTAATCTTCCCATTGATAGTGTCATTGACAGAGTTCTTCAATCACTGCCACCAAGCTACAAAAGCTTCGATGAACTATAATATGCAAGGGATGAATAAGACTATTCCCGAGCTCTTCGCGATGCTAAAAGCTGCGGAGGTAGAAATCAAGAAGGAGCATCAAGTGTTGATGGTCAATAAGACCACCAGTTTCAAGAAAAAGGGAAAAGGGAAGAAGAAGGGGAACTTCAAGAAGAACAGCAAACAAGTTGCTGCTCAGGAGAAGAAACCCAAGTCTGGACCTAAGCCTGAGACTGAGTGCTTCTACTGCAAGCAGACTGGTCACTGGAACCGAAACTGCCCCAAGTATTTGGCGGACAAGAAGGATGGCAAAGTGAACAAAGGTATATGTGATATACATGTTATTGATGTGTACCTTACTAATGCTCGCAGTAGCACCTGGGTTTTTGATACTGGTTCTGTTGCTAACATTTGCAACTCGAAACAGGGGCTACAGATTAAGCGAAGATTGGCTAAGGACGAGGTGACAATGCGCGTGGGAAATGGTTCCAAAGTCGATGTGATCGCGGTCGGCATGCTACCTCTACATCTACCTTCGGGATTAGTAGTAGACCTAAATAATTGTTATTTGGTGCCAGCGTTGAGCATGAACATTATATCTGGATCTTGTTTGATGCGAGACGGTTATTCATTTAAATCAGAGAATAATGGTTGTTCTATTTATATGAGTAATATCTTTTATGGTCATGCACCCTTGAAGAGTGGTCTATTTTTGATGAATCTCGATAGTAGTGATACACATATTCATAATGTTGAAACCAAAAGATGCAAAGTTGATAATGATAGTGCAACTTATTTGTGGCACTGCCGTTTAGGTCATATCGGTGTAAAGCGCATGAAGAAACTCCATACTGATGGACTTTTGGAACCACTTGATTATGAATCACTTGGTACTTGCGAACCGTGCCTCATGGGCAAGACGACTAAAACGCCGTTCTCCGGTACTATGGAGAGAGCTACAGATTTGTTGGAAATCATACATACAGATTTATGTGGTCCAATGAATGTTGAGGCTCATGGCGGATATCGTTATTTTCTCACCTTCACAGATGATTTAAGCAGATATGGGTATATCTACTTAATGAAGCATAAGTCTGAAACATTTGAAAAGTTCAAAGAATTTCAGAGTGAAGTTGAAAATCATCGTAACAAGAAAATAAAGTTTCTACGATCTGATTGTGGAGGAGAATATTTGAGTTACAAGTTTGGTCTACATTTGAAACAACGCGGAATAGTTTCGCAACTCACGCCACCCGGAACACCACAGCGTAATGGTGTGTCCGAACGTCGTAATCGTACTTTACTAGATATGGTGCGATCTATGATGTCTCTTACAGATTTACCGCTATCGTTTTGGGGTTATGCTTTAGAGACGGCCGCATTCACGTTAAATAGGGCACCATCAAAATCCGTTGAGACGACCCCTTATGAACTGTGGTTTGGCAAGAAACCAAAGTTGTCGTTTCTGAAAGTTTGGGGCTGCGATGCTTATGTGAAAAAGCTTCAACCTGATAAGCTCGAACCCAAATCGGAGAAATGTGTCTTCATAGGATACCCAAAGGAGACTGTTGGGTACACCTTCTATCACAGATCTGAAGGCAAGACTTTTGTTGCCAAATTCGGAGTTTTTCTAGATAAGGAGTTTCTCTCGAAAGAAGTGAGTGGGAGGAAAGTAGAACTAGATGAGGTAACTGTACCTGCTCCCTTATTGGAATGTAGTACATCACAGAAACCGGTTTCTGTGACACCTATACCAATTAGTGAGGAAGCCAATGATAATGATCATGAAACTTCAGATCAAGTTACTACCGAACCTCGTAGATCAACCAGAGTAAGATCCGCACCAGAGTGGTACGGTAATCCTGTTCTGGAAGTCATGCTGCTAGATCATGATGAACCTACGAACTATGAAGAAGTGATGGTGAGCCCATATTCCGCAAAATGGCTAGAAGCCATGAAATCTGAGATGGGATCCATGTATGAGAACAAAGTGTGGACTTTGGTTGACTTGCCCGTTGATCGGCAAGCAATTGAGATTAAATGGATCTTCAAGAAGAAGACTGACGCTGACGGTAATGTTACTGTCTACAAAGCTCGACTTGTTGCGAAAGGTTTTCGACAAGTTCAAGGGATTGACTACGATGAGACCTTCTCACCCGTAGCGATGCTTAAGTCTGTCCGAATCATGTTAGCGATTGCCACATTTTATGATTATGAAATTTGGCAGATGGATGTCAAAACTGCATTCCTGAATGGATTTCTGGAAGAAGAGTTGTATATGATGCAACCAGAAGGTTTTGTCGATCCAAAGGGAGCTAACAAAGTGTGCAAGCTCCAGCGATCCATTTATGGACTGGTGCAAGCCTCTCGGAGTTGGAATAAACGCTTTGATAGTGTGATCAAAGCATTTGGTTTTGTACAGACTTTTGGAGAAGCCTGTATTTACAAGAAAGTGAGTGGGAGCTCTGTAGCATTTCTGATATTATATGTGGATGACATATTATTGATTGGAAATGATATAGAATTTCTGGATAGCATAAAGGGATACTTGAATAAGAGTTTTTCAATGAAAGACCTCGGTGACGCTGCTTACATATTGGGCATTAAGAGTTATAGAGATAGATCAAGATGCTTAATTGGACTTTCACAAAACACATACCTTGACAAAATTTTGAAGAAGTTCAAAATGGATCAAGCAAAGAAAGGGTTCTTGCTTGTGTTACAAGGTGTGAAGTTGAGTAAGACTCAATGTCCGACCACCACAGAAGATAGAGAGAAAATGAAAGATGTTCCCTACGCTTAAGCCATCGGCTCTATCATGTATGCAATGCTGTGTACCAGACCTGATGTGTGCCTTGCTATAAGTCTAGCAGGGAGGTACCAAAGTAATCCAGGAGTGGATCACTAGACAGCGGTCAAGAATATCCTGAAGTACCTGAAAAGGACTAAGGATATGTTTCTCGTATATGGAGGTGACAAAGAGCTCATCATAAATGGTTACGTTGATGCAAGCTTTGACACTGATCCGGACGATTCTAAATCGCAAACCGGATACGTTTTTACATTGAACGATGGAGCTGTCAGTTGGTGCAGTTCTAAACAAAGCGTCGTGGCGGGATCTACATGTGAAGCGGAGTACATAGCTGCTTCAGAAGCAGCAAATGAAGGAGTTTGGATGAAGGAGTTCATATCCGATCTAGGTGTCATACCTAGTGCATCGGGTCCAATAAAAATCTTTTGTGACAATACTGGTGCAATTGCCTTGGCAAAGGAATCCAGATTTCACAAGAGAACCAAGAACATCAAGAGATGCTTCAATTCCATTCGGGATTTAGTCCAAGTGTGTCACTAGTATGCCTCTACTAGACTAGCTCGTTAATCAAAGATGGTTATGTTTCCTAACCATGGACAAAGAGTTGTTATTTGATTAACGGGATCACATCATTAGATGAATGATCTGATTGACATGACCCATTCCATTAGCTTAGCACCCGATCGTTTAGTATGTTGCTATTGCTTTCTTCATGACTTATACATGTTCCTATGACTATGAGATTATGCAACTCCCGTTTGCCGGAGGAACACTTTGTGTGCTACCAAACGTCACAATGTAACTGGGTGATTATAAAGGTGCTCTACAGGTGTCTCCAAAGGTACATGTTGGGTTGGCGTATTTCGAGATTAGGATTTGTCACTCCGATTGTCGGAGAGGTATCTCTGGGCCCTCTCGGTAATGCACATCACATAAGCCTTGCAAGCATTGCAACTAATGAGTTAGTTGTGAGATGATGTATTACGGAATGAGTAAAGAGACTTGCCGGTAACGAGATTGAACTAGGTATTGAGATACCGACGACCGAATCTCGGGCAAGTAACATACCGATGACAAAGGGAACAACGTATGTTGTTATGCGGTCTGACCGATAAAAGATCTTCGTAGAATATGTAGGAGCCAATATGAGCATCCAGGTTCCGCTATTGGTTATTGACCGGAGACGTGTCTCGGTCATGTCTACATAGTTCTCGAACCTGTAGGGTCCGCACGCTTAAAGTTCGGTGACGATCGTAATTAGGGTTTTTGTGTTTTGATGTACCGAAGGTTGTTCGGAGTCCCGGATGTGATCACGGACATGACGAGGAGTCTCGAAATGGTCGAGACATAAAGATTGATATATTGGAAGCCTATATTTGGATATCGGAAACGTTCCGGGTAAAATCGGGATTTTACCGGAGTACCGGGGGGTTACCGGAACCCCCCCCCCAGGGGTTAATGGGCCTACATGGGCCCTAAGGGAGAAGAGAAGGGCCGGCCAGGGCAGTCCGCGCGCCCCCTCCCCCTAGTCCGAATAGGACAAGTAAGGGGGGGGCGCCCCCCTTTCCTCTTCCCCCTTCCCCTTCCATCTCCAACAAGGCAAGAGGGGGGGAGTCCTACTCCCGGTGGGAGTAGGACTCCTCCAGGCGCACCCCTAGGGCCGGTCGCACCTCCCCCTCTCCCTCCTTTATATACGGGGGCAAGGGGGCACACCATGACACACAAGTTCATCTTCGTGATCATTCCTTAGCCATGTGCGGTGCCCCCTTCCACCATATTCCACCTCGGTCATATCGTTCGCGGTGCTTAGGCGAAGCCCTGCATCGGTAGAACATCATCACCATCATCACGCCGTCGTGCTGACGAAACTCTCCCTCAACACTCGGCTGGATCGGAGCTCGAGGGACGTCACCGAGTTGAACGTGTGCAGAACTCGGAGGTGCCGTACGTTCGGTACTTAGATCGGTCGGATCGGGAAGACGTACGACTACTTCCTCTATGTTGTGTCAATGCTTCCGTTGCCGGTCTACGAGGGTACGTAGACAACACTCTCCCCTCTCGTTGCTATGCATCACCATGATCTTGCGTGTGCGTAGGAAAATTTTGAAATTACTACGTTCCCCAACAGTGGCATCCGAGCCAGGTTTTATGCGTTGATGTTATGCACGAGTAGAACACAAGTGAGTTGTGGGCGATATAAGTCATACTGCTTACCATCATGTCATACTTTGGTTCGGCGATATTGTTGGATGAAGCGGCCCGGACCGACATTACGCGTATGCTTATGCGAGACTGGTTCTACCGACGTGCTTTGCACATAGGTGGCTGGCGGGTGTCAGTTTCTCCAACTTTAGTTGAACCGAGTGTGGCTACGCCCGGTCCTTGCGAAGGTTAAAACTACACCAACTTGACAAACTATCGTTGTGGTTTTGATGCGTAGGTAAGAACGGTTCTTGCTAAGCCCGTAGTAGCCATGTAAAACTTGCAACAACAAAGTAGAGGACGTCTAACTTGTTTTTGCAGGGCATGTTGTGATGTGATATGGTCAAGACATGATGCTAAATTTTATTGTATGAGATGATCATGTTTTGTAACCGAGTTATCGGCAACTCGGAGGAGCCATATGGTTGTCGCTTTATTGTATGCAATGCAATCGCGCTATAATGCTTTACTTTATCACTAAGCGGTAGCGATAGTCGTCGAAGCATAGGATTGGCGAGACGACAACGATGCTACGATGGAGATCAAGGTGTCGCGCCGGTGACAATGGTGATCATGACGGTACATCGGAGATGGAGATCACAAGTACAAGATGATGATGGCCATATCATATCACTTATATTGATTGCATGTGATGTTTATCTTTTATGCATCTTATCTTGCTTTGATGGACGATAGCATTATAAGATGACCCCTCACTAAATTATCAAAGTAAGTGTTCTCCCTGAGTATGCACCGTTGTGAAAGTTCTTCATGCTGAGACACCACGTGATGATCGGGTGTGATAGGCTCTACGTTCAAATACAACGGGTGCAAAACAGTTGCACATGCGGAATACTCAGGTTAAAACTTGACGAGCCTAGCATATAACAGATATGGCCTCGGAACACGGAGACCGAAAGGTCGAGTATGAATCATATAGTAGATAAGATCAACATAGTGATGTTCACCATTGATACTACTCCATCTCACGTATGACCTAGGCTAGCCTTCTTGTGAGCATCATGTTTAAATTTCATTTAAATTTGAAATGGGGATTTGTGAAACCCTCAGAATTCATTTCTGGAAATGACCCAGATAAAAATGTTGGGGAACGTTGCAGAAAACAAAAATTTTCCTACTCGTTTCACCAAGATCATCTAGGAGTTCATCTAGCAACGAGTGATTAGATGCATCTACATACCTTTGTAGATCGCGAGCGGAAGCGTTCAAAAGAACGGTGATGATGTAGTCGTACTCGACGTGATCCAAATCACCGATGACCAGCGCCGAACGGACGGCACCTCCACGTTCAACACACGTACGGGACGGGAGACGTCTCCTACTTCTTGATCCAGCAAGGGGGGAGGAGAGGTTGATGAAGATCCAGCAGCACGACGGCGTGGTGGTGGATGCAGGGCGTCACAGCAGCAGGGCTTCGCCGAGACTACGAGGGAGAGACGTAACGGGGAAAGGTGGAGGCGCCAGGGGCTGGTGTATGAAGTCCCTCCTCTCCCCCACTATATATAGGGGTGCCAAGGGGGGCTGGTGCGCAGCCTAGGAGATCTGATCTCCTAGGTGCGGCGGCCAGGGGAGGGTTTCCCTCCCCCCCAAGGCACCTCGGGGTGCCTTCCACCACTAGGACTCCTCCTAGGGGAAAACCCTAGGCGCATGGGCCTATAGGGGCTGGTGCCCTTGGCCCATCTAGGCCAAGGCGCACCCCCTACAGCCCATGTGGCCCCCCGGGACAGGTGGCCCCACCCGGTGGACCCCCGGGACCCTTCCGGTGGTCCCGGTACAATACCGATAACCCCGAAACTTGTCCCGATGCCCGAAATAGCACTTCCTATATATAATTCTTTACCTCCGGACCATTCTGGAACTCCTCGTGACGTCCGGGATCTCATCCGGGACTCCGAACAACATTCGGGTTTCTGCATATACATATCTTCATAACCCTAGCGTCACCGAACCTTAAGTGTGTAGACCCTACGGGTTCGGGAGACAAGCAGACATGACCGAGACGACTCTCCGGTCAATAACCAACAGCGGGATCTGGATACCCATGTTGGCTCCCACATGCTCCACGATGATCTCATCGGATGAACCACGATGTCGAGGATTTAATCAATCCCGTACTCTATTCCCTTTGTCTATCGATATGTTACTTGCCCGAGATTCGATCGTCGGTATCCCAATACCTCGTTCAATCTCGTTACCGGCAAGTCACTTTACTCGTACCGTAATGCATGATCCCGTGACCAGACACTTGGTCACTCTGAGCTCATTATGATGATGCATTACCGAGTGGGCCCAGTGATACCTCTCCGTCATACGGAGTGACAAATCCCAGTCTTGATCCATGTCACCCAACAGACACTTTCGGAGATACCCGTAGTCTACCTTTATAGTCACCCAGTTACGTTGTGACGTTTGGCATACCCAAAGCACTCCTACGGTATCCGGGAGTTACACGATCTCATGGTCTAAGGAAAAGATACTTGACATTGGAAAACTCTAGCAAATGAACTATACGATCTTGTGCTATGTTTAGGATTGGGTCTTGTCCATCACATCATTCTCCCAATGATGTGATCTCGTTGTCAATGACATCCAGTGTCCATAGTCAGGAAACCATGACTATCTGTTGATCAACGAGCTAGTCAACTAGAGGCTCACTAGGGACATGTTGATGTATGTTATTCACACATGTATTACGATTTCCGGATAACACAATTATAGCATGAATAAAGACAATTATCATGAACAAGGAAATATAATAATAATGCTTTTATTATTGCCTCTAGGGCATATTTCCAACAGTCTCCCACTTGCACTAGAGTCAATAATCTAGTTACATTGTGATGAACCGAACACCCATGGAATTCTGGTGTTGATCATGTTTTGCTCTAGGGAGAGGTTTAGTCAACGGATCTGCTATATTCAGGTCCGTATGTACTTTACAAATCTCTATGTCTCCATCTTGAACATTTTCACGAATGGAGTTGAAGCGACGCTTGATGTGCCTTGTCTTCTTGTGAAACCTGGGCTCCTTGGCAAGTGCAATAGCTCCAGTGTTGTCACAGAAGAGCTTGATCGGCCCCGACGCATTGGGTATGACTCCTAGGTCGGTGATGAACTCCTTCACCCATATTGCTTCATGTGCTGCCTCCGAGGCTGCCATGTACTCCGCTTCACATGTAGATCCCGCCACGACGCTTTGCTTGCAACTGCACCAGCTTACTGCCCCACCATTCAAAATATACACGTATCCGGTTTGTGACTTAGAGTCATCCAGATCTGTGTCGAAGCTAGCGTCGACGTAACCCTTTACGACGAGCTCTTCGTCACCCCCATAAACGAGAAACATTTCCTTAGTCCTTTTCAGGTACTTCAGGATATTCTTGACCGCTGTCCAGTGTTCCTTGCCGGGATTACTTTGGTACCTTCCTACCAAACTGACGGCAAGGTTTACATCAGGTCTGGTACACAGCACGGCATACATAATAGAACCTATGGCTGAGGCATAGGGGATGACGCTCATCTCTTCTATATCTTCTGCCGTGGTCGGACATTGAGCTGAGCTCAATTTCACACCTTGCAACACAGGCAAGAACCCCTTCTTGGATTGATCCATATTGAACTTCTTCAATATCTTATCAAGGTATGTGCTTTGTGAAAGACCTATGAGGCGTCTCGATCTATCTCTATAGATTTTGATGCCTAATATATAAGCAGCTTCTCCAAGGTCCTTCATTGAAAAACTTTTATTCAAGTAGGCCTTGATGCTGTCCAAGAGTTCTATATCATTTCCCATCAACAGTATGTCATCTACATATAATATGAGAAATGCTACAGAGCTCCCACTCACTTTCTTGTAAACGCAGGCTTCTCCATAAGTCTGTGTAAACCCAAACGCTTTGATCATCTCATCAAAGCAAATGTTCCAACTCCGAGATGCTTGCACCAGCCCATAAATCGAGCGTTGGAGCTTGCACACTTTGTCAGCATTCTTAGGATCGACAAAACCTTCCGGCTGCATCATATACAATTCTTCCTTAAGGAAACCATTAAGGAATGCCGTTTTGACGTCCATTTGCCATATTTCGTAATCATAGAATGCGGCAATTGCTAACATGATTCGGACGGACTTCAGCTTCGCTACCGGTGAGAAAGTCTCATCGTAGTCAACCCCTTGAACTTGTCGATAACCCTTAGCGACAAGCCGAGCTTTATAGATGGTCACATTACCATCGGCGTCTGTCTTCCTCTTAAAGATCCATTTATTTTCTATGGCTCGCCGCTCAACGGGCAAGTCAGTCAAAGTCCATACTTTGTTTTCATACATGGATCCTATCTCGGATTTCATGGCTTCCAGCCATTTGTCGGAATCCGGGCCCACCATCGCTTCTTCATAGTTCGAAGGTTCACCGTTGTCTAACAGCATGATTTCCAAGACAGGGTTGCCGTACCACTCTGGTGCGGAACGTGTCCTTGTGGACCTTCGAATTTTAGTAGGGGCTTGATCAGAAGTATATTGATCATTATCATTAATTCCCTCTCTAGTCGGTGCTGGCACCTCAGGAACATTTTCTTGAGTCGCGCCATTTTCCGGTTCAAGAGGTAATACTTCATCAAGCTCTACTTTCCTCCCACTTACTTCTTTCGAGAGAAACTCTTTCTCCAGAAAGGACCCATTCTTGGCAACAAAGATCTTGCCTTCGGATCTGAGGTAGAAGGTGTACCCAATAGTTTCTTTTGGGTATCCTATGAAGACGCATTTTTCCGACTTGGGTTCGAGCTTTTCAGGTTGAAGTTTCTTGACATAAGCATCGCATCCCCAAACTTTTAGAAACGACAGCTTAGGTTTCTTTCCAAACCATAATTCATACGGTGTCGTCTCAACGGATTTCGACGGAGCCCTATTTAAAGTGAATGCGGCAGTCTCTAAAGCATAGCCCCAAAAAGAAAGCGGTAAATCGGTAAGAGACATCATAGATCGCACCATATCTAACAGAGTGCGATTACGACGTTCGGACACACCATTATGCTAAGGTGTTCCAGGCGGCGTGAGTTGTGAAACTATTCCACATTTTCTTAAATGTGCCCCAAACTCGTGACTCAAGTATTCTCCTCCACGATCTGATCGTAGAAACTTGATTTTCCTGTCACGTTGATTTTCAACCTCACTCTGAAATTCCTTGAACTTTTCAAAGGTTTCAGACTTGTGTTTCATTAAGTAGATATACCCATACCTACTTAAATCATCAGTGAGGGTGAGAACATAACGATAGCCACCGCGAGCCTCAACACTCATTGGACCGCACACATCAGTATGTATGATTTCCAATAAGTCGGTTGCTCGCTCCATTGTTCCTGAGAACGGAGTCTTGGTCATTTTACCCATAAGGCATGGTTCGCACGTGTCAAATGATTCATAATCAAGAGACCCTAAAAGTCCATCAGCATGGAGCTTCTTCATGCGTTTGACACCTATGTGACCAAGGCGGCAGTGCCACAAGTATGTGGGACTATCATTATCAACCTTACTTCTTTTGGTACTCACATTATGAACATGTGTAGCATCACGTTCGAGATTCATAAAGAATAAACCATTCACCATAGGAGCATGACCATAAAACATATCTCTCATAAAAATGGAACAACCATTATTCTCAGATTTAAAAGAGTAGCCATCTCGAATTAAACGAGATCCCGATACAATGTTCATGCTCAAAGCTGGCACTAAATAACAATTATTAAGGTTTAAAACTAATCCCGAAGGGAGATGCAGAGGCAGCGTGCCGACGGCGATCACATTGACCTTGGAACCATTCCCGACGCGCATCGTCACCTCGTCCTTTGCCAGTTTCCGCTTATTCCGCAGCCCCTGCTTTGAGTTACAAATGTGAGTAACTGCACCGGTATCAAATACCCAGGAGCCACTACGGGCACTAGTAAGGTACACATCAATTACATGTATATCACATATACCTTTTGTTTTGCCGGCCTTCTTATCCGCTAAGTACTTAGGGCAGTTCCGCTTCCAGTGACCGCTTCCCTTGCAATAAAAGCACTCAGTCTCGGGCTTGGGTCCATTCTTTGGCTTCTTCCCGGCAGCTTGCTTGCCGGGCGCGGCAACCTCCTTGCCGTCCTTCTTGAAGTTCTTTTTACCCTTGCCTTTCTTGAACTTAGTGGTTTTATTGACCATCAACACTTGATGTTCCTTCCTGACTTCTACCTCTGCTGATTTCAGCATAGCAAATACTTCAGGAATGGTCTTTTCCATCCCCTGCATATTGAAGTTCATCACAAAGCTCTTGTAGCTTGGTGGAAGCGACTTGAGGATTCTGTCAATGACCGCATCATCTGGGAGATTAACTCCCAGCTGAGTCAAGCGGTTATGCAATCCAGACATAGTGAGTATGTGCTCACTGACAGAACTGTTTTCCTCCATCTTACAGCTGAAGAATTTGTCGGAGACTTCATATCTCTCGACCCGGGCATGAGCTTGGAAAACCATTTTCAGCTCTTCGAACATCTCATATGCTCCATGTCTCTCAAAACGCTTTTGGAGCCCCGGCTCTAGGCTGTAAAGCATGCCGCACTGAACGAGGGAGTAGTCATCGAAACGTGCCTGCCAAGCGTTCATAACATCTTGTTCTGCAGGGAGAACGGGTGCGTCACCAAGCGGTGCTTGTAGGACATAATCTTTCTTGGCAGCTATGAGGATGATCCTCAGGTTCCGGACCCAGTCCGTATAGTTGCTGCCATCGTCTTTCAGCTTAGTTTTCTCTAGGAACGCGTTGAAGTTGAGGACTATGTTGGCCATTTGATCTACAAGACATATTGCAAAGATTTTAGACTAAGTTCATGATAATTAAGTTCAACTAATCAAATTATTAGTGAACTCCCACTTAGATTAGACATCCCTCTAGTCATCTAAGTATTACATGATCCGAGTTAAACTAGACCATGTCTGATCATCACGTGAGACGGACTAGTCAACATCGGTGAACATCTTCATGTTGATCGTATCTTCTATACGACTCATGCTCGACCTTTCGGTCTTCTGTGTTCCGAGGCCATGTCTGTACATGCTAGGCTCGTCAAGTCAACCTAAGTGTTTGCATGTGTAAATCTGTCTTACACCCGTTGTATGTGAACGTCTGAATAAAACACCCGATCATCACGTGGTGTTTTGAAACAGCGAACTGTCGCAACGGTGCACAGTTAGGGGGAACACTTCTTGAATTTTATTGTGAGGGATCATCTTATTTACTACCGTCGTTCTAAGTAAACAAGATGCAAAACATGATAAACATCACATGCAATCAAATAATAAACGTGACATGATATGGCCAATATCACATAGCTCCTTTGATCTCCATCTTGGGGCTCCATGATCATCTTGTCACCGGCTTGACACCATGATCTCCATCATCATGATCTCCATCATTGTGTCTCCATGAAGTTGCTCGCCAACTATTACTTCTACTACTATGGCTAACGCGTTTAGCAATAAAGTAAAGTAATTTACATGGCGTTTCTCGATGACACGCAGGTCATTAAAAGAATAAAGACAACTCCTATGGCTCCTGCCGGTTGTCATACTCATCGACATGCAAGTCGTGAATCCTATTACAATAGCATGAACATCTCATACATCACATATAGATCATTCATCATTCATCACAACTTTGGCCATATCATATCACAAACCACTTGCTGCAAAAACAAGTTAGACGTCCTCTAATTGTTGTTGCAAGTTTTACGTGGCTGAATTAGGGTTCTAGCAAGAACGTCTTCTTACCTACGTTAAAGCCACAACGTGATTTGTCAACTTCTATTTACCCTTCATAAGGACCCTGTTCATCGATTCTGCTCCAACTAAAGTAGGAGAGACAGACACCCGCCAGCCACCTTATACAACTAGTGCATGTTAGTCGGTGGAACCGGTCTCACGTAAGCGTACGTGTAAGGTTGGTCCGGGCCGCTTCATCCCACAATACCGCTGAAGCAAGAAAGGACTAGTAACGGCAAGAAAGTTGACAAATCTACGCCCACAACAAATTGTGTTCTACCCGCGCAAGAAGAACTACGCATAGACCTAGCTCATGATGCCACTGTTGGGGAACGTTGCAGAAAACAAAAAATTTCCTACTCGTTTCACCAAGATCATCTAGGAGTTCATCTAGCAACGAGTGATTAGATGCATCTACATACCTTTGTAGATCGCGAGCGGAAGCGTTCAAAAGAACGGTGATGATGTAGTCGTACTCGACGTGATCCAAATCACCGATGACCAGCGCCGAACGGACGGCACCTCCGCGTTCAACACACGTACGGGACGGGAGACGTCTCCTCCTTCTTGATCCAGCAAGGGGGGAGGAGAGGTTGATGAAGATCCAGCAGCACGACGGCGTGGTGGTGGATGCAGGGCGTCACAGCAGCAGGGCTTCGCCGAGACTACGAGGGAGAGACGTAACGGGGAAAGGTGGAGGCGCCAGGGGCTGGTGTATGAAGTCCCTCCTCTCCCCCACTATATATAGGGGTGCCAAGGGGGGCTGGTGCGCAGCCTAGGAGATCTGATCTCCTAGGTGCGGCGGCCAGGGGAGGGTTTCCCTCCCCCCCAAGGCACCTCGGGGTGCCTTCCACCACTAGGACTCCTCCTAGGGGAAAACCCTAGGCGCATGGGCCTATAGGGGCTGGTGCCCTTGGCCCATCTAGGCCAAGGCGCACCCCCTACAGCCCATGTGGCCCCCCGGGACAGGTGGCCCCACCCGGTGGACCCCCGGGACCCTTCCGGTGGTCCCGATACAATACCGATAACCCCGAAACTTGTCCCGATGCCCGAAATAGCACTTCCTATATATAATTCTTTACCTCCGGACCATTCCGGAACTCCTCGTGACGTCCGGGATCTCATCCGGGACTCCGAACAACATTCGGGTTTCTGCATATACATATCTTCATAACCCTAGCGTCACCGAACCTTAAATGTGTAGACCCTACGGGTTCGGGAGACAAGCAGACATGACCGAGACGACTCTCCGGTCAATAACCAACAGCGGGATCTGGATACCCATGTTGGCTCCCACATGCTCCACAATGATCTCATCGGATGAACCACGATGTCGAGGATTTAATCAATCCCGTACGCTATTCCCTTTGTCTATCAATATGTTACTTGCCCGAGATTCGATCGTCGGTATCCCAATACCTCGTTCAATCTCGTTACCGGCAAGTCACTTTACTCGTACCGTAATGCATGATCCCGTGACCAGACACTTGGTCACTCTGAGCTCATTATGATGATGCATTGCCGAGTGGGCCCAGTGATACCTCTCCGTCATACGGAGTGACAAATCCCAGTCTTGATCCATGTCACCCAACAGACACTTTCGGAGATACCCGTAGTCTACCTTTATAGTCACCCAGTTACGTTGTGACGTTTGGCATACCCAAAGCACTCCTACGGTATCCGGGAGTTACACGATCTCATGGTCTAAGGAAAAGATACTTGACATTGGAAAACTCTAGCAAATGAACTATACGATCTTGTGCTATGTTTAGGATTGGGTCTTGTCCATCACATCATTCTCCCAATGATGTGATCTCGTTGTCAATGACATCCAGTGTCCATAGTCAGGAAACCATGACTATCTGTTGATCAACGAGCTAGTCAACTAGAGGCTCACTAGGGACATGTTGATGTCTGTTATTCACACATGTATTACGATTTCCGGATAACACAATTATAGCATGAATAAAGACAATTATCATGAACAAGGAAATATAATAATAATGCTTTTATTATTGCCTCTAGGGCATATTTCCAACAAAAAAGTGCTCCAAAAAGGTCCAAGAAAATGTTCATGTTGCTCTCTGAAAATTTTGGTCAGAGGTAAAATTCAAACAAATATTTTCAGGAGCTCATAAATATTTATTTTGGCCATTTGGAATTAATGCAATACTTATTTGCATTGGATATATATATGTTATATTTATTTATATATGTCCAATAATTTTGATTTTTATGAGAGGGGCTCTGGAATATTTCAACTAGCTCCTACAATAAATTTCAGAAGAAAAATAAATTGATTTAGTGTTTTACTAAATCAGGAAACAAATTACAGAAATAGAAAATAAAACAAAAAAAGGAAAAAACCTTACCTGGGTTACCGGCGGCCTGGCACTATGCGGCCCAGTAGGCCGGCCTAGCCCACCAGGCCCTCTGCCAGTCATCCCCTCCTCTTGCCAGGAGGACGAGAGGCGTGTGCCCGGCGCCTGCGGCCACACGCCGTGGCCACCTCCTGCTTCCGCCAACGCAGGAGAGGCTCCTGGAGCCGCCACGTACCACCCCGACCCTCTCTCACTCTCTCCCCGTGCCCTCCCCTTTCCTCTGTCTCTCTCTGTAACACCCCGGATGTAACTTTCCCAATTTGTACTCCACTCTTGCCATTTCGGCGTTAAGTTATATTTATTTTCTCGGGTTCGGGTCCTTGTCTCCGTGTGTTGTTGTCGTCGTCATGCATCTCATATCATGTCATCATGTGCATTGCATTTGCATACGTGTTCGTCTCATGCATTCGAGCATTTTTCCCGTTGTCCGTTTTGCATTCCGGCGCTTCGTTCTCCTCCGGTGGTCATTTCTAGCTTTCTTTCGTGTGTGGGGATTAAATATTTCCGGATTGGACCGAGACTTGCCAAGCGGCCTTGGTTTACTACCGGTAGACCGCATGTCAAGTTTCGTATCATTTGGACTTTGTTTGATACTCCAACGGTTAACCGAGGGACCGAAAAGGCCTCGTGTGTGTTGCAGCCCAACACCCCTCCAATTTGGCCCAAAACCCACCTAACTCTGCTCCATCATCTAGAGCGTTCAATCACGACCGCGTGGCCGAAAACCGCACCTCATTTGGACTCTCCTAGCTCCCTCTATGGCTATAAATAGACCCCTCTCGAAAAATCCGGATCCTCCTCCGTCCTAACCCTAAAAATCCACCGCGCCGCACCGGACTTTGTCCGCCCTGCGCCGGACACCGCCGCCGTCCTCTTCCCCGCCGCCTCGCCCGCGCGGCCCTGGAGGCCTAGGGAGGGCCCCCGCGGCCCGTTCGCCGCCCCGCGCCGCCTGGGCGCCC
>NC_041386.1:103858289-103874235 GCF_002162155.2 Triticum dicoccoides
GACCCCGCCGCGGCCACCGCCGAGCGCCGCCACCGTCGTCCGGCCACTCCGGCGACCAGATCCGGTCGGCCCCGGCCTCCTCCGACCTCCCCGGCACCGCCCCGCGTCCCCCTCCGGCGAACTCCGGCCAGATCCCGACGATCCTCGACTTCCGTGCCAAAGTCAACCCTAGATCCGGTGGTAAATTTCGTCTAAGTCCCTAAGATTCCAGATCCATGTGCCCTTCTTCCTGGCTCCGTAACTTTGTATCTGTAGCTCCGATTCATGCATATAGCATATCAAAATGTTCATCTCAGAGAGTACATCATTTCATTCCATTGCATCATTTTCATTTGAGTTCATATTGATGCCCGAAATGCTGTTAGAAAAGGGCTACTTGAGATTATTGTCAGATCTGCTACTCCGTTTAGCCTTTTGTCATTTTTGCCATGATTAATGTGTGCATGATATGCCCATGAGTTCTACATATGTTTTGTTTAGGGTTTTGTCATCTTTCCATAGGTGCAACCCATGTATTTTTTTGATGTGTGTGGTGACTAGAGCAAGCTTGCAAAGTGGTGCACTTGCTAATTCTGTTTTCAGGGACTTAGTAATTTCTCTAAGTCCTGGAGCTGTTTATCTCTTGATGCCATATGTTCATGTTGTTTCCTAGTGATCCGTGCCTCTTTTGAGGATGATCAGTAAGGATGTTTTGTTAATATTGTAGTGCTCTATCCATCCATGTCTTTGTTTGCAATTTTGGAGCACCCTAGCTTGAGTCAGTCGAGCTCTACTTTTGCTACTTTGTGAATCTGGGCAGATTGTTAACTTGTTTGCGATTTTGCCGGTGATGTTGTAGTTGATCCGTGCATGCTATGCTATTGTTCTTTCCATGTCTAGCTTGCATTTTGTGCCTTCTTGATGGATGTATGCTTGTCTTGCCATGACTTGCACCGTAGTGAGCGCATCGAGCTCGTAAACATGCCTACTTGAGATATGTTTCAGCATGTGTCAGTTTTCACTAAGTCTGAAAACTGATTATGTTTTTGCTATGTTCACATGCTTGCAATTGTATCTTCTGATCCCTTTTGGCTCAAGGTCACTAAGGGACTTTTGTTAAGCTCTTTGAGTAGCTCCATGCCATACTTTACTTTGCCATGTTAAGGTCCTGTAGCATGTAGTTTCGTTGCTCCGAAGAGTGCTACCTGATCTGAAATTCCAGACAAGTGTTAATTTCACTAAGTCTGAGATCTGTTTGCCATTTGCATTTTTTGCCATGTTTGTTTGAACCTGTTAATGGATGAATTGGCCGTAGCTCAGGGCTAGACTTTTGCTAAGCATCTTGAATGCATCCCTGCCATGTATTTTGTTGTCATGTTTGATTGCTGTAGCATGTTCATCTCATTGCATTTAGATGCCTACTTGCTGTAAATCGCAGACCGGTGTCATTTTTGAATCGCTTGCCATTTCCAAACCGTAACTCCGATTCCGGCGTTCTTTATATCGTTTTCTAGCGATTTCATCTCATCTTTCCAGTGGCACACTTGGAATTCCAAGTTGAGGCCAGGTTCATGCGTTTCCTGTCATATCTTGCATTTTGCATCCCGCATCGCATCCCGCATAGCATATCATCATCGCATCGTCTTGCTTGGGTTCTTGCACGTGGTTGATTGTGTCCTTGTTGCTTGTTTGTCTTGTTTGGATAGAGCCGGGACACGAGTTCGCTAACGAGGAGCCCGTTGAGTTTGCTTTCGAGGATCCAGTCAACTCTGACAACTGTGCAGGCAAGATGATCATACCCTCGAAATCACTACTATATTTGCTATGCTAGCTTGCTCGCTCTTTTTCTATGCCATTGCTATGATGCCTACCACTTGCTTGCAAGCCTCCCAAATTGCCATGTCAAACCCCTAACCCACCTTGTCCTAGCAAACCGTTGATTGGCTATGTTACCGCTTTGCTCAGCCCCTCTTATAGCGTTGCTAGTTGCAGGTGAAGATCGGAGGCCGTTCCTATTGGAACATCTATTTACTTGTTGGGATATCATTATATTGCCATGTTATCTTAATGCATATATATACTTGGTAAAGGGTGGAAGGCTCGGCCTCTCGCCTAGTGTTTTGTTCCACTCTTGCCACCCTAGTTTCCGTCATATCGGTGTTATGTTCCCGGATTTTGCGTTCCTTACGCGGTTGGGTTATAATGAGAACCCCTTGATATTTCACCTTGATTAAAGGTTTTCCAGCAATGCCCAACATTGGTCTTACCATTTGCCACCTAGCCTCTTTTTCCCTTGGGTTTCCGGAGCCCGAGGGTCATCTTATTTAAACCCCCCCGGGCCAGTGCTCCTTTGAGTGTTGGTCCGACCGAGTAGACTGCGGGGCCACCTTGGGGCAACTTGAGGGTTGGTTTTACTCGTAGGATGTCTCATCTGAGCGTGCCTTGAGAATGAGATATGTGCAGCTCCTATCGGGATTTGTCGGCACATTCGGGCGGTGTTGCTGGTCTTGTTTTAACCTGTCGAAGTGTCTTGAATTACCGAGATACCGAGTCTGATCGGAACGTCTTGGGAGGAGGTCTATTCCTTCGTTGACCGTGAGAGCTTGTCATGGGCTAAGTTCGGACTCCCTTGCAGGGATTTGAACTTTCGAAAGCCGTGTCCGCGGTTATGGGCAGATGGGAATTTGTTAATGTCCGGTTGTAGATAACTTGAACCTTCATTTAATTAACATGAATCAACTGAGTGTGTTACCGAGATGGCCTCTTCTCGGCGGTGTCCGAGAAGTGGACACGGTGTTGGGGTAATGTTTGCGCAGGTTGTTCTCTAGTTTCTCGCTCGCGCTTTGCCTCCTCTTCTCGCTCTCTTTTGCGAATAAGTTAGCCACCATATTTGCTAGTCGCTTGCTGCAGCTCCACATATTTTTACCCTATCATACCTTTAAGCTTAAATAGTCTTGATCGCGGGGGTGCGAGATTGCTGAGTTCCTGTGGCTCACAGATTACTATTACACCAGATCCAGGGCCTAATGATTCCGCTCCAGCAGACGCGTATGAGCTCAAGTGGGAGTTCGATGAAGACTCTCAACGTTACTATGTTTCCTTTCCCGATGATCAGTAGTGGTGCCCAGTTGGGGTTGAACGGGACCATTGTCGCATGTTGGGTTCTCTTTTATTTTGGCGCCGTAGTCGGGCCATGAGTGTTTGGATGATGTAATGTTATTTATGTACTTGATTGACGTGGCGAGTGTAAGCCAACTATGTTATCTCCCCTTTATTATTCATATTACATGGGATGTTGTGAAGATTGCCTAATTTGCGACATATGCCTTCAATGCGATTATGCCTCTAAGTCGTGCCTCGACATGTGGGAGATATAGTCGCATCGAGGGTGTTACACTCTCCCTCGCTCCCCCCTCACGCGCCTGAGCACGCCGCCGTGAGCCGTTGCGCCCACCGCCGTCGCCTTGCCTTCCCGAGCTGTCCAGAGCCTCCGCCACCTCTCGCTTCACCTCTGCACCGAAGGAAGGAAGCACGGAGGCCCCGAGCAGCCGCCATCATCATCGTCTTCAAGCTTCGGCTCCGGCGCCCTTCTGCATCGATCTGGCCACTCTGGTGCGTCCCCGAGCCCGCTTACCATCCCTGCAACTCTGCGGTGAGCCGTTGACCCGATTCCCCCTTGCCCCGTCGTCCCTCGCGTCCTCTAGCCATCGTCCCCGAGTGCTCCTCGACGCCGGCCATGTCGCCGCTGCCGCTGCAGCCACTGAAGCTTGCGCCTGAGTGTTGCCCCGCACTCAGGGAACCCCCAGGAAGCCGTGGACCTCGCCAGCTCGTCCTGAGATGCGTCGTAGCGCCTAACCCGCTAACGCCAAACTCCGGCCACCGCTGTGAGCTTCGTTTCGGCGATCTCCGGCGCCCCCGCGGCCACCTACCTGTTCCTCTGGATGCGGGAGAGCATGGGCTACGCCCCGGTGGTCTCTACGAGTCCATCCTCCGCCTGTAGCTCAAGTTCGATGAGCCTCCGCCGTCGGTTGAGGTCGCAGGCGGCCTAACCCCGGCCATGCCGACGTGGCGTCGTCATTAGTGACTAATGAGGCCGCAAAGTGATATGAGGTGTTACATGCTAGATTGGTGTGACTTAGAATCGGGGTCCTGACAGCTTTGGTATCAGAGCCTGACTGCCTGTAGGATTACCAAGCCAACCTGGTCGAAGTTGGGTCTAGAAATTCTTTAGCTATATGGGGGAATTGATTGTGGAAGGGAACGTAAGGCTCTTTTTACTCCTTATACCTCATGCCTTCTGATCTGAGTCATCCTATCTTTCCTACGGGGTTAAGGAACTAGGCTTTCTCTTCCGTCTATTAGGATCACGAGTTACTACTCTGTAGTCTCTTAGGATTGGTTGATCAGAGTCATATCCCAGTTAGAGTACTTCCGGTGTAGTCTGTTTAGTACTACCACAGAACCTTGAGTGATGATGTTGAGTACGGTACTACCCCATCATTTGTAGGATGTCTCATTTTGAGCATTTTACTGTCGTTATGCTGCCAGAATTGTCCTAGGAGTTCAAGAGATAGTATTTTCCTTGTACTATATTCTACATCCTTATGATGATGCTGAATCCATCCTTGTTTCCTTAGTTGGTTCTTCAGGATGTCGTCAGTTAACCGAAGTTCTGTTGCTCATAGCCGGAACCACGGAGATGGTAGGGATGAGGATCCTCCCGATCAGCCTTCGTTGGAAGAGTTCATGTTAGAGATGGAGAAGAACAAGCGAGAGTCTAACTGCTTGTTAGCACGTATTGAGGAGAACACCTCCCATCAACACAAAGAGTCTGCATCCATTCATGACTTCATTGGTTTGAAACCACCTACCTTCCATCATTCCATTGAACCACTTGATGCAGATGACTGGCTCCGTAGTATCACACACAAGCTGCGTTCCGCGAGCGTAGCTGAAGGTGACAAGGTCACCTATGCTGCATATCACTTGGAAGGTCCTGCTAGTATTTGGTGGCAGAACTATGAGGCTATGCTTCCAGCTGGCCAGATAACCACCTGGAGAGATTTCACCGAGGTTTTTCGCGAGCATCACATTCCTCAAGCCCACATTGACCGCAAGAGAGAAGAGTTCTATAGTTTCACCTAGGATAAGATGGCTGTTGATGCTTATAGTAGAGAGTTTGAGAACCTCGCCCGCTATGCTACAGAAGAGGTGTCCATAGACGCCAAGAAGCAGGCTAGGTTCCGGAAGGGTCTCAACCCCAAGTTGCGTCGTGATCTCCACTTGCATCATTGCAATGCATTCCAGGCTCTTGTGAACAAGGCCATTAACGCAGAGACAGCTCATCTCACTTATGAGGAGTCTCGTAAGCACAACCGTGATTTGGGTTCTTCCTTCGGTTCTAGTTCTCAGAAGCGCCGGAATTGGGTTCCGAACTCTGCTCCTCCACCCGGATATTCACCGAGGCCCTCCTATGTGGCGCCTCACCCAGTTCAGCAGTATGCTCCACCCAGGCCTATTGGTAGACCGCTTGTCAATGCGGGTCCATGTCCTACCTCAGGGACTTGTTTCACATGCGGAGAGCCAGGACACTATGCCCGTGACTGCTCTCAAACCAACTATGCTCCACCCCCACCTGAGAAGTCTGGTGGCCGTGGTAAGCCATCACGCAAGGTGATTAGTGTCAAGTCAGCTCCCACTGAACATGGACGTGTGCATCACGTCTCGGCTAAAGACGCTCATGATGATACATATGTCATTCTTGGTACACTCCTTGTCAACTGTCACCCAGCTTCGGTTCTGTTTGATACCGGAGCATCTCACTCCTTCATCTCTGAAGGCTATGCTCGTTTGCACGACATGTCATTTTGTGATATGCCAACTCCACTTGAAATCCAAACTCCAGGGTCTAGATGGCAAACTACCAGAATAAGCCATGGTAATGAAATCCTTGTTGGCAGACTTGTATTCCTTGCATCACTTGTAGCCCTCAAGTCTTCAGATATTAACATCATCTTGGGTATGGACTGGATGACAACTCATCATGCCAAGATTGATTGTTTCACCAGGTCTGTTCAGCTTACACATCCATCTGGCAAGATAGTCACTGTCTCCACCAGAGTTGCAAAGTGTCAACTCTATTCTCTTAATGCCAGCCCTCTTCTAGACCTTGGGGATATCCCGGTAGTCCGTGACTTTCCAGATGTCTTTCCAGAGGAACTACAAGGTATTCCACCTGACAGAGATGTAGAGTTTGTCATAGACCTTATCCCAGGAACCGCCCCAATCTCTAGGAGACCTTACAAGATTGCACCCTTAGAACTTGCTGAGCTTAAGAAACAACTCGATGAATCCTTGCAAAAGGGTTTCATCCGTCCTAGTTCTTCTCCCTAGGCTTGCCCCGTCCTCTTCGTCAAGAATAAGGATGGTACGGACCAGACAGTTATAGATTATCGTCCCATTAATTTGGTCACGATAAAGAACAAGTATCCGCTCCCCAGGATCAACGATCTGTATGATCAGCTCGCTGGATCCTCAGTCTTTTCCAAGATGGATTTGAGGTTAGGCTACCACCAAATCAAGATCAGAAATGGGGACATTCCTAAGACGGCTTTTGTCACTCGTTATGGCTGGTACGAGTACACCGTCATGTCCTTCGGTCTAACCAATGCTCCAGCTACATTCTCCCGCTTGATGAACTCGATATTCATGGAGTACTTAGATAAGTTCGTCATGGTTTACCTCGATGATATCCTTATTTACTCGAACAATGAGGAAGAGCATGCCGAACATCTTAGACTTGTGCTAGAAAAACTCAAAGAGCACCGCCTGTATGCCAAGTTCTCCAAGTGCAAATTTTGGTTGCTAGAAGTGACCTATCTTGGCCACGTGATCTCTGGCAAGGGCATTGCCGTCAATCCCGAGAGAGTTCAGGCCATTCTTGATTGGACTCCACCTGAAACGGTTAAGCAAGTTAGGAGTTTCCTTGGCCTAGCCAGTTATTATCGCCGCTTCATTGAGAACTTCTCCAAAGTGGCCAAACATCTCACGGAACTTCTCAAGAAAGATAAAAAGTTTGAGTGGTCCCCACAGTGTGAGCATAGTTTTCAGGAACTGAAAAGACGCCTGACTTCCGCTCCCATACTTGTGCCACCGCATTTCACTAAAGACTTTGTTATCTACTGCGACGCCTCACGACATGGACTAGGTTGCATTCTTATGCAAGATCGCCATGTGATTGCCTATGCATCTCGACAGTTGCATCCATATGAGGAGAATTATCCTACACATGATCTAGAGCTTGCAGTCGTAGTCTATGCACTTAAGACCTGGCGACATTACCTTCTTGGTAAGCGTTGCGAGATTTACACCGATCACCAGAGTCTCAAGTATATTTTCACCCAACCAGATTTGAACCTTAGAAAAAGACGTTGGTTGGAGTTGATCTTAGATTACGACTTAGGGATTACCTACACCCCAGGCAAGGGCAATGTCATGGCTGATGCGCTAAGTCGTAAGTCCTATTGCAACAATCTCATGTTGCAGCAGGGCCAACCACTTCTCCATGAGGAATTCTATAAGCTTAACCTTCACATTGCTCCTCATGGATTCCTTTCTACCTTGGTGGCGAAACCTACTATTGTGGATCATATCATAGAAGCCCAGAAGCACGATACACGAATTTCCCGCATCAAGAGAAACATTAGGAAGGGAGTTGGTGGATGTTTCTCTATGGATGATCGAGGTGTTGTTTTCTTTGAGAACCGCTTGGTGGTTCCCAAGAACCAACATCTGCGACAACTGATTCTTAAGGAGGCTCATGAATCTCCTCTCACGATTCATCCCGGTAGTACTAAGATGTATCAGGACCTACGCCAGAGGTTCTGGTGGACTAGGATGAAGAGAGAAATTGATCAGTTCATTTCTAACTGTGACGTTTGTCGTCGCGTTAAGGCAGAGCATCAAAGGCCTGCTGGCACCCTTCAGCCTTTAGCTATTCTTGAGTGGAAATGGGATAAAGTTGGTATGGACTTCGTCACCGGCTTTCCCAGGACCAACAGAGGGAATAATGCTATCTTTGTAGTCATTGATCGTCTTTCCAAAGTGGCTCACTTCCTACCTGTTCGAGAGAGTATCACTGCTAGTCAGCTCGCTGACTTATATATTTCTTGAATAGTGTCACTTCATGGTGTTCCACTAGAGATCAATTCAGACCGTGGTAGTCTTTTCACTTCTCATTTCTGGGAGAGTTTCCAAACTGCTATGGGCACCCATCTTTCCTTCAGTACCGCTTTCCACCCTCAATCAAGTGGTCAGGTGGAAAGGGTCAACCAAGTTCTCGAAGACATCCTTAGAGCTTGTGTTATCTCATTCGGTATGGATTGGGAGAAGTGTCTTCCCTTCGCTGAGTTTGCTTATAACAATAGCTACCAATCTAGCCTCAAGAAAGCTCCTTTTGAGATTCTGTTTGGACGAAGATGTCGAACACCTTTGAACTGGTCAGAAACCGGTGAAAGACAATTCTTTGGACCGGATATGATCCAGGAGGCAGAAGAACAAGTTCACGTCATTCGTGAGAATTTGAAAACAGCCCAATCTCGTCAAAAGAGCAACTATGACCGCCGTCATAAGGAAGTGGCTTATGAAGTTGGCGACAAGGCTTACCTTCGGGTTACTCCTTTGAAGGGTACCCATTGTTTCGGTATCAAGGGCAAGTTGGCTCCTCGTTACATTGGTCCTTTTCGCATTCTCGCTAAACAAGGAGAGGTTGCCTACCAGTTGCAACGACCCCCACATCTTTCTCGAGTACATGATGTCTTCCACGTCTCTCAACTCAGGCGTTGCTTCTCGGATCCCATCTACGCAGTGGACCACGAAATGCTTGATCTCCAAGATAACCTCACATATCGAGAGTACCCTGTTTGCATCCTTGACCAAGCAGAGCATGTCACCCGATGGCATAACATCCAGTTTCTCAAGGTTCAGTGGTATCATCATTCCGAGAGAGAATCTACCTGCGAGCGAGAAGATCTTCTTCGACTGGAGTACCCCACCTTCTTTCCGTCGACACCAGAATCTCGGGACGAGATTCTTTCAAGTGGGGGCGAGTTGTCACATCCCTAGTTCTGGTGTGACCAAGGCTAGCCTTCTTGTGAGCATCATGTTTAAATTTCATTTAAATTTGAAATGGGGATTTGTGAAACCCTCAGAATTCATTTCTGGAAATGACCCAGATTAAAAGTGCTCCAAAAAGGTCCAAGAAAATGTTCATGTTGCTCTCTGAAAATTTTGGTCAGAGGTAAAATTCAAAAAAATATTTTCAAGAGCTCATAAATATTTATTTAGGCCATTTGGAATTAATGCAATACTTATTTGCATTGGATATGTATATGTTATATTTATTTATATATGTCCAATAATTCTGATTTTTATGTGAGGGGCTCTGGAATATTTCAACTAGCTCCTACAATAAATTTCAGAAGAAAAATAAATTGATTTAGTGTCTTACTAAATCAGGAAACAAATTACAGAAATAGAAAAGAAAACAAAAAGGAAAAAAACCTTACCTGGGTTACCTGCGGCCTGGCACTATGCGGCCCAGCAGGCCGGCCCAGCCCACCAGGCCCTCTGCGAGTCATCCCCCTCCTCTCACCAGGAGGACAAGAGGCGCGTGCCCGGCGCCTGCGGCCACACGCCGTGGCCACCTCCTGCTTCCGCCAACCCGGGAGAGGCTCTTGGAGCCACCACATACCACCCCGACCCTATCTCACTCTCTCCCTGTGCCCTCCCCTTTCCTCTGTCTCTCTCCCTCGCTCTCCCCCTCACGCGCCTGAGCACGCCGCCGTGAGCCGCTGCGCCCACCGCCGTCGCCTTGCCTCCCCGAGCTATCCAGAGCCTCCGCCACCTCGCGCTTCACCTCTGCACCGAAGGAAGGAAGCACGGAGGCCCCGAGCAGCCGCCATCATCATCGTCTTCAAGCTTCGGCTCTGGTGCCCTTCTCCATCGATTCAGCCACTCCGGCGCGTCCTCGAGCCTGCTTACCATCCCTGCAGCTCCGCGGTGAGCCGTTGACCCGATTCCCCCTTGCCCCGTCGTCCCTCGCGTCCTCTAGCCATCGTCCCCGAGAGCTCCTTGACGCCGGCCATGTCGCCGTTGCCACTGCAGCCACTGAAGCTTGAGCCTGAGCGTTGCCCCGCACTCAGGGCACCCCAGGAAGCCGCGGACCTCGCCAGCTCGTCCTGAGATGCGCCGTAGCGCCTAACCCGCTAACGCCGAACTCCGGCCACCGCCGCGGGCTTCGTTTCGGCGATCTCCGGCGCCCCCGCGGCCACCCACCTGCTCCTCTGGATGCGGGAGAGCATGGGCTACGTCCCGGTGGTCTCCGCGAGTCCATCCGCCGCCTATAGCTCAAGTCCGGCGAGCCTTCGCCATCGGTTGAGGTCGCCGGTGGCCTAACCCCGGCCATGCCGACGTGGCGTCGTCATTAGCGACTAATGAGGCCGCAAAGTGATATGAGGTGTTACATGCTAGATCGGTGTGACTTAGAATCGGGGTCATGACAACTTAAAATTCAATCTATCCATCTGTACCATTTTCATGGATGACAAACCAACCTATACATGCTGTATATATGAAAAGACACTTATGGCATTTAAAGGGACTTAAATTAGAGTTACATTTGAACCTTTGGTTCAAATGGACCTCTTCCAAGTTGAATGCTAGATGCATTAACACAAACAACATCACATCTTCATGCCATGTTCATGCATCATATTTGTTGCATATGCTTGTGTTTTGATTGCCGACACCGTTCCTTCTCGATAGGTCCTGCTCCGGAGACCGATCCCGAGTACCTATCAGAGGAGCAGTGCCCCCCTGTTGATCTACCAGGCAAGCAAACCCCCTTGTTCATTCCGATACAATCCTACTCTCCCGCTTCTACTCTCATTTATTGCATTAGGACAACAACGCTTCAACTGCTACTTTATGTTGCGGTAGTTGAACCCATTCCTCTGCATGACCTGTCATTGCCACAGTAAATAGTTAAAACCCACTAGCATGTGTAGGAGTTGATTGAGCCATGTTGTGTTCCTACCATGCCATGCCTGCTATTGCTTAGAGTTGTGTCAGGTCTGATTCATCGGGAATGAATTGGAGTGTTGCGATATGTTCTGGTGCTGAGAGTTAAGCGTGTGAACACGATTTGGTAAAGGTAGTGGTGAGAGGCCATGTAGGAGTACATGGTGGGTTGTATCATTGGGACCGTCCTTAAGAACTGAGTTCTGTGTAAGTTGTCCAATGACTAGCTACTACCACACATTGGGCTCCGGGCGCTCCAATCTCTCTCGACTTATTAACCGCCTTGATCTCTATCTAGGAGTTGCAAATAGTTTCTGGTGTTTGTAGGTAGTGCTATTTTTCTACCGAGTGGCACCCGGCAGGGTGGACTTGGGACAGACTAGGCACCGTGGCCCGGTGTACCGAGTGGCACCCGGATGGTGATAAGTGGTGAGAGCGTGTGTGAAGAAGTACACCCCTGCAGGGTTATCATGATCTATTCGAATAGCCGTGTCCTCGGTTATGGACTTCTTGGATGCTTACGTGGTACATAGACAACTTAAAGTGGATACTCTAAAATGCTCAAGACAAGTGTGAGTGCTATGGATGGCCTTCTCGTAGAGAGACGGGGATGAATCCATAGTAGTGTATTAATGTGGTTATTAGTGGACTCGTGTGCGCTGCCTCACCTCAAAGAAGTTTCTCGTAGTCGTAGAACAGGATAGCCACTGAGTCAAAGCTGGCTTGCTGCAACTAAACCCCACATTACCTTGATACAAATGCATGTATGATAGGATCTGATGTAAGTCTTGCTGAGTACCTTTGTACTCACGTTTGCTTTATTTATGTTTTGCAGGTGAGACATCCGTCTCACTAGTAGTACCGCTTGAACTTCGACGAGTAGCTTGTTACCTCAGCTACGATCTTGTACCCTTGGGAGGGACTTGTAGATAGTCAGGCTTCTCAGCCTTTTTGTTTTGTAGTTGCATGTACTCAGATATGTAATGCTTCCGTTGCTTGTATGCTCTGAATGATGGGTCATGAGACCTCTGTTTGTATTAATGCTATGTGGCTCTTCTGGGCCTTTATCTATATGAGTTTGAGTTATGTTGTGGTGCCATGTTGTACAACACATACTTGCATGTTATGCGTACGTGTGACGTGTGCTATGTGTGGGATCCGACAACCTAGTTGTTTATCCTTGGTAGCCTCTCTTATGGGGAAATGTAGTCTAGTGCTTCCACTGAGCCATGGTAGTCTGCTACAGCCCGGTTCACCGGAGTCCTGCTAGCCCAGCACTACTACTCCGGAACACTTAGACTGGCCGGCATGTGATTCACTTCATTCCTGTGTCTGTCCCTTCGGGGAAATGTCACGCGGTGACATCCGGAGTCCTGCCTAGCCTGCTACAGCCCGGGTTCCCGGAGTCCTGTTAGCCCAGTGCTACAGCCCGGATTCACACACTGCTGACCGGCATGCTTGATGTGATTCATGTATGCCTGTCCCCATAGGTTGGTGCCGCTTTGGGTTCACGACTAGTCATGTCGCCCCGGGTTCTCTATCATATGGATGCTAGCGACACTATCATATACGTGAGCCAAAAGGCGCAAACGGTCCCGGGCCATGGTAAGGCAACACCTGTGGGAATACCGTGCGTGAGGCCGCAAAGTGGTATGAGGTGGTACATGCTAGATCGGTGTGACTTAGAATCGGGGTCCCGACACCAACCGTTTATCATCAAAACCCATGTGGCGCATGATCTCAATCATCGGCTCATGCTGAATTGTATCGAACGCCTTCGCAAAATCAAGCTTCAGGATACAACACTCTCTCCTCGAGGCCTGGCATTGGTGGATGTATTCGAAGGCCCAAGCCAAGCAGTCTTGGATCAACCTTCCTTTGAGGAAACCGTACTAGTTTCGATGGATGATCTTGAGGACAATTTTTTGCAGTCGATTAGCAAGCAGCTTAGTTATAAGCTTCAGGCAACAATTAAGTAAGGTGATGGGCCTGTAATCATTTGCAGTTTTGGGCGACTGGATCTTTGGGATGAGCATGATGTAACCAGAATTGAGGCTCTGGAGATCTAAAGCACCATCATAAAAGTCTTTACAAAGCCTGTAAAAATCTTCTTTGACAATATGCCAGCATGATTTTAAAAAGCAGCCGTTGAACCCATCGGGGCCGGGGGCTCTGTTCGAGGGCATCTCCTGAACCACCCTGTCTATCTCCTCATGCATGAAAGGTTTAGTCAGCTCATCCAGACCCTCCACTTTCTTAATGATTCTTTCTAGATCAAACTTCATTTCATATGACGCCTGTCTTCCCAATCTCTCCCTGTACGACTCAAAGAGTTCCTTAGCTTTACCTGCGTGGTCAGACACAACAGTGCCATCTTGGAATTTGAGTGAGGCTATGGAGTTTTTGCGATATCTTTCAGTCGCTGCAGAGTGGAAAAATTTGGTATTATCAACCCCACATTTGAACCAACGAACAATGTACCTCTTCTTCCAGTATTCCTGTTTATAACCGAGGAGGGTGACCAAATGTTCTTTAAGAATCTCCCTAAAGTTTGCTTCAGGTATTGTAAGAGGCCTTTTATCCTCAATATTATCTAGTTCCAGAAGCGCCCAGTTCGAATTGTCGATGCACAAATTCAAACGAGAGATCTGCTTGCTCCATTTTTTGAGAGCATATCTCAAGTTTTTTAGCTTCTTGCATAGCATTGCCGCGGAGTTGAGCGCATAACAATATTTATCCCAAGTGGCCTAAACCATCTCAAAGAAACCTGGGTGGGAAATCCAGAAGTTTTCAAACCTAAACACCTTACTTTTAGGAACTGAGGTTTCGATCGAGATCACGCACGGTGTATGATGAGAAACCGACTTGGGAAGGGCCCCCACTATGGTGTTAGGATAATTCGACGTCCAGTTTGATGAGGTAAAGAACCCGTCGATTTGTTCAAGTAGAGGACCAGTCTGCATGTTGCTCCATGTGAATTGGCTACCCTTAATAGGCAGTTCGACCGGCACTTGTGATTGGATGAAATCATTAAACATAAGCATGTCATTAGCATCCCCTCCCGGCTTGTTACGGTTATCGGGCGCTCTAATGTAGTTGAAATCACCACAGAGAAGTCAGTCCTCGTCATTAGGTATATCCAAGTCAAACAACCATGAGGTGAAAGCAGCTCTAGCTGTACCAGCACACGACCCATAAATATTAAGGAGTTTTCATTTCTTGGCAGTTTACAGAGATGTAAACTGAATACCCAATGCAAAAGATTCAGAGCATATCACATTGCCGTTAAACACCGAACTATCCCATAACACAATTATACCACCAGAGGCCCCCTGGGAGGGCACCACTTCAAACTTATCAAACTTTTTAGGACAGAAAAGTTTAACAAAAGCAACATCAAAAGTAGCACACTTTGTTTCTTGCAAACAAATAACTGAATAACCACTACTATTGGTAGCATTATGCAGAGCCAACTGTTTTTGCTCCGAGTTGATCCCTCGGACATTCCAGCATAGAACATTCCACGCCTTAAGCTGCATCGGGATCCGTGTCACCACTCTTCTGCCCACCTTGAGTATAGAGCAGCTTCTGCTTGCTTAACTGGCTCGGATGCATACCACACATATTAGTGCATATGGATTGTACAACAAGGATGGTAGTAGGAGGTGGGATAACATCAGGTACCTTTTCATTTTTTCCCAAGCAAGGACTAGTGGAAGTAGAGGAGCAAGGAACAAAAGGGTCCGTCCTGGGCTTGACCTTAGATGGCGCGACTCTCTTGTCAGAGACATAGGGCACCCTGAATCCATCATACTTGTTTGTATGGGCACTACGACGGAGGAGGACTGTGTCCATGGGAGCAGGTTCACTGTTCATTATTCATTATTAGAGCATTTCCCAAGTGAGGAAATATTTAAAAAAGGCCAAAAAGAGCCAAGAAAAAGAGGCCAAAAAGAGCCCACCAAAAAAATGATAGAAAAAGAGAGAAGGGGCAATGTTACTATATTTTTCCCACTGTTCAAGAATTCAACAGATTAATCAGTTAACGGGCCAGTTAATAGCTACTCATAGCATGGCCAAATCGAATAACACATATTCATCGTGTTAACTTGTCAGGCCGATTAATTGGCTGGTTAGACCGATTGATCAGTTGTCAGGCCGATTAATCCCTGCCTAGCCTATTAACGGGTGGGCAAACAAAGCCCAAATTTTTGGCCCATAACCCCTTCCATCCCCATTCCGCCACTTAATAGTTAGGATTAATAATTTTACCTCCTCTCTAGGCTTTCTATATGTTTACGACAACATATTTTGGTGTATTACATAGCTGGGAGCATGTGAGTATGGTATAATACATGAAAAAACTAGATATATGTTGGTAGGTTCCTATTCAATCTACCAATTAATGACTGATTGAGTAATCCAGTTAATAGGCCGATTAACAGATTAATCACTATGCTGAAGGGTTACGTAGTAATTTCAAAAAAAATCCTACGCACACGCAAGATCATGGTGATGTATAGCAACGAGAGGGGAGAGTGTGATCTACGTACCCTTGTAGATCGACAACGGAAGCGTTAGCACAACGTGGTTGACGTAGTCGTACGTCTTCACGGCCCGACCGATTAAGCACCGAAACTACGACACCTCCGAGTTCTAGCACACGTTCAGCTCGATGACGATCCTCGGACTCCGATCTAGCAAAGTGTCGGGGAAGAGTTCCGTCAGCACGACGGCGTGGTGACGATCTTGATGTACTACCGTCGCAGGGCTTCACCTAAGCACCGCTACAATATTATCGAGGACTATGGTGGAAGGGGGCACCGCACACGGCTAAGAATATGATCACGTGGATCAACTTGTGTCTCTAGGGGTGCTCCCTGCCTCC
>NC_041386.1:103874535-103907105 GCF_002162155.2 Triticum dicoccoides
GGCCAAGAGAGGGCGCGCCAGGAGGAGTCCTACTCCCTCCGGGAGTAGGATTCCCCCCTTTCCTAGTTGGAATAGGATTCGGGAGGGGGGAAAGAGGAGAGAGAGAAGGAAGGGGGGCGCCGGCCCCCTCTCCTTGTCCTATTCGGACTAGGGGGGGGAGGGGCGCACGGCCCAGCCCTGGCCACCTCTCCTCTCTTCCACTAAGGTCCACTAAGGCCCATATACCTCCCGGGGGGTTCCGGTAACCTCCCGGTACTCCGGTAAAATCCCGATTTCATCCGGAACACTTCCGATATCCAAATATAGGCTTCCAATATATCAATCTTTATGTCTCGACCATTTTGAGACTCCTCGTCATGTCCGTGATCACATCCGGGACTCCGAACAAACTTCGGTACATCAAAATGCATAAACTCATAATATAACTGTCATCGAAACCTTAAGCGTGCGGACCCTACGGGTTCGAGAACAATGTAGACATGACCGAGACATGTCTCCGGTCAATAACCAATAGCGGAACGTGGATGCTCATATTGGCTCCTACATATTCTATGAAGATCTTTTATCGGTCAGACCGCATAACAACATACGTTGTTCCCTTTGTCATCGGTATGTTACTTGGCCGAGATTCGATCGTCGGTATCTCAATACCTAGTTCAATCTCGTTACCAGCAAGTCTCTTTACTCGTTTCGTAATACATCATCTCACAACTAACTCATTAGTTGCAATGCTTGCAAGGCTTATGTGATGTGCATTACCGAGAGGGCCCAGAGATACCTCTCCGACAATCGGAGTGACAAATCCTAATCTCGAAATACGCCAACCCAACATGTACCTTTGGAGACACCTGTAGAACACCTTTATAATCACCCAGTTACGTTGTGACGTTTGGTAGCACACAAAGTGTTCCTCCGGCAAATGGGAGTTGCATAATCTCATAGTCATAGGAACATGTATAAGTCATGAAGAAAGCAATAGCAACATACTAAACGATCGGGTGCTAAGCTAATGGAATGGGTCATGTCAATCAGATCATTCATCTAATGATGTGATCCCGTTAATCAAATAACAACTCTTTGTGCATGTTTAGGAAACATAACCATCTTTGATTAACGAGCTAGTCTAGTAGAGGCATACTAGTGACACTCTGTTTGTCTATGTATTCACACATGTATTATGTTTCCGGTTAATACAATTCTAGCATGAATAATAAACATTTATTATGGTATAAGGAAATAAATAATAACTTTATTATTGCCTCTAGGGCATATTTCCTTCAGTCTCCCACTTGCACTAGAGTCAATAATCTAGATTATACAGTAATGATTCTAACACCCATGGAGTCTTGGTGCTGATCATGTTTTGCTCGTGGAAGAGGCTTAGTCAATGGATCTGCTACATTCAGATCTGTATGTATCTTGCAAATCTCTATGTCTCCCACCTGGACTAGATCCCGGATGGAATTGAAGCGTCTCTTGATGTGCTTGGTTCTCTTGTGAAATCTGGATTCCTTTGCCAAGGCAATTGCACCAGTATTTTCACAAAAGATTTTCATTGGACCCGATGCACTAGGTATGACACCTAGATCGGATATGAACTCCTTCATCCAGACTCCTTCATTTGCTGCTTCTGAAGCAACTATGTATTCCGCTTCACACGTAGATCCCGCCACGACGCTTTGTTTAGAACTGCACCAACTGACAGCTCCATCGTTTAATGTAAATACGTATCCGGTTTGCGATTTAGAATCGTCCGGATCAGTGTCAAAGCTCGCATCGACGTAACCACTTACAATTAGCTCCTTGTCACCTCCATAAACGAGAAACATATCCTTAGTCCTTTTCAGGTATTTCAGGATGTTCTTGACCGCTGTCCAGTGATCCACTCCTGGATTACTTTGGTACCTCCCTGCTAGACTTATAGCAAGGCACACATCAGGTCTGGTACACAGCATTGCATACATGATAGAGCCTATGGCTAAAGCATAGGGAACATCTTTCATTTTCTCTCTATCTTCTGCAGTGGTCGGGCATTGTGTCTGACTCAACTTCACACCTTGTAACACAGGCAAGAACCCTTTCTTTGCTTGATCCATTTTGAACTTCTTCAAAAACTTTGTCAAGGTATGTGCTTTGTGAAAGTCCAATTAAGCGTCTTGATCTATCTCTATAGATCTTAATGCCTAATATGTAAGCAGCTTCACCGAGGTCTTTCATTGAAAAACTCTTATTCAAGTATCCCTTTATGCTATCCAGAAATTCTATATCATTTCCAATTAGTAATATGTCATCCACATATAATATCAGAAATGCTACAGAGCTCCCACTCACTTTCTTGTAAATACAGGCTTCTCCAAAAGTCTGTATAAAACCAAATGCTTTGATCATACTATCAAAGCGTTTATTCCAACTCCGAGAGGCTTGCACCAGTCCATAAATGGATCGCTGGAGCTTGCACACTTTGTTAGCTCCCTTTGGATCGACAAAACCTTCTGGTTGCATCATATACAACTCTTCTTCCAGAAATCCATTCAGGAATGCAGTTTTTACATCCATCTACCAAATTTCATAATCATAAAATGCGGCAACTGCTAACATGATTCAGACAGACTTAAGCATCGCTACAGGTGAGAAGGTCTCATCGTAGTCAATCCCTTGAACTTGCCGAAAACCTTTTGCGACAAGTCGAGCTTTGTAGACAGTAATATTACCGTCAGCATCCGTCTTCTTCTTGAAGACCCATTTATTCTCAATTGCTTGCCGATCATTGGGCAAGTCAACCAAATTCCATACTTTATTCTCATAAATGGATCCCATCTCAGATTTCATGGCTTCAAGCCATTTTGCGGAATCTGGGCTCACCATCGCTTCTTCATAGTTCGTAGGTTCATCATGATCTACTAGCATGACTTCCAGAACAGGGTTACCGTACCACTCTGGTGCGGATCTTACTCTGGTTGATCTACGAGGTTCAGTAGTATCTTGTTCTGAAGTTTCATGATCATTATCATTAGCTTCCTCACTAATTGGTGTAGGTGTCACAGAAATAGGTTTCTGTGATGTACTACTTTCCAATAAGGGAGTAGGTACCGTTACCTCGTCAAGTTCTACTTTCCTCCCACTTACTTCTTTCGAGAGAAACTCCTTCTCCAGAAAGTTTCCGAATTTAGCAACAAAAGTCTTGCCTTTGGATCTGTGATAGAAGGTGTATCCAATAGTTTCCTTTGGATATCCTATGAAGACACATTTTTCCGATTTGGGTTCGAGCTTATCAGGTTGAAGCTTTTTCACATAAGCATCGCAGCCCCAAACTTTCAGAAACGACAACTTTGGTTTCTTGCCAAACCATAGTTCATAAGGCGTCGTCTCAACAGATTTTGATGGTGCCCTATTTAACGTGAATGCGGCCGTCTCTAGAGCGTATCCCCAAAACGATAGCGGTAAATCAGTAAGAGACATCATAGATCATACCATATCTAGTAAAGTACGATTACGACTTTCGGACACACCATTATGCTGTGGTGTTCCGGGTGGCGTGAGTTGCGAAACTATTCCACATTGTTTCAAATGTACACCAAACTCGTAACTCAAATATTCTCCTCCACGATCAGATCGTAGGAATTTTATTTTCTTGTTATGATGATTTTCAACTTCACTCTGAAATTCTTTGAACTTTTCAAACATTTCAGACTTGTGTTTCATTAAGTAGATATACCCATATCTGCTTACGTCATCTGTGAAGGTGAGAAAATAACGATATCTGCCACGAGCCTCAACATTCATCGGACCACATACATCTGTATGTATGATTTCTAACAAATCTGTTGCTCTCTCCATAGTACCGGAGAACGGTGTTTTTGTCATCTTACCCATAAGGCACGGTTCGCAAGTACCAAGTGATTCATAATCAAGTGGTTCCAAAAGCCCATCAGTATGGAGTTTCTTTATGCGCTTTATACCGATATGACCTAAACGGCAGTGCCACAAATAAGTTGCACTATCATTATCAACTCTGCATCTTTTGGTTTCAACACTATGAATATGTGTGTCACTACTATCGAGATTTAATAAGAATAGACCACTCTTTAAGGGTGCATGACCATAAAAGATATTACTCATGTAAATAGAACAACCATTATTCTCTGATTTAAATGAATAACCGTCTCGCATCAAACAAGATCCAGATATAATGTTCATGCTTAACGCTGGCACCAAATAACAATTATTTAGGTCTAATATTAATCCCGAAGGTAGATGTAGATGTAGCGTGCCGACTGCGATCACATCGACTTTGGAACCATTTCCCACGCGCATCGTCACCTCGTCCTTAGCCAATCTTCACTTAATCCGTAGTCCCTGTTTCGAGTTGCAAATATTAGCAACAGAACAAGTATCAAATACCCAGGTGCTACTGCGAGCATTAGTAAGGTACACATCAATAACATGTATATCACATATACCTTTGTTCACCTTGCCATCCTTCTTATCCGCCAAATACTTGAGGCAGTTCCGCTTCCAGTGACCAGTCTGGTTGCAGTAGAAGCACTCAGTTTCAGGCTTAGGTCCAGGTTTGGGTTTCTTCTCTTGAGCAGCAACTTGCTTGCCGTTCCTTTTGAAGTTCCCCTTCTTCTTCCCTTTGCCCTTTTTCTTGAAACTAGTGGTCTTGTTGACCGTGAACACTTGATGCTCCTTCTTGATTTCTACCTCCGCAGCTTTCAGCATTGCGAAGAGCTCGGGAATAGTCTTATTCATCCCTTGCATATTATAGTTCATCATGAAGCTCCTGTAGCTTGGTGGCAGTGATTGGAGAATTCTGTCAATGACACAATCATCTGGAAGATTAACTCCCAATTGAATCAAGTGATTATTATACCTAGACATTTTGAGTATATGCTTACTGACAGAACTGTTCTCCTCCATCTTGCAGCTATAGAATTTATTTGGAGACTTCATATCTCTCAATCCGGGCATTTGCTTGAAATATTAACTTCAACTCCTGGAACATCTCATATGCTCCATGACGTTCAAAACGTCGTTGAAGTCTTGATTCTAAGCCGTAAAGCATGGCACACTGAACTATCGAGTAGTCATTAGCTTTGCTCTGCCAGACGTTCATAACATCTGGTGTTGCTCCAGCAGCAGGCCTGGCACCCAGCGGTGCTTCCAGGACGTAATTCTTCTGTGCAGCAATGAGGATAATCCTCAAGTTACAGACCCAGTCCGTGTAATTGCTACCATCATCTTTCAACTTTGCTTTCTCAAGGAATGCATTAAAATTCAACGGAACAACAACACGGGCCATCTATCTACAATCAAACATGAATAAGCAAGATACTATCAGGTACTAAGTTCATGATAAATTTAGGTTCAATTAATCATATTACTTAAAGAACTCCCACTTAGATAGACATCCCTCTAATCCTCTAAGTGATTACGTGATCCAAATCAACTAAACCATGTCCGATCATCACGTGAGATGGAGTAGCTTCATTGGTGAACATCACTATGTTGATCATATCTACTATATGATTCACGCTCGACCTTTCGGTCTCCGTGTTCCGAGGCCATATCTGTATATGCTTGGCTCGTCAAGTATAACCTGAGTATTCCGCGTGTGCAACTGTTTTGCACCCGTTGTATTTGAACGTAGAGCCTATCACACCCGATCATCACGTGGTGTCTCAGCACGAAGAACTTTCGCAACGGTGCATACTCAGGGAGAACACTTCTTGATAATTAGTGAGAGATCATCTTATAATGCTACCGTCAATCAAAGCAAGATAAGATGCATAAAAGATAAACATCACATGCAATCAATATAAGTGATATGATATGGCCATCATCATCTTGTGCTTGTGATCTCCATCTTCGAAACACCGTCATGATCACCATCGTCACCGGCACGACACCTTGATCTCCATCGTAGCATCGTTGTCGCCTCGCCAATCTTATGCTTCCATGACTATCGCTACCGCTTAGTGATAAAGTAAAGCATTACATCGCGATTGCATTGCATACAATAAAGCAACAACCATATGGCTCCTGCCAGTTGCCGATAACTCGGTTACAAAACATGATCATCTCATACAATAAAATTTAGCATCATGTCTTGACCATATCACATCACAACATGCCCTGCAAAAACAAGTTAGACGTCCTCTACTTTGTTGTTGCAAGTTTTACGTGGCTGCTACGGGCTTAAGCAAGAACCAATCTTACCTACGTATCAAAACCACAATGATAGTTTGTCAAGTTGGTGCTGTTTTAACCTTCGCAAGGACCGGGCGCAGCCACACTCGGTTCAACTAAAGTTGGAGAAACTGTCACCCGCTAGCCACCTTTGTGCAAAGCACGTCGGGAGAACCGGTCTCGCGTAAGCGTACGCGTAATGTCGGTCCGGGCCGCTTCGTCCAACAATACCGCCGAACCAAAGTATGACATGCTGGTAAGCAGTATGACTTATGTCGCCCACAACTCACTTGTGTTCTACTCATGCAAATAACATCAACACATAAAACCTAGGCTCTGATACCACTAAAGGGTTACGTAGTAATTTCAAATAAATTCCTACGCACACGCAAGATCATGGTGATGTATAGCAACGAGAGGGGAGAGTGTGATCTACGTACCCTTGTAGATCAACAACGGAAGCGTTAGCACAACGTGGTTGATGTAGTCGTACGTCTTCACAGCCCGACCGATCAAGCACCGAAACTATGGCACCTTCGAGTTCTAGCACACGTTCAGCTCGATGACGATCCCCGGACTCCGATCCAACAAAGTGTCGGGGAAGAGTTCCGTCAGCACGACGGCGTGGTGACGATCTTGATGTACTACCGTCGCAGGGCTTCGCCTAAGCACCGCTACAATATTATCGAGGACTATGGTGGAAGGGGGCACCGCACACGGCTAAGAATATGATCACGTGGATCAACTTGTGTCTCTAGAGGTGCTCCCTGCCTCCGTATATAAAGGATCAAAGGGGGGGGTGCGGCCGGCCAGGAGAGGGCGCGCCAGGAGGAGTCCTACTCCCTCCGGGAGTAGGATTCCCCCCTTTCCTAGTTGGAATAGGATTCGGGAGGGGGGAAAGAGGAGAGAGAGAAGGAAGGGGGGCGCCGGCCCCCTCTCCTTGTCCTATTCGGACTAGGGGGGAGGGGCGCACGGCCCAGCCCTGGCCACCTCTCTTCTCTTCCACTAAGGCCCACTAAGGCCCATATACCTCCCGGGGGGTTCCGGTAACCTCCCGGTACTCCGGTAAAATCCCGATTTCATCCGGAACACTTCCGATATCCAAATATAGGCTTCCAATATATCAATCTTTATGTCTCGACCATTTTGAGACTCCTCGTCATGTCCGTGATCACATCCGGGACTCCGAACAAACTTCGGTACATCAAAATGCATAAACTCATAATATAACTGTCATCAAAACCTTAAGCGTGCGGACCCTACGGGTTCGAGAACAATGTAGACATGACCGAGACATGTCTCCGGTCAATAACCAATAGCGGAACGTGGATGCTCATATTGGCTCCTACATATTCTATGAAGATCTTTTATCGGTCAGACCGCATAACAACATACGTTGTTCCCTTTGTCATCGGTATGTTACTTGGCCGAGATTCGATCGTCGGTATCTCAATACCTAGTTCAATCTCGTTACCAGCAAGTCTCTTTACTCGTTTCGTAATACATCATCTCACAACTAACTCATTAGTTGCAATGCTTGCAAGGCTTATGTGATGTGCATTACCGAGAGGGCCCAGAGATACCTCTCCGACAATCGGAGTGACAAATCCTAATCTCGAAATACGCCAACCCAACATGTACCTTTGTAGACACCTGTAGAGCACCTTTATAATCACCCAGTTACGTTGTGACGTTTGGTATCACACAAAGTGTTCCTCCGGCAAACAGGAGTTGCATAATCTCATAGTCATAGGAACATGTATAAGTCATGAAGAAAGAAATAGCAACATACTAAACGTTCGGGTGCTAAGCTAATGGAACGGGTCATGTCAATCAGATCATTCATCTAATGATGTGATCCCGTTAATCAAATAAAAACTCTTTGTCCATGGTTAAGAAACATAACCATCTTTGATTAACGAGCTAGTCTAGTAGATGCATACTAGTGACACTCTGTTTGTCTATGTATTCACACATGTATTATGTTTCCGGTTAATACAATTCTAGCATGAATAATAAACATTTATCATGATATAAGGAAATAAATAATAACTTTATTATTGCCTCTAGGGCATATTTCCTTCATATGCCTAAACCAACCGAGCAGGTACTAGTTAATGATTTCTTGAACATTGATTTTTCCACACTTGTGCTTTAACGTAGCACCATGTTTTTCACATAGAGAGTATCATATGTAGTCAGTTTCGTATACTAGTGGGAATTTTGTTATTATAGAACTTGGCTTGTATATCCGATGATGGGCTTCCTCAAATGCCCGAGGTCTTCTAGAGCAAGCAAGTTGGATGCACACTCACTTAGTTTACATTTTGAGATTTCATACTTATAGCTCTTAGTGCATCCGTTGCATGGCAATCCCTACTCCTTTCATTGACATCAATTGATGGGCATCTCCATAGCACGTTGATTAGCCTCATCAATGTGAAACTTTCTCCTTTTTTTGTCTTCTCCATATTAATCTCTACCACCGTATTCTATTCCACCCGTAGTGCTATATCCATGGCTTGCGCTCATGTATTGTGTGGGGGTTGAAAAAGTTGAAGCGCGTTAAAAAGTATGAACCAATTGCTTGGCTGACACCGTAGTAGTGCATGATTTATACTTTGTGTTAAGAATATGGAGCATGACAAGGCTATATGATTTTGTAGGGATAGCGTTCTTTAGCATTTATATTTTGAAAGACATGATTGTTTGTTGGTATGCCTAAGTATTGATGTCTTTATGTAAAATTATACACTATTGCTTTGAACCGTTCTGATCTAATATTCATACCATAAAAAAGATTACATGATGAACATGTTAGGTAGAATTCCACATCAAAAATTCTGTTTTTAGCATTTACCTACTTGAAGACGAGCAGGAATTAAGCTTGGGGATGTTTGATACATCTCCAATGTATCTATAACTTTTGATCGTTCCATGCTATTATAGTATCAATCTTGGATGTTTTATATGCAATTATATATCATTTTCTAGGACTAATCTATTGACCTAGTGCTAAGTGCCAGTTGCTGTTTTTTTGCCTATTTTTGGTTTTCCAGGAAATCAGTACCAACCAAAGTCCAAACGCTATGAAACTTTTTGACGTTTTTTCTGGACAAGAGAGACCCTAGAAGCTTCGGAAGGATACCAATGATATGTCTCCAGCGTATCTATAATTTATGAAGTATTCATGCCATGTTTACAATAATTTTATATGGTTTTGGAGCACTTTTCTATAACTTTTAACATATTGACCTAGTGCCCAGTGGAAGTTGCTGCTTTCTACTTATTTTTGGTATTCTAGAAAATTCATATCAAATGAAGTCCAAATGCAGTGAAACTTTTCATATTTTTTGGAACAAAAGAGACCCCCGAAGATCATGGGAGGACTGTAAGAGCCACGAGGCTCCCACAAGCCACCAGGGCACGCCCAGGGGGTGGTCGTGGCCTCATGGCTTGTGGGCCCACCTTAGCTCCTTTTCCTGTGATTCCAACTTTGAAACTTCTTATAAATAGGGAAACCCCCAGAAATTACCCTAGAACTTTGACTCCACCGCCGCAAGCTGCTGTACCAAAGAGATCCCATCTGGAGCCCTGTTTCGGCACCTTGCCGAAGGGGGAAATCATCACAGGAGGTCATCTTATCATCCCGTCGGTCTCCCTGATGAGGAGGGAGTAGTTCACCCTCAGGGCTGAGGGTATGTACCAATAGCTATGTGTTTGATCTCTCTCTCTCTCTCTCTCTCGTGTTCTTGGTTTCGCATGTGTCACATCCCTAGCTTCTGGTGCTGCCTAGTGTTTGTATCTTGCTTGCATCATGTTTAAATTTCTGAAAATTGAATTGGGGAAAGCTGAAAGCCTCAGAAATCATTTTAATAAAGGGGCAAGAACCCTAAAATTGTAATCAGTGAATCCAAATACCCTAGAAATAGTTCTAAGAATTTTGGAAAGAGTTATAAATCAAACCAAAATTTTGGAACATTTCTAAGGAATTATTTGGGCTCTGATTTAAATCATTATTGTATTTGAATTTGGAATTATATTCATAATATATGGGATATATTTTTAATTAACTTTGAAATGTTTTATGTGCTGTTGGAAAAGTCCATCTAGTAACATAAAATTATTCAAAGAGTTTTGTCACTGTTTTGAAATTCTTTTGAATTTGAATCAGTGGAAAAATGATTAAATAAAAAGAAAACAAAACAGAATTAATAAACAAAGTAGAAACTTACCTGGCCGGCCCAGCTGGCAGCCCAGCCAACTGGCCCAGCCCACCAGGGGCACGCTTGTCTTCTTCCTCCTGCCAGGGGGAGAAGCAGTTGCGTGCCCGATGTGCAGGCGAGCCGCGCCGGCTCCTCCCTGCCTACGTGCCCCCCTCGACTGCCTGGTCGCCTCCACGCGTACCACGCCGCCCCTCGACCCTCTCTCACTCTCCCTCGTGCCCTCCCCCCTCCTCTGCCTCTCTCCCTCTCGCGCCTGAGCGCAACCGCCGTCGCCGCTCATCGTTGCCGCGGCCATCGCCCCTCTCTCGACCCCTCGCCGAGCCTGCGAGCTCCGTCTCGACCTCCCCGACCTCCTCGACGAGCCACGAAGCCCCGAACACGCTGCAACGCCAACTACGCCGTCGTCCTTGTCCTCTGCATCCGGTCACCGCCGACGTCGATTCGCCGTCACCAAGCCGTCCCCGAGCCGCCGAGCACCTCGTTCGGCACCGCTGTGAGCTCCGCCACCGTTTTCCCCTCTTCCCCGCTTCGTTGATCGCCGTAGTCCTCGCCCGCACTTGACCGAGCTCCGGCCGCCGCCCGGCGCATCGCCGCCGCGGTTACGCGCTGCCCCAGCTCCTTCCGTTTGCACCACTAGATGCGCGCGAGTCCTAGGAGCACGTAGATGCCCTCCGCCGCGAGTTTGGTCGCCCGTGGGCGAAACCCAAGCTGTTCCGCCGTGCCTGGCCTCGCCGGCATCGAGTCGCCGGCGGGTTTGACTCGTTTGACCACGGTTGACCACTGGTTTGACCTTCCCTGACATGTGGGCCCAAGCTCCTAATTAGTTAACTCGAGATTAATTAGAGCTAACTAATTTAGTTAACTAAACTAGACACTGACATGTGGGCCCCGCCCTACTAACAGCCTGGATAGGGTTAGTTTAGCAGTAACTAACTCAGTTAGTTGGTTGAGTCACTGACCAGTGGGTCCCACTGGTCAGGTTTGACCTGGAAACGCCCAGTTGACCAGCTGACGTCACCCTGATGTCATGCTGACGCAATAATTATTTACTGGAATTATTTTTATACAGGAAATTCCAGAAAATGTTGCAAACTTCAGAAAATCATAGAAAATAATCTATAACTCCAAATGAAATAATTTATATATGAAAAATGATCAAAAAATCCAAAGAATCTGAATATGGCATTTTCATGCATGTTTGAACAAGTTAACATCACTGAATAGGACAATTCATGATTATGGAATAAATGGTAATTAGTTTTGGAGTTGGAATTTACTATAGGTTTGAATTCCACTTCAATGAACATGACTAACTGTTGCATTAGGTCAATTCAGTACTTTAATATGACATATCATTCATATGATTGTGCATTGCATTGATTGTGGTTCCTTTTGTGTTTGCCGGTGGTTGCTCCCCCTCAGTAGACGTATGTTTCGGCGATATGATCGATGACACCGATGAAGAGTTATACTATCTTCTGAAGTTCCAGGCAAGCAAAACCCCCTTGTTTATTCCGATACAATCCCACTCTCTCGCTCCTGCTCTCTTTTACTGCATTAGGACAACACCGATTCAACTATTACATGTTGCGGTAGTTGAACCCTTTCCTCTGCATGACCTGTCATTGCCACAGTAAATAGTTGAAACCCACTAGCATGAGTAGGAGTTGTTTGAGCCCTGTTGTGCCTACTCGTTCATGCTTGTTTGTCATGCCTGCTACTTCTTAGAGTTGAGTCAGGTCTGATTCATCGGGGATGAATTGGAATGGTGGTGAACATGTCCTACTGTGTGAGAGCTAAGTGTGTGAACACGATTTGGTAAAGGTAGCGGTGAGAGGCTATGTAGGAGTACATGGTGGGTTGTCTCATTATAGCCGTTCTCGGGAACTGAGTTCTGTGTTTGTGATCCATGAACAGTTACTACCACACATTGGGTTCTGGTAACTCAGCCCCTCTCGGCTTATTAATCAACTCGATCTCTGTCCAGGAGTTGCAACTAGTTTCTGGTGTTTGTAGGTAGTGTTAGTAGTCTACCAAGTGGCACCCGGTACAGGTGGGCTTGGGACAGACTAGGCACAGTGACACGGTGTACCAAGTGGCACCCGGATGGTGGGCTTGGGAACCCTGCACACATCGTTTGGGGCCGTGAGCGACACCTCGGCCGGATCTCCTTGCGGATGGAACCCGAATAGGCGATAAACCTGGACTAGAGACTTGTTGGTTAGTCAGGTCATGGCCGACTCCCTCGCCCGGCTTCCGCTTGAAGGTTGCCGAGGTACATGACGTGTACAGGGCGATAAGTGGCGAGAGCGTGTGTGAAGAAGTACACCCCTGCAGGGTTATCATTATCTATTCGAATAGCCGGATTGCTCGGATTTGGAAACTTGGACCCCTTGCATAGTTCATAGACAAGCAAAAGTGGATACTTTAAAATGCGCAAGATAAGTGTGAGTGCTATGGATGGCGTTCTCGCAGGGAGACGTGAGCGGATCCATAGTGGTGTATTGGCATGGTGAATTTGTGGACTCATGTGCGCCACCTCAAAGAGTTACTTGCAGTCGTAGTTCAGGATAGCCACCGAGTCAAAGCTGGCCTGCTGCAGTTAAACTCCACCACCCCCTTTGTTGATACCGATGCATATGTAGTTAGTTCTGATGTAAGTCTTGCTGGGTACATTTGTACGCACATTTGCTTATTTTATGTTTTGCAGAGAGACTTCAATCTCGCTAGTAGTTCCACGTGGGCTTCGACGTTTAGCTTGTTACCTCAGCTACGATCTTGTACCCTTGGGAGGGTCTGGTAGATAGTCAGGCTCCTCAGCCTTCTTCATTTTTAGTTGTCTGTACTCAGACAAGTTAAGCTTCTGCATGTGTTTTGACTTGTATGCTCTAAATGTTGGGTCATGAGACCCATGTTTGTAATATCTTGCTCCTCGGAGCCTAATGAATAAATACTTGAGTCGTAAAGTTATGTTGTGATGCCATGTTGTATTTACACATGTCGAGCATATTGTGTGTATGACTGAAATGCTTGGTATGTGTGGGATCTGACAACCTAGTTGTTTATCCTTGGTAGCCTCTCTTACGGGGAAATGTAGTCTTGTGCTTCCATGAGCCATAGCAGTCCGCTACAGCCCGGTTCACCGGAGTCCTGCTAGCCCAGCACTACTGCTCAGGACACTTGACTGGCCGGCATGTGTTTCACTTCGTTCCTGTGTCTGTCCCTTCGGGAAAATGTCACACGGTGACATCCGGAGTCCTGCCTAGCCTGCTATAGCCCGGGTTCCCGGAGTCCTGTTAGCCCAGTGCTACAGCCCGGATTCACACGCTGCTGACCGACATGCTCGATGTGATTCATGTATGCCTGTCCCCATAGGTTGGTGCCGCTTTGGGTTCATGACTAGTCATGTCGGCCCGCGTTCTCTGTCATATGGATGCTAGCGACACTATCATATACGTGAGCCAAAAGGCACAAATGGTCCCGGGCCATGGTAAGGCGACACCCGTGGGAATACTGTGCGTGAGGACGCAAAGTGATATGAGGTGTTACAGGCTAGATCGGTGTGACTTAGAATCGGGGTCCTGACAGCTTTGGTATCAGAGCCTGACTGCCTGTAGGTTTACCAAGCCAAACTGGTCGAAGTTGTGTCTAGAAATGCTTTAGTTATATAAGGGAATTGATTGTGGAAGGGAACGTAAGGCTGTTTTTACTCCTTATCCTCATGACCTTCTGATCTAAGTCATCTTATCATTTCTACGGGGTTAAGAGCTAGGCTTCTCTTCTATCTCTCAGGATGACGTGTTACTAAATCGTAGTTGCCTAGGATTGTTGAGTTTAAGCCTCAGTTCAGCTCCTACTACTTCTGTATGTTGACAGTTGATCTCAGAACCTCGATATTGTGATGTGGAGTGGCTATGCTACCATATTGCATAATGTCTCAAATCTTTTGAGCATTTACAGCCATTATGCTGTCCGAGTCATCCCAGGTTTCTAAACAATCTGATGCATTTGCAAATCCCTTTCTCCTGTGTTCGATGTCTTTTGGGCCAGTCTAACCACACTATCCGGTGCGTTGAGGTAATTTTTCGCGTCGACATTTAAGTTGGAGTTATTATTACGACCCTAAGTGTCTTAGAAGATTACCTAGTAATCTAGCCATGATTTGTGTTCCGGTGTGATGATTCTGGCCACCATTCTCGAAAGCATCCCGTGATGCCATTTAGTAGTAGGTATTCTACTCATGGGTTCTTGAACCCGAGATTCACCCTACTTACCTCATGTTGATAGTGTTGCTAGTTCCTTTAGGATATTAGTAACCTTGCGACAGTCCTCAAGGTCCGTGGTATTTCCTTCTTCCAAATACCATGAACCATTAAGGCGGAAGTTATTTGAACCAAAAGCTCACAATCAGAGTACTGTTGAGGAGTTCTCCATTCATAATTGTGATTCTGCCAGTTCAACCTTTCTGCATGGGTTATCCAGAAGAAATATGCTGAATTTGTTCGGCATACTAATCCATGCATCCACAACTCAGAAAAGATATATGTCCCTTTGAGTTGTCTCTCTTTAGTTGTATTCTCACCTCTGTCTATCAATTGATAGCCAGGACTAGTTGTGCATTCGTGTTATCGACGCCTATTATTCTTGTGGTCCATCAAGCCATTCTATTTCAGAATGACTAGGAGAAACAAACTCCAGTACCTCATCCATATCCAGGATTGGGTCAAAGTAGTTGTGTTCTGCAGATCAAATGCCAATCCAGCTTTTGTTCCGTTCTACCCTGTAGTATTACCCCCTTTATGTCAGGAATGTCATGATAATTGTACCTTCTCTTATGAATTCTTGACATAGTGATACTTATCGCCACCATTATTCATTCCTCGGTTCCGTGTTGTCGCAACCGGAATGCCGACAAGTGAATCGTGATGTGTGAAATCAATACTGCTAGCAACCCCGTTGATGGGTAGTTTATGGACAATAATCTCATTCTTAGCGTGTTGGTATTGAATCATCACCCTAAGGTTTATCGTGCTACCTAGTCCTTATTTCTGGTGCACACTTTGATCAATGAGTTAGGATCATGTCAATCCATCACTCTCTTGATCACATCGTCTTGCCCTGAAAAGCAAGATTGTTCTCGAGCTTAGTAACATATCGGTGGTTCGTGACTTTCCGATTATCTTCTCGGAAGTGTTACCAGGTTGTCGCCTAACCGTTATGTTGAGCTCGTGATCAAGCTGGTTTCTTGTAAACCACCCTTTCTCCAAGAATCTGTGTTGGGTACCCCTGAGCTAGTTGGTTAAGCTGAACAACAACTTGGAGAGTTGGAAGATAAAAGCTTGCCTAACTCAGTTTATTCCAAGGGGATATCTTGCGTGTGTGTGCGTGTGTGTTGAAGAAAGATGATATCTTCATCAATTGATCCTCGTGATCAATTGTCGGTGCTATTGTCTTACCCAAAACTTTGATTTGAGTGTGGGCTATAGTCAAATCAAATCAGAACCAACGATATTCGTAATGTTGTTTTACTCGTGGTTGATTCCTTGAGCATACATCATTATATTCTTTGGGTCTGACCAATGCTATCACCGTGTCCACTTAATTATGGAATTCCATTTATATGGAAACCTGGATGAATTGTTGTTGAGCCCATCGACAACATCCATGTCCTCTCCATGATTTTGTCGAACATTAAGCGAGTGTTAGAAACTTTTGAAAGCATCTCTTCATGCTAGCTCATGAAGCATATGTTGGATGAAAGAAGTGACTTCCTCTGATTCACGTGCAATTGGTGCAAGTTGCCGCCTTGAGTTCGAGAAAGTTAGTTTTGCTTCCTCTGGAATCATCCCAAGTCAGTCATGCACATGCGAAGTATTCCATGGTCTGATAGACTAATCATCTTCATTCCATATGAATTCCATAGCACACTAAGTCACCGATTGACCTGTTCCAGGAAAAGGAGTTGTTGTGCTATCCTAGGTCATGCACAAGATTTCGATATCCTCAATGATGGTTCCCCACCAGAACTAGGTAGTGTTTTATTATAAGACTACCATGTGGTCATACTTGTCTGGGACAACGTGTTCACATGTTGTAGCAGAACCAGCTCATGTTTTGGAGCTTGCTATCGCAGTTCATTCCCCGAGAATCTCGCAACGTCGTCTCGTCGATTTGTGTTGCAAACTTTCATTTTCTTTCTAGACTCGATGAGTCTGGAATATCCTGACACCAACCAGATCTGAATCTCATGCAGATATGATGGTTGGAGCATTTTCCAAGAACTATAATATTGGTCCCTCGATAACCGGTAAAGTGGATGTCGTGGCCAACACATCCAGCCGGAAGACCTATTATTGTAGTATCTCGATTGAAGAAAGTTGGCCACCTCCCCATGAGGATTTCGTAGGATTTACCTCCGTAGTTAATCCTTATGGATTCTTGTGCTCCCGAAGTCCGACCTTTTACTTGATGTCCTAGATACCAAACCGTATCAATAAATGGGTTATCCTAGCACATCAAGGAGAACATTAGAAGCGGAGTGCTAAATGTCTCTGGTCGATCATCCAGATTTTGTTCCCTTGGCCTCGCTAAGGTGAAATATGAGAAAGTGTTGTCTTCCTCTGCATCTGCATCATCCATCACCATTCATCATGGTGGTATGTTGTGTTGCTAGGATCCTTGACACGGATATTGGTAAAACCTTGATGAATATGGAGATGCTCCAGTTCTTGAGAGCACGCGCAAGAACTAGGTTTTACCGTTGGCGTTAACTGGGATTTGCTTCCAGTTTCCTCGGTTATGTTATAACCTTTTCAAACAGTGGACTCACTCTCGACTGTTGAGTTCTTCCCCAGTTACCAGAATCATTCCCAACATTTGCATTTTGTTCCCAGTTTGCACCTCAGTAGTTGTTGTTCAGGATCATCTTCAAAAGTGGACTTACCATGGGTCCCATCCATTTCCGATGATAAGCAAAATCATCCATTGCGTTGTCTTCAACAAGGGAGTCCACATCATCCTTTCTAGTCCAAGTATGTCATTCTTTTGAACTCCTTCAAATGATCGATTGTGATTGCCTTAGCCTGGTATAAAGAGTTTCAATGACCTCCGAATCAAAAGTAATTCTTTTTGCCACTTAAGGGAATATTTTTGCGAGTCACCTTCCTTAAGATGTCTGGTTATGGTATCATGGCAATTATCTCCTCGCTACTTTGAAACCATGCACCATCCTACTTAAGCGTGGATTTGTTGCCTACCAAATTTGAACCTTTATCATCTGCTTCTTTCCATCAACCCTGATGTGTGTTTCGTGTCTCAGCTCAAGAGATGTTTTATATCTTACTCCATGAGTTGATCTTGAGTTGCTCGATCTTTGAGAAGATCGTTTCCTGTAGAGTTTCCTTCTATCGCCATCATGTTGGATGAAGGGCTCAAACGCAAAGACATCGAGATCAAGGTGATGCAATGAATCAACATCCTCGAGAAAGACATCTGGATCGTGAAGATTGTGTTAGCTTGTGTCCCTCTGTCTTCTTACCTCACGACTTGAATCTTGGGACGAGATTCTTGTTTAGTAGGGGTGAGCTGTGACATCCCTAGCTTCTGGTGCTGCCTAGTGTTTGCATCTTGCTTGCATCATGTTTAAATTTATGAAAGTTGAATTGGGGAAAGCTGAAAGCCTCAGAAATCATTTTAATAAAGGGGCAAGAACCCTAAAATTGTAATCAGTGAATCCAAAATACCCTAGAAATAGTTCTAAGAATTTTGGAAAGAGTTATAAATCAAACCAAAATTTTGGAACATTTCTAAGGAATTATTTGGGCTCTGATTTAAATCATTATTGTATTTGAATTTGGAATTATATTCATAATATATGGGATATATTTTTAATTAACTTTGAAATGTTTTATGTGCTGTTGGAAAAGTCCATCTAGCAACATAAAATTATTCAAAGGGTTTTGTCACTGTTTTGAAATTCTTTTGAATTTGAATCAGTGGAAAATGATTAAATAAAAAGAAAACAAAACAGAATTATAAAGAGAGTAGAAACTTACCTGGCCGGCCCAGCTGGCAGCCCAGCCAACTGGCCCAGCCCACCAGGGGCACGCTTGTCTTCTTCCTCCTGCCAGGGGGAGAAGCAGCTGCGTGCCCGATGCGCAGGCGAGCCACGCCGGCTCCTCCCTGCCTACATGCCCCCCTCGACTGCCTGGTCGCCTCCACGCGTACCACGCCGCCCCTCGACCCTCTCTCACTCTCCCTCGTGCCCTTCCCCCTCCTCTGCCTCTCTCCCTCTCGCGCCCGAGCGCAACCGCCGCCACCGCTCATCGTTGCCGCGGCCATCGCCCCTCTCTCGACCCCTCGCCGAGCCTGCGAGCTCCGTCTCGACCTCCCCGACCTCCTCGACGAGCCACGAAGCCCCGGACGCGCTGCAACGCCAACTACGCCGTCGTCCTCGTCCTCTGCATCCGGTCACCGCCGATGTCGATTCGCCGTCACCAAGCCATCCCCGAGCCGCCGAGCACCTCGTCCGGCACCGCTGTGAGCTCCGCCACCGTTTTCCCCTCTTCCCCGCTTCATTGATTGATGTAGTCCTCGCCCGCACTTGACCGAGCTCCGGCCGCCGCCCGGCACGTCGCCGCCGCGGTTACGCGCTGCCCCAGCTCCTTCCGTCTGCAGCACTAGATGTGCGCGAGTCCCAGGAGCACGTAGATGCCCTCCGCCGCGAGTTTGGTCGCCCGTGGGCGAAACCCGAGCTGTTCCGCCGTGCCTGGCCTCGCCGACGTCGAGTCGCCGGCGGGTTTGACTCGTTTGACCGCAGTTGACCACTGGTTTGACCTTCCCTGACATGTGGGCCCAAGCCCCTAATTAGTTAACTCAAGATTAATTAGAGCTAACTAATTTAGTTAACTAAACTAGACACTGACATGTGGGGCCCGCCCTGCTAACAGCCTGGATAGGGTTAGTTTAGCACTAACTAACTCAGTTAGTTGGCTGAGTCACTGACCAGTGGGTCCCACTGGTCAGGTTTGACCTGGAGGCGCCCAGTTGACCAGCTGACGTCACCCTGACGTCATGCTGACGCAATAATTATTTACTGGAATTATTTTTATACAGGAAATTCCAGAAAATGTTGCAAACTTCAGAAAATCATAGAAAATAATCTATAACTCCAAATGAAATAATTTATATATGAAAAATGATCAAAAAAATTCAAAGAATCTGAATATGGAATTTTCATGCATGTTTGAACAAGTTAACATCACTGAATAGGACAATTCATGATTATGGAATAAATGGTAATTAGTTTTGGAGTTGGAATTTACTATAGGTTTGAATTCCACTTCAATGAACATGACTAACTGTTGCATTAGGTCAATTCAGTACTTTAATATGACATATCATTCATGTGATTATGCATTGTGTTGATTGTGGTTCCATTTGTGTTTGCCGGTGGTTGCTCCCCCTCAGTAGACGTATGTTTCGGCGATATGATCGATGACAGCGATGAAGAGTTATACTATCTTCTGAAGTGCCAGGCAAGCAAAACCCCCTTGTTCATTCCGATACAATCCCACTCTCTCGCTCCTGCTCTCTTTTACTGCATTAGGACAACACCGATTCAACTATTACATGTTGCGGTAGTTGAACCCTTTCCTCTGCATGACCTGTCATTGCCACAGTAAATAGTTGAAACCCACTAGCATGAGTAGGAGTTGTTTGAGCCCTGTTGTGCCTACTCATTCATGCTTGTTTGTCATGCCTGCTACTGCTTAGAGTTGAGTCAGGTCTGATTCATCGGGGATGAATTGGAATGGTGGTGAACATGTCCTACTGTGTGAGAGCTAAGTGTGTGAACACGATTTGGTAAAGGTAGCGGTGAGAGGCCATGTAGGAGTACATGGTGGGTTGTCTCATTGCAGCCGTTCTCAGGAACTGAGTTCTGTGTTTGTGATCCATGAACAGTTACTACCACACATTGGGTTCTGGTAACTCGGCCCCTCTCGGCTTATTAATCAACTCGATCTCTGTCCAGGAGTTGCAACTAATTGCTGGTGTTTGTAGGTAGTGTTAGTAGTCTACCAAGTGGCACCCGGTACAGGTGGGCTTGGGACAGACTAGGCACAGTGGCACGGTGTACCAAGTGGCACCCGAATGGTGGGCTTGGGAACCCTGCACACATCGTTTGGGGCCGTGAGCGACACCCCGGCCGGATCTCCTTGCGGATGGAACCCTAATAGGCGATAAACCTGGACTAGAGACTTGTTGGTTAGTCAGGTCGTGGCCGACTCCCTCGCCCGGTTTCCGCTTGAAGGTTGTCGAGGTACATGACGTGTACAGGGCGATAAGTGGCGAGAGCGTGTGTGAAGAAGTACACCCCTGCAGGGTTATCATTATCTATTCGAATAGCCGGATTCCTAGGATATGGAAACTTGGACCCCTTGCATAGTTCATAGACAAGCGAAAGTGGATACTTTAAAATGCGCAAGATAAGTGTGAGTGCTATGGATGGCGTTCTCGCAGGGAGACGTGAGCGGATCCATAGTGGTGTATTGGTATGGTGAATTTGTGGACTCGTGTGCGCCACCTCAAAGAGTTACTTGCAGTCGTAGTTCAGGATAGCCACCGAGTCAAAGCTGGCCTGCTGTAGTTAAACTCCACCACCCCCTTTGTTGATACCGATGCATATGTTGTTAGTTCTGATGTAAGTCTTGCTGGGTACATTCGTACTCACGTTTGCTTATTTTATGTTTTGCAGAGAGACTTCAATCTCGCTAGTAGTTCCACGTGGGCTTCGACGTTTAGCTTGTTACCTCAGCTATGATCTTGTACCCTTGGGAGGGTCTGGTAAATAGTCAGGCTCCTCAGCCTTCTTCATTTTTAGTTGTCTGTACTCAGACAAGTTAAGCTTCCGCATGTGTTTTGACTTGTATGCTCTGAATGTTGCGTCATGAGACCCATGTTTGTAATATCTCACTCCTCGGAGCCTAATGAATAAATACTTGAGTCGTAAAGTTATGTTGTGATGCCATGTTGTATTTACACATGTCGAGCATATTGTGTGTATGACTGAAATGCTTGGTATGTGTGGGATCCGACAACCTAGTTGTTTATCCTTGGCAGCCTCTCTTATGGGGAGATGTAGTCTTGTGCTTCCATGAGCCATAGTAGTCCGCTACAGCCCGGTTCACCGGAGTCCTGCTAGCACAGCACTACTGCTCAGGACACTTGACTGGCCGACATGTGTTTCACTTTGTTCCTGTGTCTGTCCCTTCGGGGAAATGTCACGCAGTGACATCCGGAGTCCTGCCTAGCCTACTACAGCCCGGGTTCCTGGAGTCCTGTTAGCCCAGTGCTACAGCCCGGATTCACACGCTGCTGACCGACATGCTCGATGTGATTCATGTATGCCTGTCCCCATAGGTTGGTGCCACTTTGGGTTCACGACTAGCCATGTCGGCCCGGGTTCTCTGTCATATGGATGCTAGCGACACTATCATATACGTGAGCCAAAAGGCGCAAACGGTCCCGGGCCATGGTAAGGCGACACCCGTGGGAATACCATGCGTGAGGACGCAAAGGGATATGAGGTGTTACAGGCTAGATCGGTGTGACTTAGAATCGGGGTCCTGACAGCATGATCTTGATGTACTGCGAGCATTGTTAATATAATTGGATCATATGGTGTTTCTCCCTCTCTATCTTGTTCTGAATTGAGTTTTTACCTTTGAGGATAATAGTGAAACCTCAAAGGTAAAAACTCAATTCATCAGAACAAGATAGAGAGGGAGAAACACCATATGATCCAATTATATTAACAATGCTCGCAGTACATCAAGATCATGCTGTCAGGACCCCGATCCTAAGTCACACCGATCTAGCATGTAACACTTCATATCACTTTGCGGCCTCACGCATGGTATTTCCACGGGTGCCACCTTACCTGGCCCGGGACCGTTTGCGCCTTTTGGCTCACTTATATGATAATGTTGCTAGCATCCATATGACAGAGAACCCGGGCCGACATGGCTAGTCGTGAACCCAAGTGACACCAACCTATGGGGACAGGCATACATGAATCACATCGAGCATGTCGGTCAGCAGCGTGTGAATCCGGGCTGTAGCACTGGGCTAACAGGACTCCGGGAACCCGGGCTGTAGTAGGCTAGGCAGGACTCCGGATGTCACCGCGTGACATTTCCCCGAAGGGACAGACACATGAACGAAGTGAAACACATGTCGGCCAGTCAAGTGTCCTGAGCAGTAGTGCTGGGCTAGCAGGACTCCGGTGAACCGGGTTGTAGTGGACTACTATGGCTCATGGAAGCACTAGACTGCATTTTCCCATAAGAGAGGCTGCCAAGGATAAACAACTAGATTGTCGGATCCCACACATACCAAGCATTTCAATCATACACACAATATGCTCGATATGTGTAAATACAACATGGCATCACAACATCGCTCTACGACTCAAGTATTTATTCATTAGGCTCCGAGGAGCGAGATATTACAAACATGGGTCTCATGACCCAACAATCATAGCATACAAATCAAGCACATGCGGAAGCTTAACATGTCTGAGTACAGGCATCTACAAATGAAAAAGGCTAAGAAGCCTGACTATCTAGCAGATCCTGCCGAGGGCACAAGATCGTAGCTGAGGTATCAAGCTAAACATCGAATCCCACGTGGAACTACTAGCGAGACTGAAGTCTCTCTGCAAAAACATAAATTAAGCAAATGTGAGTACAAATGTACTCAGCAAGACTTACATCAGAACTAACTACATATGCATCGGTATCAACAAGGGGGGTGGTGGAGTTTAACTGCAGCAAGCCAGCTTTGACTCAGTGGCTAACCTGAACTACGACTGCAAGCAACTCTTTTGGGGTGGCGCACACGAGTCCACATATTCACCATATCAATACACCACTATGGATCCGCTCCCATCTCCCTACGAGAAGGCCATCCATAGCACTCACGCTTATCTTGCGAGTTTTAGAGTATCCACTTTCACTTGTCTATGAACTATGCAAGGGGTCCAAGTTTCCATATCCGAGGAATCCGACTATTTGAATAGATAATGATAACCCTGCAGGGGTGTACTTCTTCACACATGCTCCCACCACTTACCGTCATTTACACGACATGTACTCGGCAACCTTCAAGCGAAAGCCCAACGAGGGTGTCGGCCACGGCCTACCTAAACACTCAAGTCTCTAGTCCAGGTTTATCACCTATCCAGGTTCCATCCACAGGGAGTCCGGCCGAGGTTTCCACATACGGCCCGAACGATGTGAACAGGGTTCCCGAGACACCAAACGGGCACCCGGTACACCGTGCCACGGTGTATCTACCGCATCATAGCCCACCCCTAGGGTCAGCGCTACGCACGGCCGCCAACACATAACCTACAAACACCAGAAACTAGTTGCAACTCCTGGACAGAGTACTAGGGTGATTAAGAAGCCGAGAGGGTCAATTAAGGATCCCAATGAGTGGTAGTAGTTGTTCATGGATCACAGACACAGAACTCAGTTCCCGAGGACGGTTTCAATGAGACAACCCACCATGTACTCCTACATGGCCTCTGACCGCTACCTTTACCAAATCATGTTCACACACTTAGCTCACACACAGTAGGACATGTTCATCACCATTCCAATTCATTCCCGATGAATCAGACCCGACACAACTCTATGCAATAGCAGGCATGACAAACAAGCATGAATGAGTAGGGACATCAGGGCTCAAACAACTCCTACTCATGCTAGTGGGTTCCATCTATTTACTGTGGCAATGACGGGTCATGCAGAGGATAAGGGGTTCAACTACCACAGCAAGTAACAGATGAATCGTTGTTGTCCTAATGCAGTAAAAGAGAGCAGGAGCGAGAGAGTGGGATTGTATCAGAATGAACAAGGGGGTTTTGCTTGCCTGGCACTTCTGAAGATAATATAGTTCTTCATCGGTGTCATCGATCACGTCGTCGGAAACATCGTCGTCTAAGAGGGGACGGTTACCGGCAAACAGAGAAGGACACAATCAATGCAATGCAACAATATGATGCATGAACGTGACATGGCAATATGATGTTGATTGGCCTAATGCAACTAGCAACAAGTTAAATGGAGTTAGTTTGAACACTAGGTTCAAATTCAAACTCCATATGTGCTTTCTTAAATGCCATTTAATTAGTTTGTCCTAAACAGCAATGTTAACTTGCTCAAATATGCATGAAAATGCCATAAACAGATTCCTTGAATTTTTCTGATAATTTTTCATATATAACTTATTTCATTTGGAGTTACGGTTGAATTTCTATGATTTTTAGAAGTTTTAAACATTTTCTGAATATAAATAAATCATTTAGATTTATTTAAAATCCAGATAACATTACTGCGCCAGCATGACGTCGGCGTGATGTCATCAGGTCAACAGGGGCTGACCAGGGTCAAACCTGACCCGTGGGTCCCACACGTCAGTCTCACAGTGCTGGCTCAAGTCACAGACAGGTGGGACCGGTCAAAAGCCACGTCAGCAAAGTCAATGCTGACAAGTGGGTCCCACTGGGTTATAAACTAATTAAGCATAAATAGAACAGGGTTAATTAGGGCTTGGGTCCCACTAGTCAGTGGCTCTAGGGGTGATTAATGGTCTGATTAGTGGCTAATTAATACGGACACGTCACCATCGCCGGCGTCGTAACGCCGGCAACCAAATCCGCGGCGGTTGTGCGCCAGAGTGGCTCGGGTTTCACCTACAGGAGGCTGCTTGCCCCGCGGGCGGTCCCTTGGAAAGCTGGCACTCGACCGCATCCAACGGAGGTGGAGGAAGGCCCTGGGGTTGCCGGAGTTGGGCACGACGATGAGGTCAAGCGGCAGCGGGGCTCGGGTTCCATGGGCGCGGGGCTGCAGCTCGAGGGCGAGCAAATGGAGGTGCTAGGCAGCACCAAAAGGTCATCAGAAGCACGACGGAGCATCTAGTAGGAGCGGAGGGGCTCCGGGCACGGAGCTCACCGGCCATGGCGGACGGCGGCCTCGAGAGCTCATGGGGCGGCGACTATAGGAAGCTAGCGAGAGGGGGAGGTGAGGGGAAAAGCTCAGGGGCTCACGGCGAGTGCAGGGGAGAAAACGGCGAGCTCGGGGAGGCACGGACGGTGACGTAATGACGATGGCGATCCGATGGACGTGCACGGGGAAGACGGGTCGGTGGTGAGGCAACAGAGCATCCGTCGATGCGTGGCTCAGCGAAGGGGTCGAGGACGAAGTGGCGGAGCTTTTGGGCGTGGAGAGAGGTTGAGGAGGAGGTGGTGGCTATGGTGAACGGCGTCGGTGGCGACGAGCTCCGCTCGGGCGGCGCGGAACAGAGAGCAGAGGAGGGGGAGAGAGTCCAGGGAAAATGAGAGGGGTCAGGGGTGTGCGTGGCGTCGCGGGAGGCGTCCAGGGCAACGAGGAGAGACGCCCTCCTACCTACTGGCAGGAGGTTGAAGACGGTGCGGTGGCTGGGCTGGGCCAGCTACAGTGCTGGGCCAGGTGGCTGTATAGGAGGTAAGCCCAGGTGGGTTTTCTCTCTCTCTCTCTCCTTTCTAATTCTTTTCTGTTTTTCTATTTCTTCTGTAGTTTCAGGGCTTTATAAAAAATACTTAGGCACACTCAAAAATCATGAAACTTAGCATGGCTACTGTTTAGAATAAATCGAACAGTAAACATTTTAGTTTATATTATTTGAGCATTTAAAATATTTTATAGCATTTAAATGCCCAAATGCAAATACTTTATGATTTAAATCAAAAATCCAGAATGGCCTAGAAACATGTTCATCATTTTTGGCAGAGGTTTTCACCTTTAACTAAAATCATGAACTTTTCTAAAGGGCATTTGGGATCATTGAAAATAATTTTTTTATTGAAACTAGTTGAATTTCATTTGGTGCTAGGGTTTCAACAATCCCCATTTCAAGTTTCTTTGGAGTTTAAACATGATGGCATGATGAACAAGCAAAGTCAAGCAAGGGCTGAACTGCGGCTGTGACAATAAAGCAACGGGGAAAGCTTTGGCCGTCACAATATGTCATTATCCGTCTTTATAAATGGCGCAATGGGTTGACCGATATATTCCATAACAATTTTATTGCTGACAAGTAAAGCACCCTTCTTCATTGGTCTTTCAAAATTACTTAAGAGGATTTTTCTAATAGATGCATCAACAATAAAGTTTTGACCAAATCTGAATATAGGTAAATTACTTGCTAAACATACCTCTTCAAATATTTTGGGTGAGCATGATGGTGGTGTGGCTTGAACAATATCTTGCTTCATCTTTGGGTGGCTCCCCAACGCCTCTTCATCATCTTTTTCTTTATTTCGTGCATCATTACCTTGAAGATCCTTATCAGCGGAACTTTGTTTGGCTACTTGCTCTTGTCCTTGAGGGTTGTCAATTTCTACGGCACAGAACTCATAGGGTAGGAAGTAGGTTCCATTAACTTCAGAAAAATCAAGCATGGTTGTTTTGCTATACTTGCCATGCCCTTTATCAATAATGCTTGCCTGTTTGGATTTGATAGATTTAGAATATATATTGCTTGATTCGGCTTTTTCAACCGAATCACTTTCAAGTTCTGAATCACCCTTCTTTTCATTGATACTACCAATTGGTAATGCTTCTTTTATTTGAGCCAATTCTTTCTCTGTTTGTTTCTGGCAATGAGCGGCAAAATTGGCTTTAAGTTTTTTCTCAATTTCTGCCCACTCTGGATATGATTGCCCCCCAATGCTTTTAGATTCTTTCGGCAATGACACACGAGTGTTGCCGAAATTTTGCAATTGTGTAGGGGGTGTATAATATGATGTAGTACCAGGTGAAGGCATATGCATTGCTGTAGAACCATATTTTTGCTCGCCAATTTTATCAATTGGCAAAGATTCATCTTCTTGAAAAACTCTAGCTTCTATTGCCACATAATCAGTAAATAGCCCCTTTTCATACTGTTCAAGGCAAAGAGCACTAATCCTCTTATTTCGGGCTAGACTCTTCAATGCATCCACCACTACCTCATCTTCTACAACATTGGGCACAATCGCTCCTGTAAGATTTATATTTATTCGGCTATGACCAGGAAGGTGTGAAGCCAAATTATGAACATCTACAGTTGTGTATGGTGCTGAAAAATTACTAACACAAGGTGTAGCATATGACGGTTGAGAGTAAATGGCCGAATAGCTAGTCGTAGCATGGCCAATTCTCCCATCCACCGGCATGGTTGAACTAGTATATTGCAAATTAGTTGCCGATGAATAAAAAGGTGAAACACTTTGTCGCATGCTATTGGAAGTTCCTACAAGAGGTGTTTCAACTTGATTGACCAAACTCATCATGTTGTTCATCGGCATAATGATTTCTGGGGTTGCCGATGCATGAGAGTTGGAGTGCATATGGTGCATGTTACTAGTATCATAAGAAGTTAAAGCATGTAAATTACTTTGAATCGGCCATTGCACGTAATTAGATGCATTATTGAAAAATTTAGGGTTGGCCGATAGAGTATACTCATTGAACGATCTAGTAACACCATATGAATTATTTGCATCTAAAGTAAGGAATTGGGTATTCATATTACCTTTGTAGATTGCAAACCCTAGATGATGATCTTTTTGTAGCAAAAATGGGCTGGAGACCGTTCAAAGCTTCGTCCCCAGCGGAGTCGCCAAAAAGTGTGTTCGCACATGAACACGTCATCGTGTACCTCCAACGCCGAGGGTGATGCACCGCAGCTCACGCCGAAGGAGACCCGTCCGGAAACGCGGTACGCAAGCAATCCGGTAGGTGCTTTTAAGGACCTGAAACCCCACACGCCCGGGAGGGACCCCGTGAGGGCGCGCGGCCGCTATGGGCTGCCCTAGGTTGACCTGATCACCCCTAGGGTCTCGAGATTTGCCGCCCTGCAACAACAAGAACGAATGAAGAACGAGGAAGAAGAACAAGGCAGAAGGATAAAAGTAAAGATAAAAAGTGGTAGATGATTTGTTCGATTGTGTGTTGTTCAATCGGCCATCACATCTTATCTATTTATGAGGCGGCTGGACTTCTCGTACAAGAAAAGGACTAAAAATTCCGTCCAAAACGTCAAAACCCTAACCAACTCGGATAGGAATCTTTGGTAATTTCTCGGACCAACTCGGTCTCACCGATTGGTTCATTTCGGTCCCATTGAGTGAACGTTGCCAACTCTCTGTATCCTTCTGTAATTTCTTGGATCAACTCGGTCTCACCAATTGGTTTGCTTCGGTCCTACCGAGTGAACATTGCCAACTCTCTGGTAAATTTTTGGACCAACTCGGTCTCACCGATCAAATCAACTCGGTTGGTCCGAAATGACTCCGCAGCTTCTGTTTCTGACCTTGTTTTGCCTCCACAGGTTGCATACGAACTCGGATTAAGACGATTTTTATATCAAAATCAATCATTTCGACGAGACGCACAACTTTCATGTTGAAACAGTTTCCATCCGAGGCCATCTTGATTGAGTTCTGTTCCTTTCTTTACTCTGGTGTCAACATGAGCATCTTTGAACTTGTCATAACTTTTGAGTCCGAACTCCGTTTTAGACCATCTTCATATCCATCTTGATCATATTGAAGAGATACATTCCAAGGTGACTTCCAATCATAAGTTTGAATTGTTCTTGATATAACCAATTCTAATTTTATGATTGTGCCAATTTTGAGCGTCAACAATGTGCCAGGTAACGGTCAACTATATTGACCTGATGGAACCGAGGGCATAGAAATAGAAATCCCTAATATCAATTGGATATGTTCAACACAAATGCTCTTCTAACATTGTGTCCTCAAAGTTGCGGCATTCTTATGCCCATGATTAGAAAAACGGAATCATCATGCAACACTTGAGCTAGTCTTAGAGGCATGACTAGAGATATATTTTACCGCTTATTATTCCAATCATGCACATGAGTTTTTCCGAGCCTCTTCAATATACAAACTCGAGAATTATTGCAATTATAGCAGAGAACAAAAACATAATTATGAACATGCACATAAATAATAACATTTATTATTATCTCTAGGGCATATTTCTAAGAAACTTCCTGATAGGTCTCTAGTGCATATATAAATTTTGATTGTGTAATGCTATTATATTATCACTTTTATATGCTTTTTATATCATTTTGTATTATTTTTGGGGACTAAAATATTAATTTAGTGCCAAGTATTAGTTCCTATTTTTGATTGTTTTTTTGGTCTCGCAGAAAATCCATATCTAGGAAGGTCCAAATACAACGCCATTTTTTGAAGATTTTTACGAAAAATGAAAGGCCCTGGAAACTTTGAGAGAGATCGAGCGGACCCACAATGCAACCATGTGGACAGGTGGCGCGGCCAGGGTGGGGCTTGACGCGCCACTTGCCCATTTGGGGCCCTTGAGCCTCCGTTTAACCTAAAATTTCCGCCTATAAATCCTAAAATTCCCGGAATCCTCAGAAGCGAACCCAAATGAATTTTATCGGCGTCACAAGCCTCTGTTCTGAGGCAATCTCATCTGGAGCCCTGTTTCGGTGCTCTGCCAGAGGGGGAAGCCACCATGGGTGGCCTCTTTGTCAATCATTGTTGCCTCCATGATGATGTGTGAGTAGTTCCTATAGGACCTAGGGATCCATAGTAGTAGCTAGATGGCTTCTTCCCTCTCTTCAGAATCTTCAATGCAATGATCTCCTCTGAGATCAAGCCGATGTAATTCTTGTGGTGTGTTTGTTGGGACCCGATGATTTGTGGATTTGTGATCATATTGTTCATTGAATATAATTGAATCTTTTAAAGTTTTTTTGTTGTATAATTAATTATGTATGTATGCTTTTCGAATTATTTGTCTTCTCCAGCCAAGATAGATGGGTAATTCTTCAGAGGGAGTGGTGCATAGTAGTGGCTCCAAGCTCATAGTGATCTATATCCTAGTGAGAGGGAGAAGGCACATGATGTGTTGTTGCTACTAAGGATAAAACGATGGAATTGATCTTATTGCTAGTCTTTTCTGTCTACACCATATCATCTTGCTTATTGCGTTACTCTGTTTTTCATTAAATTTAATACCTTGAGATGCGTGCTGGATAGCGGTTTCTGGGTGGATTAATAGTAGTAAATGTAGTTGGATTACGGTCTACTTGTCACGCGCCTATATAAGATTATGCCATGAATGATGATAGTTATGAATGTTGCTTTTCTGTAAATTGTCACACAGTAATTGGTTTACCTTGCCATTACCTACTTTTGAGAGATATGCCACTAGTGAACCTATGGCCCCTAAGTCCATTCTCTATAAATACTTCTGTTACTCAATTTGCTCTTTTATTTACTTTTATTATTTTGCCACTTTGCCACACTATCTACCACTATTTACTTTTTAACCTTGCGACTGGCAAGACGAGTGGATTGACAACCCCCTTGCCACCTTGGGTGCAAGCATTTATTTTGTTTGTGTGCAAGACCTGCTTATCTTGTTAGCTTGTAGAGTCTTACTGGTTCAATTAAACATTGGTTCTTAACCGAGGCAAATACTTTCTACTACAGTGCTACATCACTCTTTCTATTTGGGATAATCTAGCAACTGTTATGAGAGTAGCACATCCTCTCTTGGAAGTACTCGTTGGGGTTTGGATTTATTTCAGGATTTTCATATCTAACGACTTAATCTCTCATAGGTGCCCAAACGGATAGGATGTGTGTGTGTGTGTGTGTGTGTGTGTTGTGAGTGTTCGTGTATATACCATGTTTCTCAAAAAAACTAAGTTCATTTTTCATCTTTAAACTTTAAATCAAACTAATTAACATTTAACTTTTTATACTATGTAGAACATGTCCCCCCGCCCTCTCTCAAGCCAAAATTTATGACCGGCGACATGACAATGGTTTTGAAAACACACATATCATTAATTTTTTCTTCTTCTAAATTTTGTAATTTAACCTCTAGAATAACATGAATGTTTTAAAAATAAGGAATTCATTTTCCAAACAAATTTGCTTTCTTCTAGGTTTTCACAATTTTAATATAATTTCAACCCCACCCACCTCGGCCACCTCCCTCCCCCCTTAGTGATCAAATTTGCTTAGTTCTGAATAGGGATGGAATTCGGGTCGAGTCGAGCCAGCTCGGCTCGACTCACTAGAGCTCGTTTCGTTAACGAGCTAGCTCAACTCGACTCGTTACTATAATGAGATCGAACCCAAGATTGGCTCGACTCGTATAACTCGCGAGCTGGCTCATTTAGCTTGTTAAGCTCGTTAAAGATATAAACATAAAGTCCTCAAATATGATTTATGTATATAATAAATATATATTCACTAAAAAATTGTAATTTCCTTGTAACGCATGAGTCTCCTAGGCGGCTAGGCCTTCAACGACTGGGCCATGTATTATGCGCCTGTGACGTAGGTTGCTGAGTGGCAGATCTTTCTTTGTATTGGGAGTGGCTGATCTATTGTATCGAGCCTAACGAGTTACACGAGTACTCATGAGATTGGCTTATTTAACTTGGTCTATAAATGATCTTAAACTAAAGCTCGGCTCGACTCGTTATTCTTTGAGTTCGAGTCGATTCGAGCCGAGTCACGAGCTATTTGTTTAGCTCGCGAGCTTCGAGCTTTTTTTCCAGCCCTAGTTTTGAAGGTTATGGATAAAACTAAGCTCCACCAAAAAATGTTCCTTATTTCATCACATTATGTGAGTATGTTTTTTTCTCATTGCATCGATATCTTGGGATACTCAAGGCAAAAAAACATGTTGGGCCACTGCTAATTATTTCTGTCAGTACAATTGAAACCAATAAGACGCAAAACGGGCAACAAAAAGTAAAAATACATCAGAAATCGTACTTGTCATCTTTTTTCTTTGATTGTGCGCGATTCGCTGAAAGTTAATTACACCGAATCAATGGCAAGCGTTGAGATGTAGATATTGCATGTGTATTTCTTGTACAACAAGCCCTCCTCCTTCCTTGTATAGTTGAGGACGTGACTCCCCTATGTACTTATATATACGTGCATATGCACTCGATCAATATATCATGAGTTGCACATATCTTCTACATGATATCAGCCTCCCTTCGATCCTCTAAACCCTAGCCGCACCGCGCCACCGT
>NC_041386.1:103907378-103938067 GCF_002162155.2 Triticum dicoccoides
TGCCGCAGCCTTCCCACCCCTGCCACGTGATCCCCGCCTCCGACCATGCTGCTTCCCCTAGCCGCTAGCCGCGCGCCGCCCAAAACCCTAACCCTAAACCACGCGCCGTCCAAAGCCTCCACCGCACACTATCATGTCCGGCTCTGACCTCTCCCACCGCTCCCTTCCCTCGAACCCCTTCGACTCCTCCGCCGGTTCCACCGCCTAGATCCCCGATCCCGCCTACATCCACGACGTTCCCATCAAACGCCGCGTCCCGGTCATCCTCTCTCATAAAGAGGCCAATGATACGTCTCCAATGTATCTATAATTTTTGATTGGTCCATGCTATATTATCTACTGTTTTGGACATTATTGGGCTTTATTATCCACTTTTATATTATTTTTGGGACTAACCTATTAACCGGAGGCCCAGTCCAGAATTGTTGTTTTTGCCTTTTTTAGGGTTTCGAAGAAAAGGAATAACAAACGGAGTCCAAACGGAATGAAACCTTCGGGAACATGATTTTTAGGAAGATTATGATCCGGGAGACTTGGACCCTACGTCAAGAAAACAAATAGGAGGCCACGAGGTAGGGGGCGCGCCTACCCCCCCAGGCGCGCCCTCCACCCTCTCGGGCCCCCTGTTGCTCCACCGACGTACTTCTTCCTCCTATATATATCCACGTACCCACAAATGATTAGATACGGAGCCAAAACCCTAATTCCACCGCCGTAACTTTCTGTATCCACGAGATCCCATCTTGGGGCCTGTTCCGGAGCTCCGCCGGAGGGGGCAGCGATCACGGAGGGCTTCTACATCAACACCATAGCCTCTCCAATGAAGTGTGAGTAGTTTACCTCAGACCTACGGGTCCATAGTTATTAGCTAGATGGCTTCTTCTCTCTTTTTGGATCTCAATACAACGTTCTCCCCCTCTCTTGTGGAGAACTATTCGATGTAATCTTCTTTTTGCGGTGTGTTTGTTGAGATCGATGAATTGTGGGTTTACGATCAAGTCTATCTATGAATAATATTTGAATCTTCTCTGAATTCTTTTATGTATGATTGGTTATCTTTGCAAGTCTCTTCGAATTATCAGTTTGGTTTGGCCTACTAGATTGATCTTTCTTGCAATGGGAGAAGTGCTTAGCTTTGGGTTCAATCTTGCGGTGTCCTTTCCCAGTGACAGTAGGGGCAGCAAGGCACGTATTGTATTGTTGCCATCGAGGATAACAAGATGGGGTTTTCATCATATTTCATGAGTCTATCCCTCTACATCATGTCATCTTTCTTAAGGCGTTACTTTGTTTTTAACTTAATACTCTAGATGCATGCTGGATAGCGGTCGATGAGTGGAGTAATAGTAGTAGATGCAGGCAGGAGTCGATCTACTTGTCTCGGGCGTGATGCCTATATACATGATCATACCTAGATATTCTCATAACTATGCTCAATTCTGTCAATTGCTCAACAGTAATTTGTTCACCCACTGTAGAATACTTATGCTCTCGAGAGAAGCCACTAGTGAAACCTATGGTCCCTGGGTCTATCTTTATCATATTGATCTCCTACTGCCTAATTATTTCCTTTGTTATTTACTTTGCCTTTATTTTACTTTGCATCTTTATCATAAAAATACCAAAAATATTATCTTTATCATATCTATCGGATCTCACTCTCGTAAGTGGCCTTATAGGGATTGACAACCCCTATTTGCGTTAGTTGCGAGGATTTATATGTTTTGTGCAGGTATGAGGGACTCGCACGAAGCCTCCTACTGGATTGATACCTTGGTTCTCTAAAACTGAGGGAAATACTTACGCTACTTTGCTGCATCATCCCTTCCTCTTCGGGGAAAATCAACGCGGTGCTCAAGAGGTAGCAAGAAGGATTTCTGGCGGCGTTGCCGGGGAGGTCTTCGCAAAAGTCAACATACCAAGTACCCATCACATACCCTTATCTCCCGCATTACATTATTTGCCATTTGCCTCTCGTTTTCCTCTCCCCCACTGCACCCTTACCATTTTATTTGCCCTCTCTCTCTATCCTCCCTCTCTTTCTCTATTTGTCTCTTTTTGCCCGCTTCCTTTTTGTTTGCTTGTGTGTTAGTTTGCTTGCTTGCCACGATGGCTCAAGATAATACTAAATTGTGTGACTTCACCAATACCAACAATAATGATTTTATTAGCACTCTGATTGCTCCTCTTACCGATGCTGAATCTTGTGAAATTAATACTGTTTAGCTGAATCTTGTCATGAAAGATCCGTTTTCCGGCCTTCCTAGTGAAGATGCCGCTACCCATCTAAATAGCTTCGTTGATTTGCGTGATATGCAAAAGAAGAAAGATGTGAATAATGATATTGTTAAATTGAAGCTATTTCCTTTTTCTCTTAGAGATCGTGTTGAAGCTTGGTTTTCGTCTTTGCCTAAAAATAGTATTGATTCATGGAACAAGTGCAAAGATGCTTTTATCTCTAAGTATTTTCCTCCTGCTAAGATCATCTCTCTTAGAAACGATATTATGAACTGTATGCAACTTGATCATGAACATGTTGCACAAGCTTGGGAGAAAATGAAATTAATGATATGTAATTGCCCTACTCATGGTTTAAATTGTGGATGATTGTTCAGAATTGTTATGCCGGATTGAATTTTGCTTCTAGAAATCTTTTAGATTCGGCCGCGGGAGGCAATTTTATGGAAATCACATTAGGAGAAGCTACTAAACTCCTAGATAATATTATGGTTAATTATTCTCAATGGCGTACTGAAAGATCTACTAATAAAAAGGTGCATGCGATAGAAGAAATTAATGTTTTGAGTGGAAAGATGGATGAACTTATGAAATTATTTGCTAATAAGAGTGTTTATTATGATCCTAATGATATGCCCTTGTCTACTTTGATTGAGAATAATAATGAATCTATGGATGTGAATTTTGTTGGTAGGAACAATTTTGGTAACAACACGTATAGAGGAAATTTTAATCCTAGGCCTTATCCTAGTAATCCCTCTAATAATTATGGTAATTCCTACAACAATTCTTATGGAAATTATAATAAGGTGCCCTCTGAATTTGAATCTAATATTAAAGAATTCTATTACTTTGCAAAAGAATTTCAATGCTTTGATTGAAGAAAAATTGCTTAAGATTGATGATTTGGCTAGGAACGTTGATAGAATTGCTCTTGATGTTGATTCTTTGAAACTTAGATCTATTCCACCTAAGCATGATATCAACGAGTCTCTCAAAGCCATGAGAATTTCCATTGATGAGTGCAAAGAAAGAACTGCTAGGATGCGTGCTAAGAAAGATGCCTTTATAAGAGCGTGTTCTTCTAGTTCCTATGAAAATAATGATGAAGATCTAAAAGTTATTGATGTGTCCCCTATTAAATCTTTGTTTTGCAATATGAATCTTGATAATGACGGGACTTAATATGATCCACCTTTACCTAGGAGGCGTTCTAAGAATTCGGAATTTGTTCGTCTTGATGCTAAATTTGATAAAAGTGGGATTGAAGAAATTAAAACCCTAGATGTTGCTAAACCCACTATTATGGATTTCAAGGAATTTAACTATGAAAATTGCTCTTTGATTGATTGCATTTCCTTGTTACAATCCGTGCTGAATTCTCCTCACACTTATAGTCAAAATAAAGCGTTACTAAACATATCGTTGATGCCTTGATGCAATCTTATGAAGAAAAACTTGAATTGGAAGTTTCTGTCCCTAGAAAACTTTATGATGAGTGGGAACCAACTATTAAAATTAAAATTAAAGATCATGAATTCTATGCTTTATGTGATTTGGGTGCTAGTGTTTCCACGATTCCAAAGACTTTATGTGATTTGTTAGGTTTCCATGATTTTGATGATTGCTCTCTAAACTTGCACCTTGCGGATTCCACTATTAAAAAACTTATGGGAAGAATTAATGATGATCTTATTGTTGCAAATAGGAATTATGTTCCCATAGATTTTATTGTTCTTGGCATAGATTGCAATCCTTCATGTCCTATTATTCTTGGTAGACCTTTCCTTAGAACGATTGGTGCAATTATTGACATGAAGGAAGGAAATATTAGATTCCAATTTCCATTAAGGAAAGGCATGGAACACTTTCCTAGAAAGAAAATTAAATTAACTTATTAATTTATTATGAGAGCCATTTATGGATTGCCTACCAAAGATGGCAATACCTAGATCTATTCTTGCTTGTTATGCCTAGCTAGGGGCGTTAAACGATAGCGCTTGTTGGGAGGCAACCCAATTTTTTTTATTCCTTGCTTTTTTCTCCTGTTTAGTAATAAATAATTTATCTAGCCTCTGTTTTGGTTTTGTTTTTTGTGTTTAATTAGTGTTTGTGCCAAGTAGAACCGTTGGGAAGACTTGGGGAAAGTCTTGTTGAACTTGCTGTAAAAAACATAAACTTTAGCGCTCATGAGAACTACTGCCATTTTTATTTGTAAAGTTCTATTTAGTTAATTAGTTTTGCAGATGATTAATAGGTTAATTCCTCACATCCAGCAAATATTTTAGAATTTTTGGGGTTCCAGATCTTGCGCTAGCTACAGATTACTACAGACTGTTCTGTTTTTGACAGATTCTGTTTTTCGTGTGTTGTTTGCTTATTTTGACGAATCTATGGCTAGTAAAATAGTTTATAAACCATAGAGAAGTTGGAATACAGTAGGTATAACACCAATATAAATAAAAAATGAGTTCATTACAGTACCTTGAAGTGGTCTTTTGTTTTCTTTCGCTAACGGAGCTCACGAGATTTTTCTACTTTAAGTTTTGTGTTGTGAAGTTTTCAAGTTTTGGGTAAAGATTTGATGGATTATGGAACAAGGAGTGGCAAGAGCCTAATCTTGGGGATTCCCATGGCACCCCCAAGATAATCTAAGGACACCTAAAAGCCAAAGCTTGGGGATGCCCCGGAAGGCATCCCCTCTTTCGTCTACTTCTATCGGTAACTTTACTTGGAGCTATATTTTTATTTGCCACATGATATGTGTTTTGCTTGGAGCGTCTTGTATGATTCGAGTCTTTGCTTGTTAGTTTACACAATCATCCTTGCTGTACACACCTTTTGAGAAAGCCATACATGATTTGGAACTTGTTAGAATACTCTATGTGCTTCTCTTATATCTTTTGAGTTATATAATTTTGCTCTAGTGCTTCACTTATATCTTTTAGAGCATGGTGGTGGATTTGTTTTATAGAAATTATTGATCTCTCATGCTTCACTTAGATTATTGTGAGAGTCTTAATAGCATGGAAATTTGCTTAAAATCCTAATATGCTTGGTATACAAGATTAATAATAAAACTTTCTTATGAGTGTGTTGAATACTATGATAAGTTTGATACTTGATAATTGTTTTGAGATATGAAGATGGTGATATTAAAGTTGTGCTAGTTGAGTAGTTTTGAATTTGAGAAATACTTGTGTTGAAGCTTGTGATTCCCGTAGCATGCACGTATGGTGAACCGTTATGTGATGAAGTCAGAGCATGATTTATTTATTGATTGTCTTCCTTATGAGTGGTGGTCGGGGACGAGCGATGGTCTTTTCCTACCAATCTATCCCCCTAGGAGCATGCGCGTAATACTTTGCTTTGATAACTTGTAGATTTTTGCAATAAGTATATGAGTTCTTTATGACTAATGTTGAGTCCATGGATTATACGCACTCTCACCCTTCCACCTTTGCTAGCCTCTCTAATACCGCGCACCTTTCGCCGGTATCATACACACACCATATACCTTCCTCAAAACAGCCACCATACCTACCTATTATGGCATTTCCATAGCCATTCCGAGATATATTGCCATGCAACTTTCCACCATTCTGTTTATTATGACACACTCCATCATTGTCATATTGCTTAGCATGATCATGTAGTTGACATCGTATTTGTGGCAAAGCCACCATTCATAATTCTTTCATACGTGTCACTCTTGATTCATTGCATATCCCGGCACACTGCCGGAGGCATTCATATAGAGTCATATTTTGTTCTAAGTATCGAGTTGTAATTGTTGAGTTGTAAGAAAAATAAGAGTGTGATGATCATCATTATTAGAGCATTGTCCCAGTGAGGAAAGGATGATGGAGACTATGATTCCCCCACAAGTCGGGATGAGACTCCGGACGAAAAAAAAGGAGAAAGAAAAGAGGCCATAAAAAAGAGAAAAGGCCCAAATAAAAAAATGAGAAAACAAGAGAGAAGGGACAATGCTACTATCCTTTTACCACACTTGTGCTTCAAAGTAGCACCATGATCTTCATAGTAGAGAGTCTCTCATGTTTTCACTTTCATATACTAGTGAGAATTTTTCATTATAGAACTTGGCTTGTATATTCCAATGATGGGCTTCCTCAAATTGCCCTAGGTCTTCATGAGCAAGCAAGTTGGATGCACACCCACTTAGTTTCTTTTTGAGCTTTCATATACTTATAGCTCTAGTGCATCCGTTGCATGGCAATCCCTACTCACTCACATTAATATCTATTGATGGGCATCTCCATAGCCCGTTGATACGCCTAGTTGATGTGAGACTATCTTCTCCCTTTTTGTCTTCTCCACAACCACCACTCTATTCCACCTATAGTGCTATATCCATGGCTCACGCTCATGTATTGCGTGAAAATTGAAAAAGTTTTGAGAATGTCAAAAGTATGAAACAATTGCTTGGCTTGTCATCGGGGTTGTGCATGATTTAAATATTAGTTTGGTGAAGATGGAGCATAGCCAGACTATATGATTTTGTAGGGATAACTTTCTTTGGCCATGTTATTTTGAGAAGACATAATTGCTTTGTTAGTATGCTTGAAGTATTATTATTTTTATGTCAATATGAACTTTTGTCTTGAATCTTTCGGATCTGAATATTCATACCACAATCAAGAAGAATTACATTAAAATTATGCCAAGTAGCACTCCGCATCAAAAACTCTGTTTTTATCATTTACCTACTCGAGGACGAGCATGAATTAAGCTTGGGGATGCTTGATTCATCTCCAATGTATCTATAATTTTTGATTGCTCCATGCTATATTATCTATTGTTTTGAACATTATTGGGCTTTATTATCCACTTTTATATTATTTTTGGGACTAACCTATTAACCGGAGGCCCAGCCCAGAATTGTTGTTTTTAGCCTATTTTAGGGTTTCGAAGAAAAGGAATATCAAACGGAGTCCAAATGGAATAAAACCTTCGGGAACGGGATTTTTAGGAAGATTATTATCTGGGAGACTTGGACCCTACGTCAAGAAAAGAAATAGGAGGCCATGAGGTAGGGGCGCGCCTACCCCCCCCCCCCCAAGCGTGCCCTCCACCCTCGTGGGCCCCTTGTTGCTCCACCGACGTACTCCTTCCTCCTATATATATATCCACGTACCCCCAAATGACCAGATACGGAGCCAAAAACCCTAATTCCACCGCCGTAACTTTTTGTATCCACGAGATCCCATCTTGGGGCCTGTTCCGGAGCTCCGCCGGAGGGGGCATCGATCACGGAGGGCTTCTACATCGACACCATAGCCTCTCCGATGAAGTGTGAGTAGTTTACCTCAGACCTACGGGTCCATAGTTAGTAGCTAGATGGCTTCTTCTCTCTTTTTGGATCTCAATACAATGTTCTCCCCCTCTCTTGTGGAGAACTATTCGATGTAATCTTCTTTTTGCGGTGTGTTTGTTGAGACCGATGAATTGTTGGTTTATGATCAAGTCTATCTATGAATAATATTTGAATCTTCTCTGAATTCGTTTATGTATGATTGGTTATCTTTGCAAGTCTTTTCGAATTATTAGTTTGCTTTGGCCTACTAGATTGATCTTTCTTGCAATGGGAGAAGTGCTTAGCTTTGGGTTCAATCTTGCGGTGTTCTTTCCCAGTGACAGTAGGGGCAGCAAGGCACATATTGTATTGTTGCCATCAAGGATAACAAGATGGGGTTTTCATCATATTGCATGAGTCTATCCCTCTACATCATGTCATCTTGCTTAAGGCGTTACTCTGTTTTTAACTTAATACTCTAGATGCATGCTGGATAGCGGTCGATGAGTGGAGTAATAGTAGTAGATGCAGGCAGGACTCGGTCTACTTGTCTCGGACGTGATGCCTATATACATGATCATACCTAGATATTCTCATAACTATGCTCAATTCTGTCAATTGCTCAACAGTAATTTGTTCACCCACCGTAGAATACTTATGCTCTCGAGAGAAGCCACTAGTGAAACCTATGGCCCCCGGGTCTATTGTTATCATATTGATCTCCTACTACCTAGTTATTTCCTTTGTTATTTACTTTGCCTTCATTTTTGTTTGCATCTTTATCATAAAAATACCAAAAATATTATCTTTATGATATCTATCAGATCTCACTCTCGTAAGTGGCCTTATAGGGATTGACAACCCCTATTTGCGTTGGTTGCGAGGATTTATTTGTTTTGTGCAGGTACGAGGGACTCGCGCGAAGCCTCCTACTGGATTGATAGCTTGGTTCTCAAAAACTGAGGGAAATACTTACGCTACTTTTCTGCATCATCCCTTCCTCTTCAGGGAAAACCAATGCAGTGCTCAAGAGGTAGCAGCCAACTTTTATGCATGGAAGACATCCTTCAATCTCCTCTTTCATGAGTACAATTTGCAGGATCACATCGAAGGCACTGCCAACCTGTTCGTCCTGAACTGCGACGCCGATTGCTTGGCGATCGACGCCACCATTATCCAGTGGCTCTTCCTCACCGTGTCCAAAGACATTTTCCACACTGTCGTTTGCGACAAGGCTGATGCATGCACGGTGTGGGGCAAGATTGTCGGCCTCTTCACCGACAACAAGCTCCAGTGGATCATCTTCTTGCAGGAGGAGTTTTTTGGGTGTCACCAAAACTACTCCTCCGTTGATGACTTCTGCATGCGCCTCAAGACCCTCTCCGACGAGCTCAACATCGGCTTCAATGTGGGTGACGGACTGCTCCTCTCCACCCTCACCGTCGGCCTCAACAAGGATCTTGACAATGCCGCCTCCAACCTCACCCTCATGGCGAACCCTACCTTCGAGCGGGCGGTGGCGTATCTCCGCCTCGAGGAACACCGGTTGAAGCATCTTCGCTCCTGTGTCGTTCACACCGCCTTTGCCATCGGCTACTCACATGGCGGTCTTGCTCACCCCACAGCCGCGCCACCTGGTTTCCCGACGCCGTACCAGCCACTCTGGCCCGAGGCGCCTCCTACCCCGACTGGCGCCGTAGGCGCCCCGTACCAGCAACGCCCCTCGGCTCCAGTGGCTCCTCCTCCACAACAGCTGCTGCAGCAGCAGCGACAGTGGCACCGCGGTTGTGGCAACAACCAGTAGCGCGCACAAGGGAAGCAGCAGCAACGCGCCGAGCTGCACCAGCCGACGCCACCATGGGGTGGCGGCCACAACCCCTGGACCGGGTTCGTGCACACCTACACTATGCCCGTGCGCCACCCGCCTGCTCCGAGTCTCCTCGGGCCCGAGCCGTCTGGCCACCAGGCCTTCTTCGCCGGGCAGCAGCCGAGACCGCCGGTTGCCCTGCAACCCTACTACCCCGTCGCTCCGGTTGGATATGGCGGGCCAAACCCTAGCGCAGGGTCAACTGGCTACTTGGGCCACCCCACCGCGCCGGTATCCTACGTTCCAGCCCTACTCGCTGCTCTTCAACACTAGCCCCCACCCGGTTCATATTCCGGTGGTGGCGACTTGTTCATGGACACCGGTGCATCTTCGCGCATGGTCGCTTATCCGGGTAAACTCTCTTCCGCGTCTCCTATCCACTCTTCTTCTCGTATCATTGTCGGTAATGGCGCCGGTCTTCCTATCACTCATGTTGGTTCCACTAGTTTTCCTTCCACCTCTCAGACCACTTTATCTCAATAATGTTCTTGTGTCTCCCGAACTTATTCAGAACTCAGTCTGTGTTCGTAAGCTTTCTCGTGATAACTCTGTAACTGTGGAATTTGACGAAGTTGGTTTTCCTGTTAAGGACGCCCTCATCCACCACCATCGGCGACATGTACTTCGTCCACCCACCACCATCCACACTTGCTGGACCGATCGCTTTTTCCAATGGCGTCGATCTTTGGCACGCTCGTCTTGGTCATTCCAGCTCCACCGCACTTCGTCAAATAATTAGGAATTTTTCTTTTACATGTAATAAGACGGATGCGCACTCTTGTCATGCATGCCGTCTAGGCAAACATGTTCGTCTTCCCTTTAGCTCTTCATCCACAGTTGCATCGTTACCCTTTGAGTTGATACACAGTGATGTCTGGACCTCTCCCATTGCTAGTAATACTGGTTTTTCGTATTATCTTGTTATCTTGGATGACTACTCTCACTTTGTGTGGGCCTTTCCACTACGTAAGAAGTCCGATGTTGCCACGACTCTTACCGCCTTTTAGTCTTACGTGTCTACACAATTTGGTCGTCCTATCCTTGCTTTACACACTGACAACGGGAAAGAATTCGACAACACTACCATTCGCAATCTTCTCTCCACTCATGGCACAATTTTCCGGCTGATGTGTCCTTACACTTCACAGCAGAACGGCCAGGCTGAATGCATCCTTCGCACCCTCAACGATTGCGTCTGCACCCTCCTCTTCCATGCATACATGCCTTGTCGCTTTTGGCCGGACGCTCTCGCCACCGCCACCCTCCTCATTAACCTTCGCCCATGTTGCACTCGCTGGAATTTTGCACCAACCATCTTCTCTTTGGGTCTCCTCCATCATACGATGGTCTTCGTATTTTAGGTTGTCTTTGTTACCCTAGTATTGCCGCCACCTCCCCTCATAAACTCGCTCCTTGTTCTCTTCCATGTGTCTTCCTCGGTTACCCGGCTAACACAAAGGGTTATAGATTCTATGATCTGGTTTCTCACTGTGTCATCACATCTCGGCATGTTTATTTCGATGAGTTTTGTTTCCCGTTTCAACAGGAACAGCAGGCGGCTTCTTCATCGGCGCCCGGTCCTTCTCTGGCCGGCCCTGTCCGCCCTGGATCCTTTCCATGGTGTGGTGCGCCCCCGGGTCGCGTGGCCTTGCTTTGGACGCCACCCGCGGCCTCGCCGGCCTCGCCAGGGCATTCGCTGGCCTCTCCGCCAGTGTACTCGCTGGCCTCTACGACAGTGGCCACACTGGCTTCTTCGCCGACCCCCACGCCGGCAACCATGGCCTCGCCGACATCTTTGTCGGGGTCTTCCTGGGCGTCCGATGGCTCCACCGGAGAGGCGTCTACCTCCGTGGCTGCTGTTGTGGCTCCCCCGCCCGCTGGCCCTATCACTCGTTCCTGCACGGGTATCCACCGACTGAGTACCCATTACTCCAAGGATAAGTACAATTGTGCCGCGCTTCATGACCCGTTGTGGTTCACTGCGATGAAGGAGGAGTTCGATGCCTTGCAGCGCAATCACACTTGGCAGGTTGTCCCATGTCCCCCCAACGCCAACATCATTACTGGGAAGTGGGTCCTCAAGCACAAGTTTCATCCTGACAATACTCTCGACTGCTATAAAGCGCGTTGGGTAGTTTGGGGTTTTCGTCAGTGCGCCGGTGTCGACTTCACGGACACCTTCACCCTGGTTGTCAAACCCGGGACAATTTTGTAACGCCCTCGATGCGGCTATATCTCCCACATGTCGAAGCACGACTTAGAGGCATAACCGCATTGAAAGCAATGTCACAAGTGAGGTAATCTTCGCAAACAACCCATGTAATACAATAAGGGGAAAGATACATAGTTGGCTTACAATCGCCACTTCACACAATTACATGAATAAAGCATTACATCATCCAAGGACAATCAGGGCCCGACTACGGAGCCAAAATAAAAGAAGAACCCCAAATGCGACACGGTCCCCGATCGACCCCAACTGGGCTCCACTACTGGTCCACTAGAACGAAACAACACAAAGGACAAGATCTTCATCGAGCTCCTCCTTGAGCTTGGTTGCGTCATTTGCACGAACTCATCGGCACCTGCAAGCTGGTTTTGGAAGTATCTGTGAGTCACGGGGACTCAGCAATCTCACACCCTCACAATCAAGATTATTTAAGCTTATGGGTAAGGTAAAAGGTATGAGGTGGAGCTGCAGCAAGCGACTAGCATATATGGTGGCTAAACATACGCAAATGAGAGTGAGAAGAGAAGGCAAAAGCACGGTCGAACAACTATGATCAAGAAGTGATCCTAGAACAACCTACGCCAAACATAACTCCAACACCGTGTTCACTTCTCGGACCCCACCGAGAAGAGGCCATCGCGGTTAAACACGCGGTTGATGTATTTTAATTAAAGTCAACTTCAGGTTTTCTACAACCGGACATTAACAAATTCCCATCTGCCTATAACCGTGGGCACGGCTTTCGAAAGTTCAAATCCCTGCAGGGGTGTCCCAACTTAGCCCATCACAAGCTCTCACTGTCAACGAAGGATATTCCTTCTAGCGGAAAGACCCGATCACACTCAGAATCCTGGTTACAAGACATTTCGACAAGGTAAAACTAAACCATCAACACCGCCTAAATGTGCCGACAAATCCCGATAGGAGCTGCACATATCTCTTTATCAGGGCACACTCAGATTGTCCAAGGTACGGGTAGGCCAGCCCAGAGTTGCCCCTGGTGGCCACCGGCAGCTGACAGGTTGGACCAACACTCAGAGGAGCCCTGGCCCGGGGGGGTTAAAATAATGATGACCCTTGAGTCTGCAGAACCCAAGGGAAAGAAAAGGCTAGGTCGCAAATGGTAAAACCAATGTTGGGCATTGCTGGAGGAGTTTTATTCAAGGCGAACTGTTAAGGGGTTCCCATTATTACCTAACCGCGTAAGGAACGCAAAATCTGGGAACATAACACCGATATGACGGAAACTAGGACGGCAAGAGTGGAACAAAACACCAGGCATAAGGCCGAGCCTTCCACCCTTTACCAAGTATATAGATGCATTAATTAAATAACAGATATTGTGATATCCCAACAAGTAAACATGTTCCAACAAGGAACAACATCTCCATGTTCCAACAAGGAACAAACTTTAGTCTTCACCTGCAACTAATAACGCTATAAGAGGGGTTGAGCAAAGCGGTAACATAGCCAAACAATGGTTTGCTAGGAAAAGGTGGGTTAGAGGCTTGGTTCAACAATATGGGAGGCATGATAAGCAAGGGGTAGGTATCGCAGCATAGGCATAGCAAAAGAGCGAGCAACTAGCAAGAAAAAATAGAAGTGATTTCGAGGGTATGATCATCTTGCCTGAAATCGCGCAAGGAAGAAGAACAAGTCCATGAAGAAGACAAATGGACGTAGACGAATGGGTCCTCACAAACGCGACGTAATCGGAACCAACCCGAAGAAGCAACACCGGAAAAGAAGCACACAACATAGTGAACAAACCACACATGAACATGGTATGATATGCGGGATGCGGGATGCGATGCATATGCAGGATTTGGAAAGGAATGATTGGGCCTGGCCTCAACTTGGAAATCCAAGTGTGCCACTGGAAAGGTGGGGTGATTTCAGTTGAAATCGATATAAAGTTCACCGGAATCGGGTGCACGGTTTGGAAATGACAAGCGAAACAAATATGGCACCGGTCTGCGATAACAGCAAGTAGCCATCTAAATGCATCAAGATAAATATGCTACAGCACTCAAACAAGACAACAAAATACATGGCAGGGATCCACTCATCATGCTTGACAAAAGATGAACACTGAGCTACGGCCAATACATCCATTAACAGGTTCAAACAAGCATGGCAAAAGTGCAAATGATAAACAGGTTTCAGACTTAATTAACACAAGCCTGGAATTTCAGATCAGGTAGCACACTTTGGAGCACGAAAACTATATACTACATGAACTTAACATGGCAAGGCAAGGCATGGCATGGAGCTACTCAAAGAGTCTAACAAAAGTCCCTCAGTGACATTGGGCCAAAAGGGATCAGAAAATACAATTGCAAGCATGTGAACATGGCAAAAACATAATCAGATCTCAAACTTAGTGAAAAACTGGAGCATGCAAATATATTAACAGGTAGGCATGTTCACGAGCTCGATGCACTCACTACAGAGCAAGGCATGACAATCTAAGCATTCACCCATTAAGAATACACATTATATAAGCTAGACATGGCAAGAACAACAACATAGCATGCACGGATCAACAACAACATCCTCGGCAAAATCGCTAACAAGTAGATAATCTGCCCAGATTCACGAAATAGCAAAAGTAGAGCTCGATTGACTCAAGCTAGGGTGCTCCATATGCAAACAAAGACATGGATGGATAGAGCGCCACAAGGTTAACAAATCATCCTTACTGACCATCCTCAAAAGAGGCACGGATCACTAGGAAATAACATGAACATATGGCATATTGATAAAAACAGATCAAGGACTTGGTGGAATTGCTAAGTCCCTGAAATCAGCATTAACGAATGCACCACTTTGCAAGCTTGTGCTAGTCACCACACATATCAAAAAAATACATGGATAGCACCTCTGGAAAGATGGCAAATCATATAACAAAACACATGTAGAGCTCATGAGCATATCATGCACACATTAATCATGGCAAAAATGACAAATAGCTATTTGGTGCAGCAGATCTGATAATTAACTCAAATAGCTCTCTTCCAGCAGTATTTCGGGCATCAAGATGAGCTCAAATGAAAATGATGCAATGAGATGAAATGATGTGCTCTCTGAGGCGATCATTTTGATATGCTACACGCATGAATCGGAGCTACGGATGCAAAGTTGTGGCATGATGAACATGGTCATTTGAATCAGGAAATATCGGGGACTTAGTAGAAATATAGACCTCTCGGGGAAAATGGACGAGGAGGTCCCGGGACGAAGCGATCTGGTACGCGGCCGCCCGTTTGGATCAGGGGAGTGGTGGATCTCATCCCACTCCCCCGGATCTGGCCGGAGCGGATCTCCGGCGACGAACGACGGCGGAGGGCGGTGGAGCTCTGGCGAGCATGGCGCGAGGGCAGCGCCGGCGAGAGGCGTGGAGGCGCAGGCCGGGCGGCGGCAAAAACGAGGCGCCGGCGGGCGGTGCGGGATCCAGAGCGCGTCGGCTTGGCGGAGGAGGAGCGGAACGCCGGCGGAAGAAGCACGCGGCGGCGGGGAACGACGAGCCGCCGCTGCGGCGCGGCATGGAGGACGGCGCCGGGGCGCGCGAGATCGGGCGGCGGCGGCTCCCAGGCGCACGGGGAGGCGAACGGATGGGCCGGGCGGGCCCGCGATGGGCTCCGCCGGGCCGCGCGGTGGGAGGACGCCGACTGGACAGGTGGCGCTGTCCGGTTGGTGGAGGGCGGCGGCCGGCTGACATGGCGAGGCCGGATTGGCCGGAGCGAGGTGGCAGCGGCGGCTGGACATTGTCCGGCGTGGTGAGGACGCATCCGGCGGCGCGAGGGAAGGAATTTTTAGGGTTTCGTCCGCGGATTTGGAAGGGTTGCACATATATATGGGTAGAGGGAGCTAGGAGAGTCCCGTGCGGTTTTCGGCCACGCGATTGTGATCGAACGACTGAGATGATGGGGGAGGTTTAGGTGGGTTTTGGGCCACTTTGGAAGGGTGTTGGGCTGCAACACACACGAGGCCTTTTTGGTCCCTCGGTTAACCGTTGGAGTATCAAACGAAGTCCAAATGGCACGAAACTTGACAGGCGGTCTACCGGTAGTAAAACAAGGCCGCTTGGCAAGTCTCGGTCCAATCCAGAAATATTTAACACCCGCACACGAAAAGAGGTAGAAAGGGACACCGGGTGACATAGGAGCGCCGGATTGCAAAACGGACAACGGGGAAAATGGTCGGATGCATGAGATGAACACGTATGCAAATGCGATGCACATGATGACAAGATATGCAATGCATGACACAAAAGCAATGACAGGGCAACAACAGCGAATAACTGGAGGACACCTGGCACATCGGTCACGGGGCGTTACAACACTCCACCACTAGGATCTCGTCCCGAGATCTAGAATGGCACCGGAGGGAAAAACGGAAGAGAAAGAGAAGAGGTAAAGCTAAGTTGCTCCTTTGACAAACGAGTGAAACCAAAGAACCTTGAAAAGGTTAAGCCATCTCGAGAAAAAAATACAACAGATATGAACAAAGTATAAAGCACTCCGCTAGGAAAGAGGAACAAGGAAGAACAAGGTTGAAAGCACTCCGGTAAAGAAGAGGAACAAGGAAGAACAAATTTGTATGGCACTCCGGTTAAAAGAGATGTAAGACTTGATAAGGCGAAAAGAACTTGAGCAAAAGGGCACAACACTCCGGTTAAATGGATAGGCATGAAAAGAACATGATCTTTGTCAAAACGAGATGATGGGTTGAAAATATGAGCATCACCATGCCTCCGGAACAAAAATAAGAATGGAATGAAGTGAACGAAGGGAAACAAGGTCTTGAGGGAGCGTGCTTACAACAAAAGCTAGAACGGAGTTGTTGGAAAACCAACAACGAAAGGAATAAGCTTGATATGGTCTTATGGAATACATCTCAAATTATGAGGTGACAAACTGCCACTCACGGGAAAAGAATTGGATTGGTATGACCAATGAGACGAGAGAATTATTTCACCGGGAGGATAGATGAAGAACTTGGATCATATATTATCACCATTAATAGCAAAATCCTTAAGGAAAGATTTAGGTGTAATATAGCCCAAGATAACTCAAATGATGAGATTGATGGATTTAAAATATCTCATTCTTAACAATATGTGAATCATGAAACATGAACTCAAATTATCAAGAATGACATAAAACCACCTCCAATGATAAGGTAGAAAGAACTGCACTCCGAATAACAAAGATGAATAAAACTGGAGCTCCTCTGAAGAGAATCTTGATGAACACTTCGAGAAGGAAGTAAATCCTTGATGAACCATCATGTAGAACCTCCATGAAGAACTCCGTTAAACAAAAGAATGATCAAACGGAAAGAAAGGGTAGTTGAAAACACAAGGTGGAACCTTGTAAAGATTTAGATAGATCTTCGTGATAACATAATTGCGAGAGCTTGGAACTCTGGGAAAGAAAGATGAGCACTTGAAACCAAGAATATGTATGATGAACCACTCCGGAATAAGGAATTGAATCAACTCGATGAAACAAGAATAAGAATTACATTATACTTATCCTTCACCAATTCAAATTGATGACAACCAATGGAATTGGCATACTACTTATTCTCGTAGAAAGGATTAAGATAGATAATGCGCAAGCTTGAAGAGGCCTTCGATGATCCACCGGTAGGATTTGAAAGAACGGAAGTATGATAACGTAAGAAGAGGAATCTTGAACAAACCACCATAAGAATTGAAAATGAACGAAGAAAAGATAAAGAAACGCCGGAAAGAATTAGCAAATGAACGAAGAAGCTTGAGGGGATTTAGATACATCAAAACGAAGAGATCACGAGCTGATAAGAGAATACTTGAATGATGCACCCGTATGATTTGGAGAACGAGAGTTGAAAGCTCGAATGAATAATTATGAGATGATGGGCTCCGAAGAATCGAACTGAAAAGACTCCTGAATTGCTCCAGATGGGTGAAAAGAATTATCACGAACGAAAACAATTATGAGAGGACGGCATAAGGCTAGCACCATGAATCTTGAAGATAATGGAGCAAGATTAAAGAGAAACTCTTCTTCGGTATTCAAAATCCGAGAATGACGACGAGAAGCACCACCATGAATTATTTAGACACTCTGGAATGAAGAAAAGAGGAGAGGTTGAGCCAAAGATGAAAAGAATTTGAAAGATCTTGGAGAAAAACATATGACAGATGATGAATCATTCTTACGTCAAATTTGAAATGAATTTAGGATAGCTCCGGTAAAATTAGAAGAGTTAGGTAAGATCCTGGGAAAAAGACCTGTGGGTTAGGGCCCACTCAAAAGATACACCGTAGAACAATTTCTTGAAAAGAGATATTGCATTGGTTGAATTAAATGGCTTGGATAAGATAACAACCTCGAGATAGGTTGGACGGGTCGAGAATAGAAATGTGAATCTTCTAAGATATCTTCAGCACTCCGGAACAATTGAATAGCGAGAAATGAATGAATATGATGAGCACCGGCATGAGAAGGTATTTGCAACGAGGAAAAAGGGATATGAGATCAACACCGAAAGCTTGAATTGAATCCATCGGAGAAGAAAAGAATGAAGAATGACGAACTTGAAGCTTCATTAGAATCTTCCTGAGAATCACCGGATAAGAACATTGACGAAAAAGAATGAAGAGACTTCATATGAATAAAAGGATACTTGATTAAGAATTTCGAGTCCTCGAAGAAAACAAGGGAGGGAGGGTGGGAAAAACAAAGGCAACTTGGGGTGGATGAAACGAACACCGTTGAGAAAGCTGAGATTGAATCTTGTGGATATTGAAAATGAACGGATCCGCTTGAAGAGAAACACACCGGTTGAAAAGGATTGTCATGACAATGTCGACTATCATGAAGGATTAGTACTCCCGTAGGAATACGAGAACACCACTTATAAATGGTATGGAATCAACATTTGACTTCGAAGCAACTTGAATACCACAACTCAAAACAAAACAAAGGATTGGCTTGCAGAATAAGCCGGAACAAACATATGATAGAGATTTCGTCCGAAGTTTTCGTGGTGGGGCCTACACGGGCTCGATCGTACAGCACCATCATGTACAAGGTAGTGCACATGACATACGAAGCGTCCCCGAGTCGGCATAGCCAAGGACTCTTTAAGACATAACGAGACCACTGTAAAACCAACCGTGAATAGGCGGACCACTAGACGTCGAACCCCAATTTCATATCATACATCTGTCGGAAAGATATCCTAAGAGCTACTTGAATTCTCACTTATAAACTCCCGAAATTTTCCGGTTATGCAATCAGGTGTTGGGAATATAGGGGAAGCATAATATCTCACCCAAAACTAGCAAATCCTACATCCAGCTGTATCCATCCTTCAACACATAACCAAGAAACCTTCGGAAATCGTCTACCTCAACCTTCGAAAAGCATCCGTTATACGAGTTATGGCAATACTCCCGAACTCCCGCCCCAGTACTGGGTGGCGTCGAGGTTATCTCACCAACAACTGCATAAAAGAGATTTTCGATGTCGGCGAACTAAACTCAGGTATTCCAGAACTGCAACGATAAAATTGTGACGACAACACCTCGGAGCTCAACTCCCCGGGACACTGCCACAACCCCTAAATGACAGGAGGCACCAAGAACAATGTTCTCGTCACAAATCCATCGGAACGATTCCAAGATACCGGCGTGATCCTAAATTATTTTTTAGTGAAATTTGAGAAGAGAAGAGTCAAAACTCTATGTCAGGATGTCTTACTAGAGCGATGAAGAGACTGGGAGTAAAAAGAATTCCTAACCTCTCCAATATATAATTCATAAAAGACTCAAAACATTTTTCTAGACTCAACTCGTCCGCTAATTCGATCAAGCAATGGGGGTCCTAAGGTCGGGGAAGGCTCTGATACCAACTTGTAACGCCCTCGATGCGGCTATATCTCCCACGTGTCGAAGCACGACTTAGAGGCATAACCGCATTGAAAGCAATGTCGCAAGTGAGGTAATCTTCGCAAACAACCCATGTAATACAATAAGGGGAAAGATACATAGTTGGATTACAATCGCCACTTCACACAATTACATGAATAAAGCATTACATCATCCAAGTATAATCAGGGCCCGACTATGGAGCCAAAATAAAAGAAGAACCCCAAATGCGACACGGTCCCCGATCGACCCCAACTGGGCTCCACTACTGGTCCACTAGAACGAAACAACACAAAGGACAAGATCTTCATCAAGCTCCTCCTTGAGCTTGGTTGGGTCATTTGCACGGACTCATCGGCACCTGCAAGCTGGTTTTGGAAGTATCTGTGAGTCACGGGGACTCAGCAATCTCACACCCTCACAATCAAGATTATTTAAGCTTATGGGTAAGGTAAAAGGTATGAGGTGGAGCTGCAGCAAGCGACTAGAATATATGGTGGCTAAACATACGCAAATGAGAGTGAGAAGAGAAGGCAAAAGCACGGTCGAACAACTATGATCAAGAAGTGATCCTAGAACAACCTACACCAAACATAACTCCAACACCGTGTTCACTTCTCGGACCCCGCCGAGAAGAGGCCATCGCGGTTAAACACGCGGTTGATGTATTTTAATTAAGGTCAACTTCAGGTTTTCTACAACCGGACATTAACAAATTCCCATCTGCCCATAACCGCGGGCACGGCTTTCGAAAGTTCAAATCCCTGCAGGGGTGTCCCAACTTAGCCCATCACAAGCTCTCACGGTCAACGGAGGATATTCCTTCTAGCGGGAAGACCCGATCACACTCGGAATCCCGGTTACAAGACATTTCGACAAGGTAAAACTAAACCAGCAACACCGCCCGAATGTGCCGATAAATCCCGATAGGAGCTGCACATATCTCTTTCTCAGGGCACACTCAGATTGTCCAAGGTACGGGTAGGCCAGGCCAAAGTTGCCCCTGGTGGCCACCGGCAGCTGACAGGTTGGACCAACACTCAGAGGAGCACTGGCCCCGGGGGGTTAAAATAATGATGACCCTTGAGTCTGTAGAACCCAAGGGAAAGAAAAATCTAGGTGGCAAATGGTAAAACCAATGTTGGGCATTGCTGGAGGAGTTTTATTCAAGGCGAACTGTCAAGGGGTTCCCATTATTACCCAACCGCGTAAGGAACGCCAAATCCGGGAACATAACACCGGTATGACAGAAACTAGGGCGGCAAGAGTGGAACAAAACACCAGGCATAAGGTCGAGCCTTCCACCCTTTACCAAGTATATAGATGCATTAATTAAATAAGATATATTGTGATATCCCAACAAGTAAACATGTTCCAACAAGGAACAACATCTCCATGTTCCAACAAGGAACAAACTTTGGTCTTCACCTGCAACTAACAACACTATAAGAGGGGTTGAGCAAAGCGGTAACATAGCCAAACAACAGTTTGCTAGGACAAGGTGAGTTAGAGGCTTGGTTCAATAATATGGGAGGCATGATAAGCAAGTGGTAGGTATCGCAGCCTAGGCATAGCAAAAGAGCGAGCAACTAGCAAGCAAAGATAGAAGTGATTTCGAGGGTATGATCATCTTGCCTAAAATCCCGCAAGGAAGAAGAACGAGTCCATGAAGAAGACAAACGGACGTAGACGAACGGGTCCTCACAAACGCGACGTAATCGGAACCAACCTGAAGAAGCAACACCGAAAAAGAAGCACACATAGTGAACAAACCACACATGAACATGGTATGATATGCGGGATGCGGGATGCGATGCATATGCAGGATTTGGAAAGGAATGATCGGACCTGGCCTCAACTTGGAAATCCAAGTGTGCCGCTGGAAAGGTGGGGTGATTTCGGTTGAAATCGATATAAAGATCACCGGAATCGGGTGCACGGTTGGGAAATGGCAAGCGAAACAAATATGGCACCGGTCTGCGATAACAGCAAGTAGCCATCTAAGTGCATCAAGATAAATATGCTACAGCACTCAAACAAGACAACAAAATACATGGCAGGGATCCACTCATCATGCTTGACAAAAGATGAACACTGAGCTACGGCCAATACATCCATTAACAGGTTCAAACAAGTATGGCAAAAGTGCAAATGATAAATAGGTTTCAGACTTAGTGAAATTAACACAAGCCTAGAATTTCAGATTAGGTAGCACACTTTGGAGCACGAAAACTATATGCTACAGGAACTCAACATGGCAAGGCAAGGCATGGCATGGAGCTACTTAAAGAGCCTAACAAAAGTCTCTTAGTGACCTTGGGCCAAAAGGGATCAGAAAATACAATTGCAAGCATGTGAACATGGCAAAAACATAATCAGATCTCAGACTTAGTGAAAAACTGGAGCATGCAAATATATTAACAGGTAGGCATGTTCACGAGCTCGATGCACTCACTACAGAGCAAGGCATGACAATCTAAGCATTCACCCATTAAGAATACACATTATATAAGCTAGACATGGCAAGAACAACAACATAGCATGCATGGATCAACAACAACATCCTCGGCAAAATCGCTAATAAGTAGACAATCTGCCCAGATTCACGAAATAGCAAAAATAGAGCTCGATTGACTCAAGCTAGGGTGCTCCATAAATGCAAACAAAGACATGGATGGATAGAGCACCACAAGGTTAACAAATCATCCTTATTGACCATCCTCAAAAGAGGCACGGATCACTAGAAACAACATGAACATATGGCATATTGATAAAAACAGATCAAGGACTTAGTGGAATTGCTAAGTCCCTGAAATCAGCATTAACGAATGCACCGCTTTGCAAGCTTGTGCTAGTCACCACACATATCACAAAAATACATGGATAGCACCTCTGGAAAGATGGCAAATCATATAACAAAACACATGTAGAGCTCATGAGCATATCATGCACACATTAATCATGGCAAAAATGACAAATAGCTATTTGGTGCAGCAGATCTGACAATTAACTCAAATAGCTCTCTTCCAGCAGTATTTCGGGCATCAAGATGAGCTCAAATGAAAATGATGCAATGAGATGAAATGATATGCTCTCTGAGGCGATCATTTTAATATGCTACACGCATGAATCGGAGCTATGGATGCAAAGTTGTGGCATGATGAACATGGTCATTTGAATCAGGAAATATCGGAGACTTAGTAAAAATATAGACCTCTCGGGGAAAAATGGACGAGGAGGTCCCGGGACGAAGCGATCCGGGACGCGGCCGCCCGTTTGGATCAGGGGAGTGGTGGATCTCATCCCACTCCACCGGATCTGGCCGGAGCGGATCTCCGGCGACGAACGATGGCGGAGGGCGGTGGAGCTCCGGCGAGCATGGCGCGGGGGCGGCGCCGGCAAGAGGCGTGGAGGCGCAGGCCGGGCGGCGGCGAAAACGAGGCGCCGGCGGGCGGTGCGAGATCCGGAGCGCGTCGGCTTGGCGGTGGAGGAGAGGAACACCGGCGGAAGAAGCACGCGGCGGTGGGGAACGACGAGCCGCCGCGGCGGCGCGGCGTGGAGGACGGCGCTGGGGCGCGCGAGATCGGGCGGCGACGGCTCCCAGGCGCACGGGGCGGCGAACGGATGGGTCGGGCGGGCCCGCGATGGGCTCCGTCGGGCCGCGCGGTGGGAGGACGCCGACTGGACAGGTGGCGTTGTCCGGTTGGTGGAGGGCGGCGTCCGGCTGACGTGGCGAGGCCGGATTGGCCGGAGCGAGGTGGCAGCGGCGGCTGGACATTGTCCGGCGCGGTGAGGACGCGTCCGGCGGCGCGAGGAAAGGAATTTTTAGGGTTTCGTCCGCGGATTTGGAAGGGTTGCACATATATATAGGTAGAGGGAGCTAGGGGAGTCCAAATGAGGTGCGGTTTTCGGCCACGCGATCGTGATCGAACGACTGAGATGATGGGGGAGGTTTAGGTGGGTTTTGGGCCACTTTGGAAGGGTGTTGGGCTGCAACACACACGAGGCATTTTCGGTCCCTCGGTTAACCGTTGAAGTATCAAACGAAGTTCAAATGGCACGAAACTTGACAGGCGGTCTACCGGTAGTAAAACAAGGCCGCTTGGCAAGTCTCGGTCCAATCCAGAAATGTTTAACACCCGCACACAAAAAAAATAAAAAGGGACACCCGGTGACATAGGAACGCCGGATTGCAAAACGAACAACGGGGAAAATGCTCGGATGCATGAGATGAACATGTATGCAAATGCAATGCACATGATGACAAGATATGCAATGCATGACACGCAAGCAATGACAGGGCAACAACAGCGAATAACTGGAGGACACCTGGCACATCGGTCACGGGGCGTTACAAATTTGCACTGTTCTTTAGCTTGCGGTGTCCCTTCTTGGCCCATGCACCAGATGGACGTCTCCAACGCCTTCCTTCATGGACATCTTCAGGAACATGTGTTTTGTCAGCAACCCACTGGATTCGTCGACGAGTCTTCTCCGGATCATGTGTGCCCACTCTCTCGGTCTTTGTATAGGCTCAAGAAGGCTCCTCGCGCCTGGTACCAGCGCATCGCAGCATTTCTACATCAGCTTGGCTTCCGCTCCAGTCGCTCTGATGCTTCATTGTTTGTCTTTCACCAGGGCGATGCTACTGCCTTCTTGCTGCTCTACGTAGACGGCATCATCTTGACAGCATGCTCGACTGCTCTTCTTCGTCGGCTCACTGATTGTCTTCGTGCTAAGTTTTCCATTAAGGACTTGGGTCCTCTCCATTATTTCCTCGGGATCGAGGTTATTCGCCGAGCAGATGGCATCTTCCTTCATCAGCAGAAGTACGCTCACGAGCTTCTTGACCGTGCAGGGATGCTTAACTGCAAACCCGCCACCACGCCTGTCGATACGAGGGCTAAGCTCTCTCACAGATGGTTCTCCAGCTTCGGATGCTCCTTTTTACCGGTTGGTTGTTGGTGCTCTTCAGTACCTCACCCTCACTCGCTCGGAGCTTCAGTACGCCGTGTAGCAGGTGTGCCTCCATATGCATGCTCCTCGAGATGCCCACTGGACCTTGGTGAAGCGTATTCTTCGCTATATCCGCGACACTATGGGTCTCGGGTTGACACTTCGGGCTTCGCCTTCTCTCGACCTGACTGCATACTCTGATGCTAACTGGGCTGGCTATCCTGATACGCGCCGTTCAACCTCTGGATATTGCGTCTATCTTGGACCACCACTCATCTCCTGGTTGTCCAAGCGCCAGCCTATGGTCTCTCGCTCCAGTGCTGAAGCAGAGTACCGCGCGGTTGCTAACGTCGTGCAGAGTGTTATTGGCTTCGTCAGCTTCTTCACGAGCTCTTGTCCCCGGTTGACAAGGCCACCATTGTCTATTGTGACAACGTCTCCGCTGTCTACCTCTCCGCCAACCCGGTTCATTATCGACGCACCAAGCACATTGAGATTTACATCCATTTTGTTCGGGAGCAGGTGGCTCTTGGCCATGTACACGTGTTACATGTCCCCACTTCCCAACAGTTTGCTGACATCATGACCAAGGGCTTGCCTACTGCGTCCTTCGAGGAGTTTCGATCCAGTCTTTGCGTCGACCATGGTGTCGCTTCGACTGTGGGGGATGTTGAGATGTGATATTGCATGTGTATTTCTTGTACAACAAACCCTCCTTCTTTCTTATATAGTTGAAGACATGGCTCTCCTATGTATTTATATATACGTGCATATGCATCCAATCAATATATCATGAGTTGCACATATCTTCTACGGCAAGGAAAAGAGACACCTGTAAACGGCATCTCCATATTGTAGCCACTCGCCAATGTTAGGCTGTCCCGGTACCTTATTTGTATTTGGTGCCTTAATACTTTCCTTGGTCTCTCTGTCTTGTTTGTTCTGGTCTCTCTTTATAATGCCGTCGGAATGCAACCTGATCTGCTCGTGCTCTAATGGAGCACTACACGTTACACCGCCCCATCACACGGATCCATCATTTCTAGCTTAGCTGGTGGTTAAGAAAACAAGAGCGGCCCCGGCCCCATGGCTCGTGGACGATGTCGACTTGTATGAGTAGTTGTGCGCGCGCGATTCTTTCTCACCCTCCAAAATCAAACCCTTGATTACGGAGCAGCGAGTCAATGTCGAGACGTCACGTCAATGGGTGCCGATTTCTAAAGGGGGCGTCAGGATAGGGATCAGGTGCATGCAATGCGTTGCACTTGGCCCATTATTTCCGACTGCGGCCACACAGGTCGCCTCGCTTCCGTCGCTGTCGCCGATCGCAACGCTCCAACCATCGGAGTTTGGCCATGCCATGTACGTGCGACACCAACACGAAACCTAGCGGCCCTACCGTCATACCAACCCTAAGGCGGTAGGCCCTCGCTCGGTCGCTGGGCGCCTGCAGCGGCCTCGCTGCTGCCTCTGCTGGGAAATGTAGTGCTTGTTCATTTGTGGTAAAAGCAGCAACATCAGCGTCCGTGCTGATAGTACATAGTAGTACTCCGTATATGCGAGAGCAACTCTCTAGAAGAACTATCCATTTGGTGCGATACTCTGATGTAACCTGGGATTGGGTGTTCGATTTAAATAAGCTGACTGATTTCAATTCAAACCGGCTGGATTAATTACCTAACCAAATGGATGGCTGAAGTGTAGATGGAGCAGGATGACCGGTCAGTGTGTCTGTCCATCCCCAGTCATCTATTGCTTCAGCTGGTCTTTAAAAACGATGAACGACAAGAACAGGTGTGGCTGGCATTGGCAACACATAATAATAATAACGTCAAGGCAAACATGCACGTATGGCAGCAGCCAGAAGGCACTACTCTGTGCGTGTCCCCAGGGACGCAGTCCCTATCTTGTAAACATTAATTTTGGGCTTCTCTTGCCGGAAAGCGAGCTTTGTGGAACTGTTCCTGATTAAATGCCACAGGAAAATAACCAAGATAATAATATGGCCCTGTATATATTCATACAAAACAAAACACTAGAAGACATACTTGTAACTTGTAAGCTGCAGGTAGTATAAGCGTTCAGAGAAACTAGCTGCTTCTAAAGTGCAAGTTTTGCTTGCCCACAACACTCGTTCAGAAAGAGCATGGGTAGATGGAGGCATGGAGCCGCACCTTGCACGAATTGTGCCTAAAATAACCAATTTTCATTGGCTTAACCACATTTTATTTCGCTCCTTATATAATACTAGTACAAATGTCCGTGCGTTTCAATGGGCGAAAAATTTAAACATGGTCTAAATGGCATTACACAGCACTTCTTATATCCAACTTTGGCTGATACCATCACACCGAATAGACGCGACGGTGCTCTTCTCCAAGTTTGTCAACAGGCCAGTAACCTCCCCAAAATTAGCTAGGATGGAAGTGAGCTGAGAGCTTCCCGGCCAAGCGCTCGACCTTCCCCATGCGCTACCTTGGCCTTCCGCTGTCGGTTTACCGACTCAGGAAGATTGACCTACAACACCTAGTGGACAAGGCCGCAGGAAAGGTTGTGCCTTGGCAATGCCGATTTATTAGAGCGATTGGGCGCACGGAGCTGGTTAAATCTGTCCTCGTGTCCCAGGCAACCTTTCATGCTACTGCAGTTAAGCTACCAGAGAACACAATCGGCGCCCTCAAGAAGATTCAGAGGGCTTTTCTATGGGCGGGATCTGATAAAGTCTCCGGTGGGCAATGCAAGGTCAGTTGGAGGCTGGTATGCAGATCAAAGGGGCTTGGTGGCTTGGGTGTCCTTGACCTAAATATGTTTGCTCGTGCTCTGCGATTGAGGTGGCTCTAGTACGAGTGGAAATAGCCAGATAGGGCCTGGGTGGGCATGGGAAACCCATGCGACTCGACGGACAAAGAGCTTTTTTATGCTCCCTCAACTATCACTGTGGGGGGTGGCCGGAAGGCGAAGTTTTGGCACTCCCCTTGGCTGGAGGGAAGGAAGAAGCCCAAAGATATAGCTCCATCCATTTTTTCTATCTCTGCAAACAAGAACAAGTCGGCTAGGGATGCCCTGCAGGGCCGTAATTGGATCCAATGGATCAATATATCTGACGGACTGGAGGTGCGGCATATTGAGAAATTTTGCGCACTTTGGGAGATGATTCGGCACATACAACTGCATGATGACATGGCTGATGACATAGTTTGAAACCTCACGGCCAATGGAGTTTACACTTCGTCATCGGCCTACAAGGTGCAATTCAAGGGGACTGTGGCCTCCAACATGACACGGATCGTCTGGGCAATTGGGGGCCTCCCAAGTGCAAATTCTTTGTGTGGCTTGTCAACATGAATCGGGTTTGGACGGCGGATCGGCTTCAGAGGAGAGGATGGCCAAATTGTAACTTATGTCAACTCTGTAAGAGGGAGCCAGAGACGGCGGCGCACTTCCTCTTGCATTGCAGGTCCTCCACACGCATTTGGAATGCGGTTAAGTGTTGGCTCGACGTTCCGGAGTTGGATGTCGCCGCTTGGGCTGGGATCCCCATGGTCAAGCAATGGTGGGAGAAGACCGTCCTTGGACGAGGTCACAGGAGGAAGGCCGTGTCCTCTCTTCTAATGCTTGTATCATGGGAGCTGTGGAACGAGAGGAATGTGAGGGTGTTCCAAAAGAAGGCCACGATGCCGACCATTGTGGTTGATCGTATCAAGGCGGAGGCTAGAAATTGGGTTCTGGCCGGGGCAAAACACATGGGATATTTGATGCAGCGAGAGTAGGCTTTTGTTTTCATTTGTCGAGGAGTAATGACCCTCTTGAGACCTTGTTACCCCTCTTCTTTATTAATGAGATGAGGCGGAGCTTTTGCCTCCGTTTTAAAAAAAATATCCAACTTTGGCTAACGTTAGAAATAAGGTTATACTAAGCATAATATTTTGAATATTCAGTTTTGGTTAACGTTAGAAATAAGGTTATACTGAGCGTTAGCATTTTGGACCATAAAATTTGGACATGAAGAAGCCACCCTAACATCGTTTGTCAGGACTTAATTCAGCGAGTACTTTGATCTGATGAAGGAGTAGTTGTGCATGCAATAGTCTTTCAATCGGTTATATTTTTTTCTTGATCAAAAAACACGTTTTTTAAGCTGTATTATTTAAAACATTTTAAATGTGCTTTTTTTAGGGTGACAAATATATATTTTTGGAAAATTATATTTCATTTGTATTTGTTTTTGCACTATTTTTGGGCTTGGCCCAAGCAAAAGGACTTGACCTACACACAAACAGACAACACATACTCTCTCTGTTTCACTAAAAAAAACGTACTATCTCTGGTACTAAAAAAAGAGACATATGAACTCGATCTCCCTTCCCGTTTCCCATTTGTCCTCCCTAGTGTTGGACAACGACGCCGCCGCCTCTTGTCTTCTCGTTGTTCTCAGAGGACGAGGGTAGGGAGAATATCGATTCCGGTGGATGCACCGTCGTGCCCACCACCCGCTCCGCCGTATGAAGCGGACCTTGCACGGTTCCCTCTTATTTCAGCTCCACACGCGACCACTATCGACGGCAAGGCTCTGGCGTCCTTGGTGGCTCCTCCCCGACGCCTACAACACCTCCTCAAAATATGTTTTCTTTGAAACAGTGGCAAAAATTTTGCCTCATCTCATTAAATAAGAAGTAAGACAAGGTTTCAAGGTTACATGACCACACAGGTCCCAAACAAACGGGATCACTCTCCCGGATTTAAATTACCCAAAAACTAGCTCCGGTTAACACCCACGTCTTGGCCTCCTCCTTGATTATCGCTACCACTCTTGTGGGCAGAGATTCCTTGTTACAGAAGACCCTAACATTTCTCTCGTTCCAAATCTCCCAACAGACGAGCATTTGTAGGGAGTTAGCCGCCTTTGACGGTAGAGAGGTCGTCCCATGCTGGCGGATCATCATTGTTTAACTGTCTGTAGATCGCTCCATGAGGGCATTGCAGACTGCATACCCAACCAATCATAAATCATGTTCCATACTCTGTTGGAATAACGGCATTTGAACATAAGGTGGGACACAGAGGCGGGTCCCTTTTGCATAGCTGACAGAGGCCACAATTTGGCCATCCCGTGCATTGCAATCTACCAGAAGTCCATATCCTATCTTGAAGGACAAGCCAAGAGAAGAATTTAATCTTATGAGGTGCCCAAATCTTCCAGACCATTCTCGGCATCTCGGAGTTAATCAAACCCACAAATTGCATCATGTAAGCAGTGGCAGCGAAGTAGCAACCATCTTTGGTAAATTTCCATTGAATGGTATCCTCAATTCTCAGAGCAAGGTGGATCTCTTGGGTCTTGCACTAAAGGTCAAAGAATTGCATAATAGTAGCAACCATCTTTGGTAAATTTCCATTGAATGGTATCCTCAATTCTCAGAGCAAGGTGGATCTCTTGGGTCTTGCACTAAAGGTTAAAGAATTGCATAATAAGGTTAACTGATAGCCCCCCTTCCATGTTGATGTGACGAATCCAGTCATTATTAATCATTGCCTTAGCAACACAAGAGTTTGTGAGTTTAGAGATGGCGAAGATGCCCGGAGAGATATCCCTCGGCTTTTGACCAGAGAGCCAAGGAGCGTGCCAGAAACTGGTCTTCTTGTGATTATCGATAGTGAGAGTTCTCGCCGCATATAATAAATATCTGTCTTCGTCGCCGCACGGAGTTTCTAAGTCAATCCATTGTAGGGACTCATTGCATGAAAAACAAAAAAATTACCTACGAGATAATGAATTCACCAAGGATCTAATCAAGTAGATGCTAGCAACTAGTGGGAGTACATTTACATACCCTTGTAGACCGAGAACGAAAACGTTCTAACGAACATGCTTGATGTAGTCGTACTTTAGCAATCCAATCTGATCAAGCACCGCATGAATGACACCCCCGAGATATGCACACGTACGGCTCAATGATGTCTCCTCCTTCTTGATCCAACAAGCAAGAGGGGGAAGTAGATGGGAGCTCGGCCAGCAGCACGACGACATGGTGGTGAGAATTCTGCGGGGCTTTGTGAAGCGTCTGCGGAGGAGGAGGTGGAGGGAGAGAGGCAGGGCGGCGGCCAGGGCATGGGATGGCTACGTCCAGCCCCTCCCCTCTCCTTATGTAGGGGCACA
>NC_041386.1:103938327-103953221 GCF_002162155.2 Triticum dicoccoides
CCTCCCCCCTTAAGGTTCCCCCCTTCAGCCGCATGGTCCTATGGGGTTGTGGTGCCTGGCCCATGTAGGGCTGGTGCACCACCCCCTAGGTCCATGTGGACCCTCCGAGGCAGGTGGGCCCCATTGTGGGACCCTTAGAACCTTCCAGAATCCTTCAATACAAATATCAGAAAAATTGATCTTTTTCCGGAACCCTGAAAACCACTTTCCTTATATGAAACTTCATTTGTGGACCATTCTGAAGCTCCTCATGATGTCTCGAATCCCATCCGAGACTCCGAACTATCTTCGGACTCATCATTGTGAATATCCCATTACTACCCTAGCGTTACCAAACATTAAGTGTGTGACCCTACAGGTTCGAGAACATGCGGACATGATTGAGACAACTCTCGGATAAATAATCAATAGCGGGACCTGGATGCCCGTAATGACTGCCACATATTCAACAAAGATATTTACCGATTTGAACCACCATGTCAAGGACTCAGATAATCCCATATACAATTCCCTTTGTCTACCAATATGTTACTTGCCCGAGACTCAATCGTCGGTATCACCATACCTAGTTCAATCTGGTTACTGACAAGTTCTCTTTACTCTTTCCATAATACAATATCCCCGTGACTAAACACATTAGTCACATGCTTGCAAACTACTTAGGATGTTGTATTACCGAGAGAGACAAGAGATATCTCTCTGTCACATGGAGTGAGAAATCCCAGTCTTGATCCATGCAATCCAAATAGTACCTTCTGAGATACCTGAAGAGCACCTTTATGTTCACCCCATTATGAAGTGACATTTGATACAAACAAAGCACAATATTAGGGAGTGGCGTGATCTCATCGTCAAAGGAACAGACACTTGACATTGAGAAACTATAGCAAATAAACTAAGTGATACAATCGGACAGTAAGCATATGATTGGGTTTGTCCATCACATCATTTTCGAATGATGTGATCTCATATTAAATGACAACTCATGTCTATGGTCAGGAAACCTTAACCATATTTAATCAACGAGCTAGTCAACTCATGTCTATGGTTATATTCGTCCCGTGCCTGCATGTCGCTTGCGAAGTAAGCTCTCTGTATGAAACCTTTTGCAAGACTTGGTTACCACTAAGTACTCTCCCGCACTTCAATTCCCTATTGAAATATACGCATTTGAGTGATCCCATACACTTGTCATTCATACATTCATTCCCTATTGCTCTTGTTATTACAAGATACACCGAAATACTCTCCGACTTTGCGAGAATCCTTTATGTCCTATTGTTGTTAAAATTCCCTATCGCCTACTTACACTTGTGATAAAATCTGGGTGATTGACAGTCTTCATTAGATTCTCTGTGATTACCATTCTGATCCTATTGATTCATCATACTTATGAATACATGCAATCAATGCCTAGAAATTATCCTTCCGACTCCAACGCCATTCGGATATGATCTGGTTCTTGACCAATCAAGTTTTGATCAGTTGTGTCGGCGTCCTGGGAACAGGGGTACCCAGACCCGCCTGCCTGCGGCCCAGGGCGTGGCTCATCCAGCGGCCTGGTACGACCCATCTTCATCAACAACCACTCAAGACCCTCGCGAGGTGGATGACACAAGAGCTCCTCCAGGGCGGCCTCGCTAGGCTGGCTCCCGAGGACGGAGATATCTATGCAAGGGGCACCTCGCGAGGTCCGCGTGACGTAATCCATGACAACCAACACCAGGCGGGTGCTAGCGGGCGCAGGGTGCCAATTTCCTCTTTGGTGCTAAGGAAGCAGGCGCAGTCAAGGAGTCCCGAGGCATCAGGCAAAGGTTTCCATATTGGTGCAACAAAACCAAGACCAGCAAGATAGCAGGACAGAGGTCACCACGAAGCCCACGGTGGCGTCACCACCAGAGCCTTTGGTGGGCGAAGACCACCTTTTGTCAGGATAACTTGTACTAGTTGTCCCCCTTCGAAATTGGCTGTTGTGGGATCCCTTCCCATCTAAACATTTGGGAAGTGGACCGGGGCCTCTATAAGTAGGACTAGACACACCCTTAGCGGAGGGGGGATCATTGAGACCATCCTCACACACACACACAAGCTCATCAAGCTCAAGAACACCTCTCCTTAGGAGGTTGTTCGTCCACTGTACTAGTTCATCCTCAGCCTACAAGGCAATCCACCACACCACACTGGAGTAGGGTATTACACCACAATGGTGGCCCGAACCAGTATAAACTCTCGTGTCTCTTGTTCCTTGGGTTCGGCGAGCTAGGCCTAGAGATCGTTGTGAGAGTGAGCGAGAGAGAGAGAGAGATTCATGCGCACCCCATGATCCGACAAGTTGTGTCTCTAAGTCTATTTAGCTTACTCATCCTTGATCGGAGCACCTGCTTCTGCTTTCCTGAATTCGGTCCCTTTGAATTTTATATTTAGAGTTGATTAGATGATTCCATAACCTGATGCATTTGCATTCTTGCTTCTTCTGTTTAGGTATCGATACTCGCATCAGATCCCTTGTGGTCCGCCAGATACTTTGTTGGATTATTATCTCACAATGTCCTTCATATTCAAAAGCCTTGTGAGTTCTTCCCCCTATACAAATGTCTTTGGCAATGGTGTATCATCTACTTTGAATTCGGTGCCCTCCTTTTGAACTTGTATCCGACACTTATGTCGAAAGCTTTTCACAGGTCATACTCTTTTGGTATTCCACCACTTAAATTTTCAAACTCGAAACGTTTTAATGAGCAGTGAATGAGAAGTTGTGCATTGGAGAAGTGGGGGTCGACCTTGAACCTTTGTGTTCATGCCCATGGACACGATGTAGATCTTATCATGGAAGCTTCTCATAAAAAAATTATCCCCTTGATATAAGTTCATCTTCTGTCTATGATTTGGTAATTTGCAATCGTGGTTCTGACCATATTTTTCTCCTTTGATTACATTTCTCAAACATGTTAAAACACTTGTCTTTGAAGATCAATACAACATGATACGTCTCCAACGTATCTATAATTTTTTATTGTTCCATGATATTATATTATCTGTTTTGGATGTTTTATATGCATTAATATGCTATTATATATATATATATATATATATATATATATATATTTGGGACTAACTTATTAACCCACAGCCCAGTGCCAGTTTCCGTTTTTCCTTGTTTTTGAGTTTTATAGAAAATCAGTATCGAACGGAATAAAACTTTACGATGATTTTTCTTAGACCAGAAGACACCTACATGACTTGGAAAGAGGGCCAGAAGAGTCTCGAGGAGGCCACAAACCTCCAGGGCTCGCCCCAGGGGGCACGCCTTGAGGGCTTGTGGGCCCCTCGGGAGTCCCCTAACCCTAGTTCTGACTCTATATATTCTCAAATATTCCCCAAATATCAGAAGCGTCCACAAAAATACTTTTCCGTCGCCGCAAGCCTATGTTTCCGTGAGATCCCATCTTGGGTCCTTTTTCGGTGATCTTCCGGAGGGGGATTCGATCACGGAGGGCCTCTACATTAACCTTGCTACCCTTCTGATGAAGCATGAATAGTTTACCACAGACCTACGGGTCCATAGCTAGTAGCTAGATGGCTTCTTCTCTCTCTTTGATCTTCAATACAATGTTCTCCTCAATGTTCTTGGAGTTCTATTTGATGTAATCTTCTTTTGTGGTGTGTTTGTTGAGATCCTATGAATTGTGGATTTATGATTAGATTATCTATGAATATTATTTGAGTCTTATGTTAACTCTTTTATGCATGATTAAGATATCTTTGTATTTCCCTCTAATCTATTGATTTAGTTTGGCCAACTAGATTGATCTATCTTGCAATGGGAGAGGTGCTTAGTTTTGGGTTCAATCTTGCGGTGTCCTCACCCAGTGACAGAAGGGGTAGCGAGGCATGTATTGTATTGTTGCCATCAAGGATAAAAAGATGGTGTTTATATCATAATGCTTGAGTTTATCCCTCTACAATATGTCATCCTACTTAAGGCGTTACTTTGCCCTTACGAACTTCATACTCTACATGCATGCTGGATAGCGGTCGATGTGTGGAGTAATAGTAGTAGATGCAGAACCATTTTAGTCTACTTGTCATAAACGTGATGCCTATATTCGTGATCATTGCCTTAGATATCGTCATAACTATGTGCTTTTCTATCAATTGCTCGACAGTAATTTGTTCACCCACCGTGTGCTTTCTTTCAAGAGAGAAGCCTCTAGTGAAACCTATGGCCCCCTGGTCTATTTTCCTTCATATGTTTTCATATCTATAAACCAAAATACCCCAAAAATGCCTTCCTGCAATTTATTTGTTTTTTACTTTGTTTTACGTTTTAGTAATCTTTTCTGTATGAGATCTCATCCTTGCAAGTGACCGTGAAGGGATTGACAACCCCTTTATCACGTTGGGTGAAGTGTTTGATTGTTTGTGCAGGTGCATAGATTGGAGATTTGCATGTACCTCCTACTGGATTGATACCTTGGTTCTCAAACTGAGGGAAATACTTATCTCTACTTTGCTGCATCACCCTTTCCTCTTCAAGGGAAAAATCAACGCAAGCTCAAGAAGTAGAACACCACTCCAACCTCTATTCTGATCTACTTTCGAGTATTACCCTCTGACACAGAACTGCATTACTTCTCATGAGTTCTTCATCAAGTATTACTTCTCACCGATTTTATTTTTTCCTGGGTTGTGGGTTGTTTGTCACTCGAGAACACCCATAAGCGAATTGAGTCTACACTATGATTCGATAACTCTTAATGATCTTTGTTGCTTATGAGTTTGTACCCAACCGTGTCATTCCCAGCCGTTTGGCTACGTCATCATCTTCATACTAAGGCTTGACTGTGCTACCTAGTGCTTCATCCATGGAACACAATTCCGATAGTGCACTAAGCTCATGTCAAGCTTTGAACATCATATTGTTTGTCTTGAAGGCCACTCTGATTCTAAGCTTGCATTTTATATGTGGTTCCAATAACCTTTTGCTTCACCATTCCTTTACTTGATGTTGTCGCTGATTGATTACATCTTCATGAATCCTCTCAAAAAATGTGTCATGGTCATCATCAACCTTTTGGCTTCTTTCAAGATCTGAATCAAATTCATTATGAGAATTACCATCCTTGCCCCTCGATAATTTGTGTTGTAGTCGACAACATCCTTGCCTTCCTTACAACAAAGACTTGGTCATGTTTTTTGTTATACCTTGTTTTCCCTGCTATTCTTGAAATTATTCCTTGTGTATTCTTGTGGTCTTCAGACCCAACTCTTACTTGAAACACCATATTATTTCTACCCCGAAGCATGACTGTGGTATTCCGAATATCAACAAAAACCTTTTAAGCGCAATGCTAAATGTTTCTTGATTGATTATCCAAACACCATTGTATGGGTAAACATCATGATTCTCCTTGCCCCTTTTATTTAAAGGGTTATGTACTTGAAGACATGTCATGATTATCCTGCTCTGCTTGCTCTTGAGAAGGATATACACCTTATACTTGAGGATAATCACACTTTCCTTTCCATTGGTCCAATTAATCTACTAATCACATTGTCCTTTCCGTTGGTATGTTTAACCTTTCTTGTGATCTATATGATCTAGGCAGTAATAATTCCCTGCTTATGTAAACACCTCAATGTACAACTCTGTCAGTAAGACCATGTTACTATTGTTGATGACATTCCGATAACCACCGGTGGACAAGAACTTTGCCTATTGGTCTGCCTCGTTTCAACAAGCAGGAAATTGGTTCTCTTCGTCCCTCACCCTTGGTACCGACGTTGTTGCCAACATAGCTAACAAAGTGTTCTCGAACAAGCCTTGTATTGTGATCACACAAGAGGCCACCACCCTTCTTATTCATCATGGTGGTATGCATGTTGATCACTTTGATTTTGATCATCCTAATGATTCGGAAATGCTCGAGTCCTCAAATACATATTGGTGCAGTGTGCCTTATCTTTCTGTATGCCCTTGTGACTGTATATTCCAGTTATCCATGTGATCAATTATCATTCTATCGCAAGCCTGTCATTCTTTAGAATTCCTTACATAAACTCTCTCATTAATTATGAAGTTTCATGTAAATGTCTATGAGATCCTAGTATCCGAAATTACCCATGCACTTGGCTTGTATGTGTTTCTCCGAGCCACCATCCTTGAGATGATCCATTCTGGTATCAAACGCGAGATTCATTATTTGACACTCTGAACCCTTTTCACATCATGTTTTAGGCGAAGTGGTTGCCTGCCCAAATGAAGCTATTCGTATCTTTTTAAGTCACTCTTGTTAATTCATGTGTTCCAAAACTCGAGAGATACTTATGTGTTTCATTCGTGAAATAACCTCAGATGATTACCCCTTGTAGAAATTTGTTCATTACTGAGTTACCTTTATCCTTTTTGTAAGTACAATGAAGATCTTGAAGGAAGGACGACAACTTCATCATTACATAATGATGTAGAGAATATGAAGACATCTATGCCATGGACCGACCTCTTTGAGAAGAGCAACCAAGACCGAGAAGATTCGTTAGTTTCGTAACTAGACTTTTCCCCCCTTACTCGACCTGTTAAATCTCGGAACGAGATTTTCTTTGTGTGGAGGAGAGTTGTAACACCCCTGTAATTAAGCTACAGTAACCTCACCTTAATTATGCCTTGTCGTCTTATTTTCCTAAGCTAAATTGCCACTTGATAAAAATCAAAGTCAAATTCAAATTTAAATTGCAAGTCAAATTATTATTACTTCAAACAATGAAACAATTTTTTTACAATATGTCATAAAATCCCCAAGCACTGGTAAAAATAATAGCAACTCCATTTGCATGCCGAAATTGTACCTGGAAATTACTTTAGTGGACCAATAGCATTAAATTGAGCATTTTCACATTAAACAAATATTTAAACTATTCATAATAAATTGAGACTACTTGTGCTAGATCAACACCTTGCGTGCTATTTATGTGCCAAGTTTCATGTATAGCAAAAATCATTTGATGCACAAACTAATTGCAAGACAGGATGGAATAAATAGAATAGAAAAGAAAGAGGGAAAAGGTAAACAACTTACTTTGCTTGTGGGCCTCTAGTGCACAGGAGAAGCCCAACCCACCTCCATGTTATCATATTCCTCTGTTCATCCACAAGCCCTTCACCGGCGAGCACAAGACCCCCTAGTTGAGGCCGCTTGCTGCAATGGATGCCCGCGAGCATGGGCATCGAGCAGCTATCCTCCTCCGCCATCGCGATCCTAGAGCTCTGGACACCGCCGCGAGCATTTCTCCGGTGAGCACAAGACCCCCACCCTAACTATTGCCGGTTGCCGCATTGAATGCGCGCGAGCATAGGCATCCCACAGCTATCCTCCACGGTCCAAATGGTCGCTGGAGGCCATTTCCGGCCACCTCTGTTGCGTCTGGCTTGTCGTCAGCGTGCTCCGGCATTTAAACACTGGTGTGGGCCCAGGTCGTTAACCACCAAATTAGCCACTAACTGCAACGCTAATAGTCACTACCATGTGGGCCCACTTATTGTAGAGTTTTAATTAACCTCAGTCACTGACCACTGGGCCCGGCCATGCTAATTAACTAAGGTAGATTAAGTTAACCACTCTGTTACTGACATTGGGCCCTACCCCACTAGTTAAGCAATTAGTTAAATTAAACCTCTGTTAAAATACAGTCTATGACACGTGGGTCCTCTGGTCAGTTTGACCAGTCAAAGTCCACAGTTGGCTGCTGACTGGGCAGTCAACTAGGTCCCACTAATAGCCTCTCATGCACTCTGTTGTGTACACTCTGTGTGTTCATTTAGCAATTTCCTATTTATTGAATTAAATGAATTCTAAAAAACTAGAAAATCATTGAAACTTTGGAAATTCATAGAAAATAAACCATAACTCGGATGGAAATGATTTATATATGAAAAATGATCAGAAAAATATAACAAATCCGAATATGTCATCTGCAAACATAACAAACGCCTTTATCATAATGAACCTTGACAATTTGCACCGGGATCAATAAATCGATAAATATCTGGAGTTGGGAAATATTATTAGATGTTTTCCCTCTTCTTTAAAATGTTTAGGGATGCATTAGAGCATGTCATCAACACACATTGCCATGACATGCATCCGTGTTGCATTTGTATGACCGTTAATTATCTATTTCCCCTCTCCTCTATTCTTTCGGTAGACTCCGAGAATGCTGCTGCCCCTGAGTATGACTACATCATCGACGACCCGTCCTTCTCAGCAGAGCTTTCGGGCAAGCAAACCCCGTTGATCATTGCTACTTGTGAGATGCATTGGGATTTACCTCAAAGAGGTAGGGAGATGCAGTACAATAGAGATAAGTATTTCCCTCGGTGAGAACCAAGGTTTATCGAACCAATAGGGGAATCACGCAAAGCCTCGTGAACAGCACCTACACACACAAAAGCAAATACTTGCACCCAACGCTGGCAAGAGGGTTGCCAATCCCATTGAACTCATTACTGGCAAGGATCAAATCTTGTATAGGTAGATGGATAAATTGAAAAACAAAATATAAGATAAAAAATTGTAGGAAAGGAGTTTTGGTTTGTGTAATATGATAAAGGTAAACCCAGGGACATAGTTTTACTAGAGGCTTCTCTCTCGAGCACATAGCATACGGTGGGTGAAAAAAATATTGTTGGACAATTGATAGAAAAGTGCATGCATAGGTATGACAATATCCAAGGAAATGATCATGTATATAGGCATCACGTCTGAGACAAAGCAGACCGACTCTTGCCTGCATCTACTACTATTACTCCACCAATCGATCGCTATCCAGCATGCATCTATTGTATTAAGTATAAAATAGAGTAACGCCTTAAGCAAGATGACAAGATGTAGACAAAGTAAACTCAATCAATATGAATAAACCCCATCGTTTATTCTTAATGGCAACAACACAAATATGTCTCTTGTCCCTTTCTGTCACTAGGATATAGAGCACCGCAAGATTGAACCCATCACAAAGCACCTCTCCCATTGAAGATAAATCAATATAGTTGGCCAAATAAAATGGATAGATCAAAGAGAAATACGAAGCTATAACAATCATGCATAATAAAGTTTAGAAAGCACTCAATTACTTCTCATGAATATTTAGATCGTAAACCCACAATTCATTGGATCCCAACAAACACACCGCAAAATAAGATTTCATCAAATAAAAGTCCAAGAAATAAAAAAGGCAAATAGAAAGTAGAGCAAGTAGATGATATTGTGTGTATAGGTACTTGATAGGTTTTGATGATGTTTCCCCGGCAACGGTGCCACTTGTGAGCTGCGTTGGGATTTTCCCCGAAGGGGAGGGGAGATGCAGTACAATAGAGATAAGTATTTCCCTCGGTGTGGACCAAGGTTTATCGAACCAATAGGAGAATCACGCAAAGCCTTGTGAACTACACATGCATGGACAAAAGCAAATACTTGCACATAATGCGGGCAAGAGGGTTCTCAATCCGCTTGAACTCGTTACTTGCAAGGATCAAATATTGTATAGGTAGAGGGATAAATTGCAAGACAAAATAAAAGATAAAAATTGCAGCAAAGGAGTTTTGGTTTTTGTAATATGATAAAGGTAGACCTGGGGCCATAGTTTTCACTAGAGGGTTCTCTCTCCAGCACATAGCATACGGTGGGTGAACAAATTACTGTTGGGCAATTGATAGAAAATCACACATAGTTATGACGATATCCAAGGCAATGATCATGTATATAGGTATCACGCCTGAGATAAGTAGACCGACTCCTGCCTGCATCTACTACTATTGCTCCACCAATCGACCGCTATCCATCATGCATATATGGTATTAACTATAAAATAGAGTAACGCCTTAAGCAAGATGACATGATGTATGTAGACAAAGTAAACTCAATCAATATGAAGAAAGCCCGTCATTTTATCCTTAATGCCAACAATACAAATATGTATCTTGTCCCTTTCTGTCACTGGGATATATGGCACCGCAAGATTGAACCCATCACAAAGCACCTCTCCCACTGAAGATAAATCATTCTAGTTGGCCAAACCAAACGGATAGATTGAAGAGAAATACAAATATATAACAATCATGCATAATAAAATTTAGAAAAGACTCAATTACTTCTCATGATTATTCATATCATAAAGCCATAATTCATCAGATCCCAACAAATACACCGCAAAAAAGACAACTTCGAATAGAACTCCAAGAACATCGAGGAGAACATTGTATTGAAGATCAAAGAGTGAGAATAAGCCATCTAGCTACTAGCTATGGACCCGTAGGTATGTCATGAACTACTCACGCATCATTGGAAGGCAGCAAGGATGATGTACAAGCCCTCTATGATCGATTCCCCCTCCAACAGAGTACCGAAAAAGGCCTCCTGATGGGATCACAAAAGAACAAAAACTTGCGGGGGCAGAAAAAGGGTTTCAGGTGGCTCTCTATTGGTTTCCTAATATTTGAGAATTTATAGAAGTTGAATTAAGTCAAAAGGAGCCCTGTGGGCCCCACAAGGTAACAGGGCGTGCCTTGTTGCCTTGACGTCTCCTTGATTGCCATCTAGCCTCCTCCCGAAGCTTCTAGGGTCTCTATTGTCTAGAAAAAATTGTCAAAAAGTTTTGTAGCATTTGGACTCCGTTTGGTACCGATTTTCTGGAAAACCAAAAACAAGCAAAAAAACAACAACTGGCACTAGGCACTGGTTTAATAGGTTACTCCCAAAAAATTATATAAAATAGCATATAAATGCATATAAAACATCCAACATTGATACTATAATAGCATGGAACGATAAAGAATTATAGATACATTGGAGACGTATCAATCATTCTGACATCACATATTCCTTCTCTCTGCTACTTGAATTAGAGTGGTGATATTGTTACGGCTTTATCTGTAGATCATGTACTGTTGCATGGCATGTCTTTGCTACTACTGTTGATACTCTACATGTTGTCCTATATAGTTATTATAGATTGCTAGCGTCTCATCAGTGTCCCTACACCCTTGTCTGTGTGGCATGCTATACTATCAGGTTGTGATCCCCTCGAGGTGATGATCATGGATATACTATGCTATTACACTATACATGATACATAATACTTTAAAGTCGGGTCGGCTTGGAGAGTACCCATGAGTGATTCATTGTGGCGGAACAACAGGGCAGGCAGAGACCACATAGGACAGAGGTGGGCCTGGGCTCTGGTCGGTGTTCGCAGTTATATAATAATAACACGCTTAACGATATTTGGTAATTTGATCTAAGACTGCCACATGCATATACACACTCAGCGTTGCGTGGGACAACAGTTTATGGGGCCCTCGGCATCGTAATTACCCCCCGAAAGCTCTATTAGATGTCACAGTGGAGTGGACTGATTGTTGGGGTGAGTCGGTTATGCCTAATGTGTTATACATAGGTGGGCTTAGTCCCCGACTAGTCTCCCAACATGCCGGAGTGCTTAGGGCAATCTTCCCATGACCCCTTCGCGCTTAGGATGTAGACCGATGTGTTGACCTCTCTTGAGAGCTAGGTAGGACCACGGTGTGTCGATCATCCGTGGTTGGGCATTACCCAGAAAAGTGTGCTCGGCCAGAGGTAACTGATGGGAATCGTAGCATGCAATTTCAAAAAAATTCTACGCTCACGCAAGATCAATCTAGGAGATGCATAGCAATGAGAGGGGGAGAGTGTGTCTACGTACCCTTGTAGACCGAAAGCGGAAGCGTTTGACAACGCAGTTGATGTAGTCGAATTCTTCTCGTTCCGACCGATCAAGTACCGAACGTACGGCACCTCCAAGTTCTGCACAGGTTCAGCTCGATGATGTCCCTCGAACTCCTGATCCAACAAAGTGTTGAGGAAGTAGATGAGTTCCGTCAGCACGACGGCATGGTGATGGTGATGGTGAAGTGGTTCGTTTAGGGCTTCGCCTAAGCACCGCGAGAATATGACAGAGGGTGTAATCTGTGGAGGGGGGCGCCGCACACGGCTAATAGATGTTGTTGTGTGTTCTAGGCGGCCCCTCCCCATGTATATATAGGTGGGACAAGGAGGGGAGTAGCAAGGGGGAGCCCCAAGTAGGAGGAATCCTACTTGGGCGCCTCCCCAATTCGTCCTCCCCCCTTCCATAAGTTCCGGAGGGGGAAGGAAGGAGGAGGGAGGCCGAATCCCTCCCCTTCCTTCTCTCGTCGCCTCTTTCCGTCTCCTCTAGTTCGCCCCATATGGGGTGAGGGAGTCCTGGATTATGGGGTCCCCGGGGATCCGGCCTATCTGCCATGGGCCGGACTGATGGGCTGTGAAGATACAAGATAGAAGGCCTTCCCCCGTGTCCGGATGGGACTCTCCTTTGCGTGGATGGCAAGCTTGGCGTCTGGATGTGAAGTTTCCTTTCTATGTAAACCGACTCTGTACAACTCTAGGCCCCTACGGTGTCTATATAAACCAGAGGGTTTTAGTCCGTAGAGGCTAAGACAAATCATACAGGCTAGACATCTAGGGTTTAGTCATTACGATCTCGAGGCAGATCAACTCTTGTAACCCCTATACTCATCAAAGTCAATCAAGCAGGACGTAGGTTATTACCTGCATTAAGAGGTCCCAAACCTAGGTAAACATCGTGTCCCCTACCTCCTGTTACCTTAAATCCTCAGACGCACAGTTCGGGACCCCCTACCCGAGATCGGCCGGTTTTGACAACGACATTAGTGCTTTCATTGAGTGTTCCACTGTGTCGTCAATAGAAGGCTCGATAGCTCATTTGATCATCTACAACGATGCCATTTCCGGGGAAGCTTTCCTCCCTGGCCAGATTTTTATATTCGGTGGCTTCGTTCTACGTGCCAACTCGATTGGCCACCTTGAATAGATTGACAGCTACGCCCCTGGTCGTCAGATCAGTTTCGGGAACCTAAATTATGTCGCTGACATCCGAGGAGACTTGATCTTCGAAGGGTTCGCGGCCCCGACCACTACTCTGGCCTCAGATCTGGAGCAAACCACTAGGTCCGAAAATGGGAGTTTGGAGCCCACTGGACTCTCTGCTACAAACCGCACTATCGAAGATCTAGAGGTGATCGAGTCCATGGCGAACTCAGATTCAGACCGGGTTCCTCCTATCATTGAAGGGCCAGACTCGCCCCCGGATTCCGAATCCGAACTCTCGAAGTCTGCGCCAAGCAAGCATGGCCAGGAGGCCTTCGCCCAGGCCAGCCCCACGGACTCTCATTTCCCTGTGCAAACCTCGCTACTAAATGAGGCTCTGGACTTAATGCGATCCCTCGCTATTGTAGAGGAATCACACCCGAATTACGCCCAACCCGGGCTAGGGGCTGAGAGTGGGGAATTTTACATTCCACCCACCACCCACTTCATAGCCACTGTCAAAGATTTAACAGACATGCTGGACTACACCTCCGAAGACATCGACGGCGTGGATGACGTGCCGGAGACGAACAAGGCCAAGACCCGCCATTTACCGGATGTTGGACGGCCACCGCTAAATATGATGTGTACATGTTGGACACACCTAAAGAGGACGACGGTGCAGACAGGAAAGATCCTGTGGAGGACAAACCTGATGAGGCACCACCGAAGCGTCGACGCCAACGACTGATACGTCGCCAATGTATCTATAATTTTTTATTGTTCCATGCTATTATATTATCTGTTTTGGATCTTTATGGGCCTTATTAAACACTTTTATATTATTTTTGGGACTAACCTATTAACCCAGAGCCCAGTGCCAGTTTCTGTTTTTTCCTTGTTTTAGAGTATCGGAGAAAAGGAAAATCAAACGGAGTCCAATTGACACGAAACTTCACGGAACTTATTTTTGGACCAGAAGAAGCCCATGGAGTATTGGAGTTGGACCAGGAGAGTCCCAGGATGCCCACGAGGGTGGGGGGCACCCACCTCCCTGGGCACGCCCCCTGCCTCGTGGACAGACCGGAGGTCCACCGACGTACTTCTTCCTCCCACATATACCCATATACCGTAAAAACTTCGGAGAGCAGAATAGATCGGGAGTTCCTGTAACACCCCGGATGTAACTTACCCTATATGTAGTCCAACTCTTGCCGTTTCCGGCCTTAAGTTATTTTATTTTCTCAGGTTTGGGTTTTTGTCTCCGTGTGTTGTTGTCGTTGTCATGCATCTCATATCATGTCATCATGTGCATTGCATTTGCATACGTGTTCATCTCATGCATTCGAGCATTTTCCCCGTTGTCCGTTTTGCATTCTGGCGCTTCGTTCTCCTCCGGTGGTCATCTCTACCTTTATTTCGTGTGTGGGGATTAAACATTTCCGGATTGGACCGAGACTTGCCAAGCGGCCTTGGTTTACTACCGGTAGACCGCCTGTCAAGTTTCGTATCATTTGGACTTCGTTTGATACTCCAACGGTCAACCGAGGGACCGAAAAGGCCTCATGTGTATTGAAGCCCAACACCCCTCCATTTTCGCCCAAAACTCACCAAAACCCTCTCCATCATCTAGAGCGTTCGATCACGATCGCGTGGCCGAAAACCGCACCTCATTTGGACTCTCCTAGCTCCCTCTATGCCTATATATAGACCCCCTCATCCAAATCTCGGATCCCCTCCTCGAAACCCAAAAAAATCCCAGATCCGGCCGCGCCGGACACGTCCAACTCCGACCGGACATTGTCCGCCGCCGCCGCCGGCCAACCAGGCCTTGCCACGTGGCGGCCGTGTGCCCACATCGCCACCGGCCCGGGCAGGCCCGCACCAGGCCCTCCAAGCCCATCGGGCGCCGCCACCCTTCGCCGCCGATCCGCTCCGCTCCGCCCGCCTTAGCCCGTCTCCGCCACGCTGCCGCGGTGCCTTCGTCGCCGACCAGCC
>NC_041386.1:103953455-104024966 GCF_002162155.2 Triticum dicoccoides
GCGCCATGGGCGCCGCCCCGCCGCCTCTCCGGCTCCCCGCCGGCCGGATCCGGCGCGATCCGGCCCGGGAGCGCCTCCCCGCCGCCTCCTCGTTCAACTCCGGCGATCCCCGTCGCAGTTGTCGGCCAACCTCGATCTGCGTGACACCGGATCTCAGATCTGAAAAAGTCCTCTCGGGTTGACTTGTTGCCCGAAACCGTAGCTCATATGCTCCTGTTCATTGCATCGTAACTCTGCATCCATAGCTCCGTTTTTGGCATATAGCATATCAAAATGTTCGTCTCAGAGAGTACATCATTTCATTCCATTGCATCATTTTCATTTGAGTTCATCTTGATGCCCGAAATGCTGTTAGAAGAGGGCTACTTGAGATAATTATCAGATCTGCTGCTCCATTTAGTTATTTGTCATTTTTGCCATGATTATTGTGTGCATGATATGCCCATGAGCTCTACATATGTTTTGTTAAGGGTTTTGCCATCTTTCCAGAGGTGCAACCCATGTATTTTTGTGATGTGTGTGGTGACTAGCACGAGCTTGCAAAGTGAGGCACTTGGTAATGCTGATTTCAGGGACTTGGCATTTCCACTAAGTCCTTGAGCTGTTTATCTCATATGGCCATAAGTTCATGTTGTTTCCTAGTGATCCCTGCCTCTTTTGAGGATGATCAGTAATGATGTTTTGTTAATATTGTAGTGCTCTATCCATCCATGTCTTTTCTTGAAATTATGGAGCACCCTAGCTTGAGTCAATCGAGCTCTACTTTTGCTACTTCGTGAATCTGGGCAGATTGTCTACTTATTAGCGATTTTGCCGATGATGTTGTAGTTGATCCGTGCATGCTATGGTATTGTTCTTGCCATTTATAGCTTGCATTTTGTGTATTCTTGATGGGTGTATGCTTAGCTTGTCATGACTTGCTCTGTAGTGAGTGCATCGAGCTCGTAAACATGCCTAGTTGATATTTGTGTCAGCATGCTTCAGTTTTTACTAAGTCTGAGAACTGATTATGTTTTTGCCATGTTCACATGCTTGCAAATGTATTTTCTGATCCCTTTTGGCTCAAGGTCACTAAGGGACTTTTGTTAAGCTCTTTGAGTAGCTCCATGCCATGCTTTACTTTTCCATGTTCAGGTCCTGTAGCATGTAGTTTTGTTGCTCCGAAGAGTGCTATCTGATCTGAAATTCCAGACAAGTGTTAATTTCACTAAGTCTGACATCTGTTTACCATATGCATTTTTGTCATGCTTGTTTGAACCTGTTAATGGATGAATTGGCCGTAGCTTAGTGCTAGACTTTTGTTAACCATCTTGAATGCATCCCTGCCATGTATTTTGATTCCATGTTTGGATGCTATAGCTTGTTCAGCTCATTGCATTTAGATGGCTACTTGTTGTAAACCGCAGAACGTGGCCATATTTGAATTGCTTGCCATTTCCAAACCGTAACTCCGATTCTGGCGTTCCTTATATCGTTTTCAAGCGATTTCATCTCATATTTCCAGTGGCACACTTGGATTTCCAAGTTGAGGCCAGGTCCATGCATTGCTTGTCAAATCTTGCATATGCGTCCCGCATCGCTTCCCGCATAGCATACCATCCTTGCATCATGTCGTTTGAGCTTTGCACGTGGTTGATTGTGTTCTGTTTTCTTGTTTGTCTTGTTTGGGTAGAGCAGGGAGACGAGTTCGCTAACGAGGAGCCCGTTGAGTTTGCTTTCGAGGATCCAGTCAACTCTGACAACTTTGCAGGCAAGATGATCATATCCTCGAAATCACTACTATCTTTGCTATGCTAGATGCTTGCTCTTTTGCTATGCCAATGCTACGATGCCTACCACTTACTTTCAAGCCTCCCAAATTACCATGTCAAACCTCTAATCCACCATGTCCTAGCAAACCGTTGATTGGCTATGTTACCTAAAACAATCTGAGTGTGCCCTAAGAACGAGATATGTGCAGCTCCTATCGGGATTTGTCAGCACATTCGGGCGGTGTTGCTGGTCTTGTTTTAACCTGTCGAAGTGTATTGAAGAACCGAGGTACCGAGTCTGATCGGAACGTCTCGGGAGGAGGTCTATTCCTTCGTTGACCGTGAGAGCTTGTCATGGGCTAAGTTGGGACTCCCCTGCAGGGTTTTGAACTTTCGAAAGCCGTGCCCGCGGTTATGGGCAGACGGGAATTTGTTAATGTCCTGTTGTAGATAACTTGAACCATAACTTAATTAAAATGAATCAACCGTGTGAGTTACCGTGATGGTCTCTTCTCGGCGGAGTCCGGGAAGTGAACACGGTGTTGGAGTAATGCTTGCGCAGGTTGTCCTCTAGTTTCTCGCTCGCGCTTTGCCTCCTCTTCTTGCTCTCTTTTGCGAACAGGTTGGCCACCATATATGCTAGTCGCTTGCTGCAGCTCCACTTATATTTACCTTACCTTACCTATAAGCTTAAATAGTCTTGATCGCGAGGGTGCGAGATTGCTGAGTCCCTGTGGCTCACAGATTACTATTAAACCAGATGCAGGGCCTGATGATTCCGCTCCAGGTGATGTGCTCGAGCTCAAGTGGGAGTTCGACGAGGGCTCTCAACGATACTATGGTTCCTTTCCTGATGATCAGTAGTGGTGCCCAGTTGGGGGTGATCGGGACCGTGTCGCATGTTGGGTTATCTTTTATTTTGGCACCATAGTCGGGCCATGAGTGTTTGGATGATGTAATGTTATTTATGTACTTGATTGACGTGGCGAGTGTAAGCCAACTATGTTATCTTCCCTTTTATTATATATATATTACATGGGATGTTGTGAAGATTACCTAACTTGCGACATATGCCTTCAATGCCATTATGCCTCTAAGTCGTGCCTCGACACGTGGGAGATATAGTCGCATCGAGGGTGTTAAAAGTTGGTATCAGAGCCTTCCCCGACCTTAGGAGCCCCATTGCTTGATCGTTTTTAGTGGCCGAGTTGTGTCTAGAAAAATGTTTTGAGTCATTTAGGAATTATATATCGGAGAGTTTAGGAATTCTTTTTACTTCCCAGTCTCCTCAACGCTCTGGTAAGGCATCCTGACGTAAAGTTTTGACTCTTCTCTTCTCAAATTTCACTAAATTTTTTTAGGATCACGCGGGTATCTTGGAATCGTTCCGATGGTTTTATGACAAGAACATTGTCTTGGTGCCTCCTGTCAGGGGTTTTGTGGAAGTGTCCCGGGGAGTTGAGCTCTGAGGTGTTGTCGTCATAATTTTATCGTTGCAGTTCTGGAATACCTGAGTTTAGTACGCCGACATCGAAAATCTCTTTTATGCAGTTCGTTGGTGAGATAACCTCGACGCCACCCAGTACTGGGGCGGGAGTTCAGGAGTATCGCCATAACTTGTATAACGGATGCTTTTTCGAAGGTTGAGGTAGATGGTTTCCGAAGTTTTTCTTGGTTATGTGTTGAAGGATGGATACAGCTGGATGTAGGATTTGCTAGATTTGGGTGAGATATTATGCTTCCCCTGTATCCCCAACACCTGATTGCATAACCGGAAAGGTTCGGGAGTTTCATACGTGGGAATTCTTGTAGCTCTAGTTCTTCTTCCAGGATATTTGGTTTGAGATTGGGATTTCTTACCGAGTATTCGTTCTTGATCCGTACCTTGTTGATTTATTTCTCTACCTAAATTCTACGTGGCTTCTCAATTTATGGATATGTGACCATTTCAAGAGGAATGCATTTGTTCATTTTGTTCGGATGTGAAGACTATATGTTGCAATTTTCATACCGTTGATTTCAGCTTCATTTTATCTGTCTATGTGCTAACGGTGGTCAACCTCTTCAGGATGGCTCCCGCTAAGAGCACCAATCAGAATCAGAATCAAGATCCGCCACCACCTCCACCTCCTCCGGAGGCATGGCAAGCTGTGATGGCCGCAACCAATGCAAACACACAGTTGATCATGCAAATTCTCCAAGAGCGCAATCAAAGCAACCAAGGGAACCAAGGCAACAATCAGAATCACTTTGCTACACTCAACCAGTTCCTTACTAACGGGCCAAAGACTTTCAGCAATTGTGTTGAGGCAACCGATGCTGACGATTGGCTCGTGGATCTGTGCAAGCATTTCGAGTGCAGTAACGTCAGGCCTGAGGACTTTGTCAAGTTCGCTTCCTTCCAACTCAAAGATCAAGCTACAAAATGGTTCCAGCAGTACAAGGATTCCAGAGGTGGACGTGTGATCACCTGGGATGAATTCCGTCAAGATTTCAGAGCTCACCATATTCCCCAGAGCGTGGTTGAAAGCAAGCGTGAGGAATTCCGCAACCTGAAGCAAGGCTCTTTGTCTGTCTTTGACTACAACAAGTTGTTTCAGAAGCTCGCCCGCTTTGCCAAGCAGGACGTACCTGATGAGAAGAGCATGATATACCAGTTCAGGGGTGGTCTCAGAGAAGAAATTCAGGTAGCTCTTGTTCTCTTCGAGCCCTTGAGGTACGATGAGTTCTACAACATGGCATTGAAGCAAGAGGCCGCTCAACTGAGGTGTGATGCTTCCAAGAAGCGAGTCAGAGATGCTACTCCTTCTTCCTCTACTCAAGTGGACAAGCAGCAGAAGTATTGGCTTCCTCCTCCTCCGTTCCGTCAGCCGTATCAGCAGAAGAGCAAACGTGGCAGTGGATCTTCCCACCCACCCAACCCTGGCTTTCAAAACAAGACTTCGTCTCAAGCTCCAAGATCGAGTGCTCTGTATCACCGTCCGCTTTCAGAGGTCACGTGCAACAAGTGCCAACAGAAGGGTCACTATGCCAACAAGTGTCTCAATCAGAGGCGTCTTCCTCCTCCTCCTCCTGTGAGATCGGCAAGTACAGCTGTGGTCAAGCATAACCCCAAGCACGCCAAGGTCAACTTGATGAACGCAGCTCAGGCAGAGCACTCATCAGATGTCATCATGGGTAACCTTCCTGTTAACGATGTTCCTGCAAAAGTTCTTTTTGACACGGGTGCATCGCATTGTTTCATCTCGAGACCGTTTTCATCTAAGCATGGTTTGGCTTTGCAAATTTTGCCTAGTCCATTAGCAGTTGTCTCTCCCGGTAGGCGCATGCATGCTAACTCCATTGCTCCGGATGTTACTATCACTTTGGGAGACTACAAGTTTCTGGCTTCTCCAACAGTTCTTGGTGACTCGGATATTGATCTTATTCTCGGAATGGATTGGCTTTCTAAGCATAAGGCGCATCTTGATTGTGCTGCTAGGCAAATTCAATTGACTCATTCGTCTAAGGATGTAATTGTCTTTGCCGCTCGGGATAATACCATCCGTCTGTTTTCTCTCAATGAGAAGGGTGAACTTGATGCTATCTCGCAAATTCCAGTCGTTTGCGAATATCAAGATGTCTTTCTAGAAGAGCTCCCAGGAATGCCTCCGCACCGGCCAGTTGAATTCGTTATTGATCTTGAGCCCGGTACGGAACCTGTGTGCAAGCGTCCTTACAAGCTCGGACCTGAAGAGTTGAAGGAGCTGAAGAAGCAACTCGATATTCAAGAAAGAATGGGTCTCATCCGGCCTAGTTCTTCTCCATGGGGTTGTGGTGTTCTTTTTGTGAAGAAGAAGGATGGAACGGACCGACTTTGTGTTGATTACCGTCCATTGAACAAGAAGACCATCAAGAATAAATACCCACTTCCCAACATCAACGAGCTGTTCGAACAACTCAAAGGTGCCCAAGTATTCTCCAAGCTTGACCTTCGTATGGGTTATCATCAGATTTGAATCCGTGAGCAAGATATTCCCAAGACGGCCTTCAGAACAAGCTATAGTTCATATGAATACACTGTCATGTCTTTTGGCCTCGTCAATGCTCCTCCGACTTTCTCTCGCATGATGAACTTCATCTTCAACGCCTACACCAATGACTTCGTTTTGGTCTATCTCGACGACATTCTGGTTTTCTCGAAGAACAAGGAAGATCATGCCAAGCACTTGCGTTTGGTACTCGACAAGCTGAGGGAACACAAGTTCTACGCCAAGTTCTCCAAGTGCGAATTTTGGCTCGATGAGGTTCTTTATCTTGGTCATATCATCTCTGCCAAGGGCATTGCGGTGAATCCTGAGAAGGTGTCTGCAATTGTGAATTGGGAACCTCCTCAGAACGTGAAGCAACTCCGTAGCTTCCTCGGTCTCGCAAGCTACTGCCGAAGATTCGTTGAAAACTTTTCTAAGATCGCGAAGCCTCTCTCAAATCTTCTCCAGAATCACGTCAAGTACGTTTGGTCTCCGGAGTGTGACATTGCTTTCAACACTTTGAAAGAGAAATTGATAACTGCTCCAGTTCTGACTCCGCCTGATGAATCCAAGCCGTACGAGGTCTTTTGTGATGCCTCTCTCCAAGGTCTTGGCGCAGTGTTGATGCAAGAGAAGAAACTTATTGCTTATACCTCTCGCTAGTTGAAGGCCAATGAGAAGAACTACCCCACTCATGATCTCGAGTTGGCGGCAGTTGTGCATGCTCTTTTGACTTGGAGACATCTCTTATTGGGAAGAAAAGTGGACATTTTCACTGATCACAAGAGTCTCAAGTACATCTTCACTCAGCCTAATCTCAACCTCAGGCAAACTCGATGGGTCGAAATGATTCAAGAGTATAATCCGAGTATCGAGTATACTCCAGGCAAGGCCAATGTGATTGCTGACGCATTGAGCAGGAAAGCTTATTGCAACAGTCTGATTCTCAAGCCTTATCAACCCAAGCTTTGTGAAGCTTTCCGCAAACTTAATCTGCAAGTTGTTCCTCAAGGTTTCCTCGCCAACCTTCAAGTCTCTCCTACCTTGGAAGACCAGATTCGCCAAGCCCAGCTTCTTGATGCTATGGTGAAAAAGGTGAAGATTGGGATTGCCAAGAGTCAACCCAAGTACAAGTGCAACCGCCTTGATGACAAGGATACTCTCTTCTTCGAGGATCGTATTGTTGTTCCCAAAGGTGACCTCCGTAAAGTGATCATGAACGAGGCTCACAATTCTCTCCTCTCCATCCACCCTGGGAGTACGAAGATGTATCAGGACCTCAAGTAGGCTTATTGGTGGACTCGAATGAAGCGCGAGATTGCTCAATTCGTGAATGAGTGTGATGTCTGCAGAAGAGTGAAGGCAGAACACCAAAGGCTAGCTGGTCTCCTCCAACCTCTTGCCATTCCAGAATGGAAGTTTGACCACATTGATATGGACTTCGTGACTGGGTTTCCAAAGTCCAAGCGTGGCAATGATGCTATATTCGTTGTCATCGACAAACTCACCAAAGTGGCTCATTTTCTGCCTATCAAAGAGTCAATCACTGCAGCTCAATTGGCGGAACTCTATACCTCTCGAATTGTCTCTCTGCACGGTATTCCCCAAGTGATCTCTTCAGACCGTGGCAGCATCTTTACCTCCAAGTTTTGGGATTCTTTTCAGAAGGCCATGGGCACCAACATCCGCTTCAACACAGCTTTCCATCCTCAAACTAGCGGTCAAGTCGAGCGTATCTCCTTCGGCATGAAGTGGGAGGATTGTCTTCCTTACGCTGAATTCTCCTACAACAACAGTTTTCGAGCAAGTTCGGGCAAGGCCCCATTTGAAATTCTATATGGCAGGAAGTGTTGTACCCCTCTCAACTGGTCTGAAACCGATGAACGTCAGCTTTTGGGAAATGACTTAATCACAGAGGCAGAGGAAATGTGCAAAGTCATTCGAGATAACCTCAAAGCAGCCCAATCCCGCCAGAAGAGCTACTATGATAGTAATCACCGTGATTTGGCTTTCGAGATCGGACATCATGTTTACCTCCGCGTCTCTCCAATGAAAGGTACTCGTCGCTTCGGTATCAAAGGGAAGCTTGCCCCTAGATACGTGGGTCCTTTCAAGATCGTCAGCAAGAGAGGCGATCTCGCCTATCAACTCGAGCTTCCTTCAAACTTTGCAAATGTTCATGATGTGTTCCATGTCTCTCAGCTCCGAAAGTGCTTCAAGACTCCTGACCGCACCGTCAACTTCGAGGACATTTAGCTCCAAGAAGATCTCTCCTATCGTGAGCACCCTGTTGCTATTCTCGAAGAGACTGAACGCAAGACTCGCAACAAGTCAATCAAATTCCTCAAAGTCAAGTGGTCACACCATTCCGACAGTGAAGCTACCTGGGAACGCGAGGATCACCTCCATTCCGAGTACCCGGCATTCTTTCAGTCCTAGATCTCGGGACGAGATCCTTTCGTAGTGGTGGAGTGTTGTAACACCCTGGATGTAACTTACCCTATATGTACTCCAACTCTTGCCGTTTCCGGCTTAAGTTATTTTATTTTCTCGGGTTCGGGTTTTTGTCTCCGTGTGTTGTTGTCGTTGTCATGCATCTCATATCATGTCATCATGTGCATTGCATTTGCATATGTGTTCATCTCATGCATTCGAGCATTTTCCCTGTTGTCCGTTTTGCATTCCGGCGCTTCGTTCTCCTCCGGTGGTCATCTCTACCTTTCTTTCGTGTGTGGGGATTAAACATTTTCGGATTCGACCGAGACTTGCCAAGCGGCCTTGGTTTACTACCGGTAGACCGCCTGTCAAGTTTCGTATCATTTGGACTTCGTTTGATACTCCAACGGTCAACCGAGGGACCGAAAAGGCCTCGTGTGTGTTGCAGCCCAACACCCCTCCATTTTGGCCCAAAACCCACCAAAACCCTCTCCATCATCGAGAGCGTTCGATCACGTTCGCGTGGCCAAAAACCGCACCTCATTTGGACTCTCCTAGCTCCCTCTATGCCTATATATAGACCCCCTCATCCAAATCTCGGATCCCCTCCTCGAAACCCAAAAAAATCCCAGATCCGGCCGAGCCGGACACGTCCAACTCCGACCGGACGTTGTCCGCCGCTGCCGGCGGCTAACCACGCCTTGCAACGTGGCGGCCGTGTGCCCACATCACCACCGGCCCGGGCAAGCCCGCACCGGGCCCTCCAAGCCCATCGGGCGCCGCCACCCTTCGACGCCGATCCGCTCCGCTCCGCCCGCCTCAGCCCGTCTCCGCCGCTCCGCCGCGGTGCCTTCGCCACCGACCAGCCGGCGCCGTCGCCGCCGGGCGTCCTGCGCGCCGCCCCGCGCCGTGGGCGCCGCCCCGCCGCCTCTCCGGCTCCCCGCCGGCCGGATCCGGCGCGATCCGGCCCGGGAGCGCCTCCCCGCCGCCTCCTCGTTCAACTCCGGCGATCCCCGTCGCAGTTGCCGGCCAACCTCGATCCGCGTGAAGCCAGATCTCAGATCTGAAAAACTCCTCTCGGGTTGACTTTTTGCCCGAAACCCTAGCTCATATGCTCCTGTTCATTGCATCGTAACTCCGCATCCGTAGCTCCGTTTTTGGCATATAGCGTATCAAAATGTTCGACTCAGAGAGTACATCATTTCATTCCATTGCATCATTTTCATTTGAGTTCATCTTAATGCCCGAAATGCTGTTAGAAGAGGGCTACTTGAGATAATTGTCAGATCTGCTGCTCCATTTAGTTATTTGTCATTTTTTTCCATGATTATTGTGTGCATGATATACCCATGAGCTCTACATATGTTTTGTTAAGGGTTTTGCCATCTTTCCAGAGGTGCAACCCATGTATTTTTGTGATGTGTGTGGTGACTAGCATGAGCTTGCAAAGTGAGGCACTTGGTAATGCTGATTTCAGGGACTTAGCATTTCCACTAAGTCCTTGAGCTGTTTATCTCATATGGCCATATGTTTATGTTGTTTCCTAGTGATCCGTGCCTCTTTTGAGGATGATCAATAATGATGTTTTGTTAATATTGTAGTGCTCTATCCATCCATGTCTTTTCTTGAAATTATGGAGCACCCTAGCTTGAGTCAATCGAGCTCTACTTTTGCTACTTCGTGAATCTGGGCAGATTGTCTACTTGTTAGCGATTTTGCCGATGATGTTGTAGTTGATCCGTGCATGCTATGCTATTGTTCTTGCCATTTATAGATTGCATTTTGTGTATTCTTGATGGGTGTATGCTTAGCTTGTCATGAATTGCTCTGTAGTGGGTGCATCGAGCTCGTAAACATGCCTACTTGATATTTGTTTCAGCATGCTCCAGTTTTTACAAAGTCTGAGAACTGATTATGTTTTTGCCATGTTCACATGCTTGCAAATGTATTTTCTGATCCCTTTTGGCTCAAGGTCACTAAGGGACTTTTGTTAAGATCTTTGAGTAGCTCCATGCCATGCTTTACTTTGCCATGTTCAGGTCCTGTAGCATGTAGTTTTGATGCTCCGAAGAGTGCTATCTGATCTGAAATTCCAGACAAGTGTTAATTTCACTAAGTCTGAGATCTGTTTACCATATGCATTTTTGCCATGCTTGTTTGAACCTGTTAATGGATGAATTGGCCGTAGCTCAGTGCTAGACTTTTGTTAAGCATCTTGAATGCATCCCTGACGTGTATTTTGATGCCATGTTTGGGTGTTGTAGCTTGTTCAGCTCATTGCATTTAGATGGCTACTTGATGTAAATCGCAGAACGTGGCCATATTTGAATTGCTTGCCATTTCCAAACCGTAACTCCGATTCCGGCGTTCTTTATATCGTTTTCAAGCGATTTCATCTCATCTTTCCAGTGGCATACTTGTATTTCCAAGTTGAGGCCAGGTACATGCATTCCTTGTCAAATCTTGCATATGCATCCCGCATCGCATCCCGCATAGCATACCATCCTTGCATCATGTCGTTTGAGCTTTGCACGTGGTTGATTGTGTTCCGTTTGCTTGTTTGTATTGTTTGGGTATAGCCGGGAGATGAATTTGCTAACAAGGATCCCGTTGAGTTTGCTTTTGAGGATCCAGTCAACTCTGACAACTTTGCAGGCAAGACGATCATACCCTCGAAATCACTACTATCTTTGCTATGCTAGATGCCCGCTCTTTTGCTATGCCAATGCTACGATGCCTACCACTTGCTTTCAAGCCTCCCAAATTGCCATGTCAAACCTCTAACCCACCATGTCCTAGCAAACCATTGATTGGCTATGTTACCGCTTTGCTTAGCCCCTCTTATAGCGTTGCTAGTTGCAGGTGAAGATTGGAGACCGTTCCTTGTTGGAACATTATTTTACTTGTTGGGATATCATTATATTGCCATGTTATCTTAATGCATCTATATACTTGGTAAAGGGTGGAAGGCTCGGCCTCTCGCCTAGTGTTTTGTTCCACTCTTGCCGCCCTAGTTTCTGTCATATCGGTGTTATGTTCCTGGATTTTGCGTTCCTTACGCGGTTGGGTTATAATGGGAACCCCTTGATAGTTCGCCTTGATTAAAGCTTTTCCAGCAATGCCCAACTTTGGTTTTACCATTTGCCACCTAGCCTCTTTTTCCCTTGGGTTTCCGGAGCCCGAGGGTCATCTTATTTTAAACCCCCCCGGGCCAGTGCTCCTCTGAGTGTTGGTCCACCTGTCAGCTGCCGGTGGCCACCAGGCGCAACTCTGGGCTGGCCTACCCGTACCTAAGACAATATGAGTGTGCCCTGAGAACGAGATATGTGCAGCTCCTATCTGGATTTGTCGGCACATTCGGGCGGTGTTGCTGGTCTTGTTTTAACCTGTTGAAGTGTCTTGAAGAACCGAGGTACCGAGTCTGATCGGAACGTCTCGGGAGGAGGTCTATTCCTTCGTTGACCATGAGAGCTTGTCATGGGCTAAGTTGGGACTCCCCTGCAGGTTTTTGAACTTTCGAAAGTCGTGCCCGCGGTTATGGGCAGACGGGAATTTGTTAATGTCCGGTTATAGATAACTTGAACCATAACTTAATTAAAATGAATCAACCGTGTGAGTTACCGTGATGGTCTCTTCTCGGCAGAGTCCGGGAAGTGAACACGGTGTTGGAGTAATGCTTGCGCAGGTTGTCCTCTAGTTTCTCGCTCACGCTTTGCCTCCTCTTCTCGCTCTCTTTTGCGAACAGGTTAGCCACCATATATGCTAGTCACTTGCTGCAGCTCCACTTATATTTACCTTACCTTACCTATAAGCTTAAATAGTCTTGATCGCGAGGGTGCGAGATTGCTGAGTCCCTGTGGCTCACAGATTACTATTAAACCAGATGCACGGCCTGATGATTCCGCTCCAGGTGACGCGCTCGAGCTCAAGTGGGAGTTCGACGAGGACTCTCAACGATACTATGTTTCCTTTCCTGATGATCAGTAGTGGTGCCCAGTTGGGGGTGATCGGGACCGTGTCGCATGTTGGGTTATCTTTTATTTTGGCGTCGTAGTTGGGCCATGAGTGTTTGGATGATGTAATGTTATTTATGTACTTGATTGACGTGGCGAGTGTAAGCCAACTATGTTATCTTCCCTTTTATTATATATATATTACATGGGATGTTGTGAAGATTACCTAACTTGCGACATATGCCTTCAATGCGATTATGCCTCTAAGTCGTGCCTCGACACGTGGGAGATATAGTCGCATCGAGGGTGTTACAGTTCCGCCGCCAGAAGCCTCCGTAGCCACCGAAAACCAATCTAGATCCGTTCTGGCACCCTGCCGGATGGGGGGAATCTCTCTCCGGTGGACATCTTCATCATCCCGGTACTCTCCAAGAAGGGGAGGGAGTAGTTCTCCCTCGGGGCTGAGGGTATGTACCAGTAGCTATGTGTTTGATCTCTCTCTCTCTCGTGTTCTTGATGTGATACGATCTTGATGTATCGCGAGCTTTGCTATTATATTTGGATCTTATGATGTTTCTCCCCCTCTACTCTCTTGTAATGGACTGAGTTTTCCCTTTGAAGTTATGTTATTAGATTGAGTCTTTAAGGAATTGAGAACACTTGATGTATGTCTTGCGTGGGATAACCGTGGTGACAATGGGTTATTCTATTGATTCACTTGATGTATGTTTTCATGATCAACTTGCGGGTTCCTCCCATGAACCTATGCATAGGGGTTGGCACACGTTTTCGTCTTGAATCTCCGGTAGAAACTTTGGGGCACTCTTTGAAGTACTTTATGTTGGTTGAATAGATGAATCTGAGATTGTGTGATGCATATCGTATAATCATACCCACAGATACTTGAGGTGACTTTGGAGTATCTAGGTTACATTAGGGTTTTGGTTGGTTTGTGTCTTAAGGTGCTATTCTAGTACGAACTCTAGGGCTATTTGTGACACTTATAGGAATAGCCCAACGGATTGATCGGAAAGAATAACTTTGAGGTGGTTTCGTACCCTACCATAATCTCTTCATTTGTTCTCCGCTATTAGTGACTTTGGGGTGACTCTTTGTTGCATGTTGAGGGATAGTTATATGATCCAATTATGTTATTATTGTTGAGAGAACTTGCACTAGTAAAAGTATGAACCCTAGGCCTTGTTTCCTAGCATTGCAATACCGTTTGTGCTCACTTTTATCATTAGTTACCTTGCTGTTTTTATATTTTCAGATTACAAAAACCTTTATCTATCATCCATATTGCACTTGTATCACCATCTCTTTGCCGAACTAGTGCACCTATACAATTTACCATTGTATTGGGTGTGTTGGGGACACAAGAGACTCTTTGTTATTTGGTTGCAGGGTTGCTTGAGAGAGACCATCTTCATCCTACGCCTCCTACGGATTGATAAACCTTAGGTCATCCACTTGAGGGAAATTTGCTACTGTCCTACAAACCTCTGCACTTGGAGGCCCAACAACGTCTACAAAAAGAAGCTTGTGTAGTAGACATCAAGCTATTTTCTGGCGCCGTTGCCGGGGAGGTGACTTCTTGAAGGTATATCTTTGGATCTTGCAGTCGAGTCTTTTAGTTTCTTGTTTTATCACTAGTTTAGTTTATAAAAGAAAATTACAAAAAAATAAAATGGAATTAATTTTGCCTCATACGCTTCATGTTTTAAATATCTTTCGTGAGTATGATGGAAAGGAAAATTGTGCCAAAGTGTTAGAAGAAGAATGCATTAAAATGTTTGGCACTAAATCTTTGAATGATGAGCATGATTGCAATGTTGTTAGTATGAACTCCTTGAATATCCATAGTACTAATGATGATTGCACTAGTTATGATGAAAATGTCTCCTATAAACATGTCAATTTTTGCGGAGTGCATTGGGTTTGCAAGTACACACCAAATAGGGAAGATAGATATTGCAAGAGGCATAAGCATTTAGAAACTAAATTGTTGCAAGAAAGGCTAGATGTTTGTGCTGAAAGATGCAATATTTATCGCCATCCTTTTGAACTTTGCAATGAACATGGTCATTTAAAGCTCCAATGCTATTTGTTTCATGATCAAGTCATGTCCAAAAATTGTGATAACTTGATTACCCTTGAGCATCATAAAGAGCTTAGTCTTATTTTGGGTTATGAAGGAATGAAACATATAACCGAGGGTATTCCAAAATTTTATCTCGATAAATTTCTTGATTTTGATCTAGAGGAAATTTATATGTATTGTGCGGTGAATTGCATTGAAAACCCTTATATTGCCAATTACATAAAGAAAAGAAAACAAATAGAAGATGAAGAGAATACTAATGAAAGGGAAGAGACTTCCCAATATCCTCATATTATTTCTTATGATGAATCGGGTGACGAGGAGTAGCCTTCTATTCAACCAATCTCATTAATAAGGAGCTCCAAAAAGAGGATTGAACCCACACATGATGTGGTGAAGAAGAACAAAAGAAAAAGGAAGAGAGGTAAAAAGATATCTCTCCCAAATAATGATGCTCCTATTACTATTATGCCTCATGAAAATATAATTATGGAAGATGATGCACTTGATGATGATCTCGTTATGCCTATTGCTTGTTGTGATGATTATGATTGGGAAGATAATGATACTTCTTATGATCTTGAAAATCTTTTTGCCACTTGCTTGGAAGAATATGATAATTTCTATACTATTGGTGCTATCCATACTATTGATGATGAAAGTGATTATGCTTATGATATGCAAAGGCCCAAGCTTGGGGATGCTATGTTTGATGAAGATGATGTTTTGAGAATATATTTGTTGCAATTATTGTTAGTCCCAAGCTTGGGGAAGCTATGATTAATGAAGATGATATTTGTAGTCTCCCAAGTTTTGATATGCAAATTTATTATGATGAAAGCATGCCTCCTATATATTACGTTTATATTGATGAAAGTGGATTTGGAGAGGTCATGAATTTATTTTGTGATGAATCCACTATTCAGGAAGATGTTACAATTGATTATGAGAACAAAGTTGCTATATATGATGATTATTGTGATGACTTGTATGCTATAAAGAATAATGATATCCATGAAACTTGTCATCATTATTTTCATTTTCAATTGGATTATGCCTCACATGATAATTATTCTGTTGAATTTGCTCCCACTATTATTCACGAGAAGAATTTCGCTTATGTGGAGAGTAGTAAATTTTCTATGCTTGTAGATCATGAAAATAATGCTTTATGTGCTGGTTATATTGTTGAATTCATTCATGATTCTACTGAAAATTATTATGAGGGAGGAATATATGCTTGTAGGAATTGCAATAATATCAAGTTTCCTCTCTATGTGCTTAAAGTTTTGAAGTTATCCTTGTTTTACCTTCTTATGCAAGTTGATTATTGTTCCCATAAGTTGTTTGCTCACAAAATAACTATGCATAGAAAGTGGGTTAGACTTAAATATGCTAGTCATATTCTTCATGATGCTCTCTTTATGTTTCAATTCTTATCCTTTATGTGAGCATCATTGAAATCATCATGCCTAGCTAGGGGCGTTAAACGATAGCGCTTGTTGGGAGGAACCCCAACTTTATTTTTGTTCCTTGTTTTTTTGTTCCTATTTAGTAATAAATAATTCATATAGCCTCTGTTTAGATGTGGTTTTATGTTTTAATTAGTGTTTGTTCCAAGTAGAACCTTTGGGAAGACTTGGGGAAAGTCTTTGCGATCATGCTGTAAAAAACAGAAACTTTAGCGCTCACCAGAATTGCTGCCATTTTTATTTGGAGAGTGATATTTAGTTAACTATTTTTGAAGATGATTAATAGATAAATTCCTAATGTCCATCAATTTATTTTATAATATTTTAGGTTCCAGAAGTTTGCGTTAGTTACAGATTACTACAGACTGTTCTGTTTTTGACAGATTCTGTTTTTCGTGTGTTGTTTGCTTATTTTAATGAATCTATGGCTAGTAAAAGAGTTTATAAAGCATAGAGAAGTTGGAACACAGTAGGTTTAACACAAATATAAATAAAGAATGAGTTAATTACAGTACTTTGAAGTGGTGTTTTGTTTTCTTTTGCTAACGGAGCTTACGAGTTTTCTGTTAAGTTTTGTGTTGTGAAGTTTTCAAGTTTTGGGTAAAGATTCGATGGACTATGGAATAAGGAGTGGCAAGAGCCTAAGCTTGGGCATGCCCAAGGAACCCTAAGGTAATATTCAAGGACAACCAAAAGCCTAATCTTGGGGATGCCCCGGAAGGCATCCCCTCTTTCGTCTTCTTTCATCGGTAACTTTACTTGGAGCTATATTTTTATTCGCCACATGATATGTGTTTTGCTTGGAGCATCATTTTATTTTATTTAGTTTTGCTTTCTTTTTGAATAAAATACAAAGATCTGAAATTCCTAAATGTTAGAGAGTCTTCATATAGTTGCATAATTGTTCGACTACTCATTGATCTTCACTTATATCTTGTGGATAGTTTGTCATTTGCTCTAGTGCTTCACTTATATCTTTTTAGAGCACGGTGGTGGTTTTATTTTATAGAAATAGATGAACTCTCATTCTTCACTTATATTATTTTGAGAGTCTTTATAACAGCATGGTAATTTTCTTTGGTTATGAAATTAGTACTAATATGATGGGCATCCAAGAGGGATATAATAAAAACTTTCATATGAAGTGCATTGAATACTAAGCGACGTTTGATACTTGGTAATTGTTTTGAGATATGGAGATGGTGATATTAGAGTCATGCTAGTTGAGTAGTTGTGAATTTGAGAAATACTTGTGTTGAAGTTTGTGATTCACGTAGCATGCACGTATGGTGAACCGTTATGTGACGAAGTCGGAGCATGATTTGTTTATTGATTATCCTCCTTATGAGTGGCGGTCGGGGACGAGCGATGGTCTTTTCCTACCAATCTATCCCCCTAGGAGCATGCACATAGTACTTTGTTTCGATAACTAATAGATTTTTGCAATAAGTATGTGAGTTCTTTATGACTAATGTTGAGTCCATGGATTATACGCACTCTCACCCTTCCATCATTGCTAGCCTCTCTAGTACCGCGCAACTTTCGCCGGTACCATAAACACACCATTTACCTTCCTCAAAACAGCCACCATACCTACCTATCATGGCATTTCCATAGACATTCCGAGATATATTGCCACGCAACTTTCCACCATTCCGTTTACTATGACATGCTCCATCATTGTCATATTGCTTTGCATGATCATGTAGTTGACATTTTAGTTGTGGCAAAGCCACCATTCATAATTCTTTCATACATGTCACTCATGAGTCATTGCACATCCTGGTACACCGCCAGAGGCATTCATATAGAGTCATACTTTGTTCTAGTATCGAGTTGTAATCATTGAGTTGTAAATAAATAGAAGTGTGATGATCATCATTAATAGAGCATTGTCCCAAAAAAGGCAAAAAAAGAGAAAGGCCAAATAAAAAAAGAAAGGCCAAATAAAAAAAATAAAAGGGACAATGCTACTATCAGTTTTTCTACACTTGTGCTTCAAAGTAGCACCATGATCTTCATGATAGAGAGTCTCTTGTTTTGTCACTTTCATATACTAGTGGGAAATTTTCATTATAGAACTTGGCTTGTATATTACAACAATGGGCCTCCTCAAGTGCCCTAGGTCTTCGTGAGGAAGCAAGTTGGGTGCACACCCACTTAGTTTCTTTTGTTGAGCTTTCATACATTTATAGCTCTAGTGCATCTGTTGCATGGCAATCCCTACTCACTCACATTGATATCTATTAATGGGCATCTCCATAGCCCGTTGATACACCTAGTTGATGTGAGACTATCTTCTCCTTTTTGTCTTCTCCACAACCACCATTCTATTCCACCTATAGTGCTATGTCCATGTCTCACGCTCATGTATTGTGTGAAGATTGAAAAAGTTTGAGAACATCAAAAGTATGAAACAATTGCTTGGCTTGTCATCGGGGTTGTGCATGATTTAAATACTTTGTGTGGTGAAGATGGAGCATAGCCAGACTATATGATTTTGTAGGGATAGCTTTCTTTAGCCATGTTAATTTGAGAAGACATGATTGCTTAGTTAGTATGCTTGAAGTATTATTATTTTTATGTCAATATTAAACTTTTGTATTGAATCTTATGGATCTGAACATTCTTGCCACAATAAAGAAAATTACATGGATAAATATGTTAGGTAGCATTCCACATCAAAAATTCTGTTTTTATCATTTACCTACTCGAGGACGAGCAGGAATTAAGCTTGGGGATGCTGATACGTCTCCAACATATCTATAATGTTTTATTGTTCCATGCTATTATATTATCTTTTTGGATGTTTATGGGCCTTATTAAACACTTTTATATTATTTTTGGGACTAACCTATTAACCTAGAGCCCAGTGCCAGTTTTTGTTTTTTCCTTGTTTTAGAGTATCGCAGAAAAGGAAAATCAAACGGAGTCCAATTGACCTGAAACTTCATGGAACTTATTTTTGGACCAGAAGAAGCCCACTGAGTATCGGAGTTGGACCAGGAGTCCCGGGCTGCCCATGAGGGTGGCGGGTGCGCCCACCCCCTGGGCACGCCCCCTGCCTCGTGGACAGCCTGGAGGTCCACCGACATACTTCTTCCTCCCATATATACCCATATACACTAAAAACTTCGGAGATCAGAATAGATCGGGAGTTCCGCCGCCAGAAGCCTCCGTAGCCACCGAAAACCAATCTAGACCCGTTCCAGCACCCTACCGGAGGGGGGGAATCCCTCTCCGGTGACCATCTTCATCATCCCGGTACTCTCCATCATTAGGAGGGAGTAGTTCTCCCTCGGGGCTGAGGGTATGTACTAGTAGCTATTTGTTTGATCTCTCTCTCTCTCATGTTCTTGAGGTGATACAATCTTGATGTATCGCGAGCTTTGCTATTATAGTTGGATCTTATGATTTTTCTCCCCCTCTACTCTCTTGTAATGGATTGAGTTTTCCCTTTGAAGTTATCTTATCAGATTGAGTCTGTAAGGATTTCAGAACACTTGATGTATGTCTTGCGTGGGATAACCGTGGTGACAATGGGTTATTCTATTGATTCACTTGATGTATGTTTTGGTGATCAACTTGCGGGTTCCATCCATAAACCTATGCATAGGGGTTGGCACACGCTTTCGTCTTGACTCTCCGATAGAAACTTTGGGGCACTCTTTGAAGTACTTTCTGTTGGTTGAATAGATGAATCTGAGATTGTGTGATCCATATCGTATAATCATACCCACGGATACTTGAGGTGACACTGGAGTATCTAGTCGACACTAGGGTTTTGGTTGATTTGTGTCTTAAGGTGTTATTCTAGTACGAACTCTAGGGCTGTTTGTGACACTTATAGGAATAGCCCAACAGATTGATCGGAAAGAATAACTTTGAGGTGGTTTCGTACCCTACCATAATCTCTTCGTTTGTTCTCCGCTATTAGTGACTTTGGAGTGACTATTTGTTGCATGTTGAGGGATAGTTATATGATTCAATTATGTTATTATTGTTGAGAGAACTTGCACTAGTAAAAGTATGAACCCTAGGCCTTGTTTCCTAGCATTGCAATACCGTTTGTGCTCACTTTTATCATTAGTTACCTTGCTGTTTTTATATTTTCAGATTACAAAAACCTTTATCTATCATCCATATTGCACTTGTATCACCATCTCTTCACCGAACTAGTGCACCTATACAATTTACCATTGTATTGGGTGTGTTGGGGACACAAGAGACTCTTTGTTATTTGGTTGCAGGGTTGCTTGAGAGAGACCATCTTCATCCTACGCCTCCTACGGATTGATAAACCTTAGGTCATCCACTTGAGGGAAATTTGCTACTGTCCTACAAACCTCTGCACTTGGAGGCCCAACAACGTCTACAAGAAGAAGGTTGTGTAGTAGACATCAGCGACACCGCTCAAAATAGCGTCATGACAAAGACAGTAATATCGGCACCGGGGACGATAACACTCCGGAGGGTGCCGAAGAGCCCGAAGCCCTCGTAGAGCCCACATGCGAACAAGACGATGTGGAGGAGGGGCAAGTTAACCCCGACGATCCGGTCGGGAACGGGGACTCGGAAGACAGTAATTATCTACCACTCTCCGAGGACGATGTGAGCCTGAGTGACGAAGACTTCATAGTGCCAGAGGAACCACTCGAGTAGGAGTGCTTTAAGCGCCAGCTAATCGCTACTGCGAGAAGCCTAAAAAAGCAGCGGCGGCGGCTCCAAGCCGAACAGGATACACTCAACGACAGGTGGACCCAAGTCCTGGCCGCCGAAGAGTATGGCCTTCAACGCCCAACAAAAACTTATCCGAAGCGTCGGCTACTGCGATAATTTGATGACGAGGCCCTTGAGCCAATACCGTCAAAGTATAAACCCGCTGACAAACCAGACCGGGCACCATGTGGAACATCGACCGGCACCACCTCGTCGTAGAGCAGAGAGATAGCGGCTCCAGTATACACCTACAATCTTTGGCAGGACCTGGACAATAGAGCAGGCCAAGCCAGATCAATCTATGGATCAAGGGGGTGTGCCCCAACGCGAGAAGACGACCATCAAGCCTGGTGCGACAGGCACAACCTCACCCGGGCCGAAAACCGCATACGTACTTCGTCCAAACTACATTGTGACATCGCCCGATACAGAGGCGCATCACACCCCTTATGCTTCACCGATGAGGTAATGTAGCACCAGTTCCTAGAAGGGTTTAAACCCGTGAACATTGAATCATACGATGGTATGACGGATCCCGCAGTATGGATCGAAGATTTTCTTCTCCACATTCACATGGCTTGCGGTGACGATCTCCATGCCATCAAGTACCTCCCCTTAAAACTCAAGGGACCAACACGACACTGGTTAAATAGCCTCCCAGAAAACTCTATTGGTAGCTGGGAAGATTTGGAGGATGCCTTTAGAGACAACTTCCAAGGCACCATTGTTCGGCCTCCACACGCCGATGACCTTAGTCACATAGTCCAGCAACCCGGAGAGTCAACCCGGAAACTTTGGACTAGGTTCTTAATTAAAAATAACCAAATTGTCGATTGTCCAGACTCCGAAGCCCTCGCGGCCTTTAAACACAGCGTCCGTGACGAGTGGCTCACCCGACACCTCGGCCAAGAAAAGCCGAAGTCTATGGCAGCTCTCACCGCACTTATGACCCGCTTTTGCGCGGGAGAAGATAGTTGGCTAGCTTGTAGAAGCAACAACACCAGTAACCCTGGCACCTCCGATGCCAGAGATGGCAACGGCAAGCCACGACGCAACAAACACAAGCATTGAAGCAACAAACACAAGAATTGAAGCAACAATGAAGATACTGAAGATACGACGGTCAACGCCGGATTTAGTGGCTCTAAACCCGGTTAGCGGAAGATGCCATTCAAAGGAAACAAGGATGGTCCATCCAGTTTGGACAGAATACTTGATCGGCCTTGCCAAATTCATGGCACCCCTGACAAGCCTGCCAACCATACCAACAAAAATTGTTGGGTCTTTAAACAGGTCGGTAAGCTAAACACCGAACATAAGGGGAAAGGGCCGCCCAGCAAGGACGACGATGAAGAGCCCCGCCCACCGAACACACGGGGACAGAAGAAATTTCCCCCCAAAGAAAAAACGGTGAATATGATATATGCTACACATATCCCCAAGAGGGAGCTGATGTCTACTACACAACCTTCTTATTGTAGATGTTGTTGGGCCTCCCAGTGCAGAGGTTTGTAGGACAGTAGCAAATTTCCCTCAAGTGGATGACCTAAGGTTTATCAATCTGTGGGAGGCGTAGGATGTAGATGGTCTCTCTCAAACAACCCTGCAACCAAATAGCAAAGAGTCTCTTCACTACAAAAAAAGACATATCTGTGACATTTTGGGCCGAATGAATTTTTTTCGGTCATACATATGACACTTCTATGACGATAATTGTGACAAAAACCGGTATCATCATAGATGTGGTGGGCTCCTACTTCTATGACAAAAAATCATGACAGAAAATGGGCTTTTCGTCCTAGGCGGGCCGGAGACGCAGCTGCATGACATTCTTTGGGCCGTCCATGACGGAAAAAACCATGGTAGAAGCGAGGGGGAGGAAAATTTCAGGGAGTTCCCGGTTACAGTGGGAGGTCGGGGGCCAAGCGATGCATGTTTCTCTCGTACACGTATGCGCATGTGTGCGAGGCATTGGCTCTAACTGAACCCGAGCGAGGCGTTGGGCTCTAACTGAACCCGAGCGATTGCACTGCAGGCTACACGTTACTGAACCCAAGCGATCGATCGATGGCTGTTAACTGAACCCGATCGAGCGATTCCTTCGCTACTGCTGCTAACTGAAGCTGATCGGTTGGATGGACAGTGAGTGTTGTAGGGGGGGTGGATGAACGGTGAGCAGTGGCCTTGCCTCTGGATGAACAGGACCCCGTGGTGTGGTGGAGGGCTGGATGAACAGTAGACGATGGAGGGGTGCCCGTGGAGGGGTGGTTGAACAGGACCCCATGGTGTGGAGGGCTGGATGAACAGTAGACGGTGGAGGGGTGGTTGAACAGTAGCCGGTGGAGTAGCGCGCGGTGGAGGCTGGATGAACAGGAGCCCGTGGAGGCTGGAGGAGGTCGACGGTAGCCGTGGAGGCTGGAGGAGGTCAACGGTGGAGATGAACATATCCCGTGGAGTCTCGTTTTGCGGTACGCCACACCCCTCCCGATGAACAGGACCCCCGTTTCGACCGTAGGAGGTCCGTTTCATCCGTTTTGCGGTATGCCATACCCCTCCCGATCAACAGGACCCCCGTTTCGACCGTAGGAGGTCCGTTTCCTCCGTTTTGCGGTACGCCACACCCCTCCCGATCAACAGGACCCCAGTTTCGACCGTAGGAGGTTCGTTTCCTCCATTCTGCGATACGCCAGGCCTCGTTTCCATCGCCTGTTCCGTGCAAGCCCTCCCGATGAACACAACCATGCATTCCGTTCCGACCCAGCCGGTTGGCTCCCACACGTTCCGTTGCCTCCCGATGAACAGGACGCATTCCGTTGCCTCCCGATGAACACGACGCATTTCGTTGCCTCCCAATTAACAAGACGCATTCTGTTGCCTCCCCATGAACACGACGACGACGATGTTTCTCCGTTCCGACCCAGCCATGTACACGAGCGCTGGCCGTACATATGCGCGAGTAGGCGTTCGAGACCCCGCCCGTATGTACACATACGTGGCCGTATTTTCTTTCTTGCACCCTGGCCGCTGTACGTACGTGTACATGCTATGTGCGCGCCTCTACTACGACACGTGCGCGCCTCTACATTGACCATTATGTACGTACACGTTCGCGGCCAGAATGACAACGCTACATACGCTTCAACCAGGTGGGTCCCGACTGTTAGGCACTTCCTTGCGTGCGAAGTTGTAGTCGGTGGGTCCCAGCAGTCAGGGGGGCGAATCATTTTTTTTTGCTCGGACGCACTTCCTTGCATGCGAAGGTGTAGCTGGTGGGTCCCAGCAGTCAGGGGGGAAACATTTTTTTCGTGAAATACGGTGGCCCGTCCGGTGGGTCCCCGCTGTCAGGTGGAGGAATAATTATTTTGCACGTAATAAGGAGGCACTTCCTTGCTGCGGCCGTGGACCCAGCTGTCAGCCTCTCCACGTACAGTCCACGTCCGATGGATGCCGATCCTTGACTATGTTGACCATGCCGCGCCAAGAGCACCAGGGCGGTGGACGATGGCGAGGCCTAGGAAGGGGACGACGCGGAGCCGGGGAAGATGCGGCAGTGGATGCCCACGCGTAGAGGAGTACGGGGGTTCACTGGTTCGCTGCGGTGTGAGGCTGTCGTCGCGGCAGAATAACAGGGGGTGTGGGTGAGTAGAGGGATGGCCTGGCCAGCGGTGGGAGTAGTAGGGGGCGATGAGGCCTCCGCCGCATCGCAGCCGGCCATGGGAGGCAGGAGCACGAGGCACGACCGGCGCTGGTTTGGGCGGCTGGAGCAAGAAGACCAGAGGTTCAAGAAGCACAACGGCCGTTGGATGGACATCGTACGGTCACTGGAGCTAGAATCGTGCATATTGACTAAGTTGACAAAGCCCTCCGTCCCGGTCAACTTAGTAGGCCCACAAGTCAGCCTGCCACTATACTGGGTCCCAGCTAACAAGGGGAGTATTCATTTTTTGTGCGTAATAAAGAGGCACTTCCTTGCGTGCGAAGATATAGCTGGTGGGTCCGAGCTGTCACCGGCGGTAACGTTTTTTTCGCGAAATATAGAGTCCCTTTCGGTGGGTCCCTGATGTCAGGCGGAGGAATCATTATTTTGCGCGTAATAAGGAGGCATTTCCTTGCATGCGGCCGTGGACCCAGCTGTCGGCCTCTCCACGTACAGTCCACTTCAGATGCATATCGGTCATTGACCACGTTGACCAGGCCGCGCCGAGAGCACCAGGGTGGTGGACGACGGCGAGGCCTAGGAAGGGAACGACACGGAGGCAGTGAAGACTCGGCAGTTGTTTCCCACGCGGGGGGGAGTACGACTGTACGAGGGTTTACTGGTTCGTCTATCGTCGCCGAAGAATAACAGTAGGTGTGGGTGAGTAGAGGGATGGCTAGGCCAGCGATGGGAGTATGGTGGGGCGGTGAGGCCTGCGCGACAGCACAGCCGGCCGCAGGGAGGAGGGAGCAGGCAGTCCCGTCGGGGCTTGTTTGAGCGGCTGGAGCAGAAAGAGCAGAGATTGAAGAAGCACAACGGCCGTTTGATGTACATCGTACGGTCATTGGAGCTAGAATCGTTCATATTGACTAAGTTGACAAAGCCCTCCGTCCCCGTCAACTTAGTAGGCCCACAAGTCAGCCTCCCACCATGGTGGGTCCCAGCTAGCAGGGGGAGTATTCATTTTTCTGTGCGTAATAAGGAGGCACTTCCGGTAGGTCCGAGCTGACAGCGGGGGGAACTTTTTTTCGCGAAATACGGTGGTCCGTCCAGTGGGTCCCAGCAGTCAGGGGCAAATGCTTTTTTCATGAAATACGGTGGCCCGTCCAGTGGGTCCAACAGTCAGGGGGGAAACATTTTTTCCGCGAAATACTGGTGGCCCGTCCGGTGGGTCCCTGCAGTCAAATGGAGGAGTAATTATTTTGCGCGTAATAAGGAGGCACTTCCTTGCGGCTGCCGTTGACCCAGCTGTCAGCCTCTCCACGTACAGTACTCTTCCGATGGAAGTCGGTCGTTGACCACATTGACCACGCCGCACCGAGAGCACCACGACGGTGGACGACGGCGAGGCCTAGGAAGGGGACGACGCGGAGCCAGGGAAGACGCGGCAGTGGATGCCCACGCGGAGAGGAGTACGAGGGTTCACTGGTTCGGCTGCGGTGTGAGGCTGCCGTCGCCGCATAATAACAGGGGGAGTGGGTGAGTGGAGGGATGGCCTGGCCAGCGGTGGGAGTAGTATGGGGACGGTGAGGCCTCCGCGGCAGCACAGCCGGCCACGGGAGGCAGGAGCATGCGGCACGATCGGCGCTGCTTTGGGAGGCTAGGGCAAGAAGACCAGAGGTTGAAGAAGCACTACGGCCGTTGGATGGACATCGTTGACCACGCCGCACCGAGAGCACCAGGGCGGTGGATGACGGCGAGGCCTACGAAGGGAATGACACGGAGCCACGCGGTGGAGAGTATGAGGGTTGACTGGTTCGGCTGCCATCGCCGGAAAATAACAGGAGGTGTGGGTGAGTAGAGGGATAGACAGGCCAGGGATGTGAGTATGATGGGGCCGTGAGGCCTGCCCGGTAGCACTGCTGGCCATGGGAGGCGGGAGCAGGCGGTTCCGACGGTGCTGGTTTGGGCGGCTGGGACAGGAAGATCACAGACTGAAGAATCACGATTGTCGTTAGATTGACATCTAACGGTCTAACGCTGGTAGAGTCGATAGTTGACTAAGTTTCTTTTTTGAGAAACCTTGTGTACGCATGAACTTAGTAGGCCCACAAGTCAGCCTCCAAATCTGTGGCAGACAACATAAAGCTCATTTGCTATTTTTTATAAATTGCAGCCCATTTGCTAATTCTTAGTAATTTATTACAGCCCATTTTCTGCCCAGGACCACGGTCAAAAAGTTCAACCTTATTTTGCATATTTCGGTGGAGTCCGAACTGTTGTAATCCCGAAATGATAAACATTTTTAAGAACTTATTGATTTGCCAAAAAAATCGTTTTGTTTTTGTAAGCAAATAAGACGTGGGACAATTGAGTTGGTTTAAGGGAAAACCAGTGGTAAAAAAATCAGCGTTGGGTGGGAAAAAACAACAAAAATAAGGATGTAAATATGAAAAGAAAATTTTATATGTTTTCAATATAATGATACGTGTATATGAACTAGTAAAATTATAGGTAGAGATTAGAAAACGGATCTAGCACATGCGTTTCAAGAGGATAATAGAACTCAGTTGTGTGTTTGATTCAGTAAAAAAAACTGCCTACGGATGTTGTAAGACAAAATATAACTAACACTGGCGGGCCATAGGCCAGTAGATACCTGCTGGATCTTTGTGCCCCGTTGTCGTCATGGGTTGGGCCTGTTAAAAACAAAACCAACCCTGGGCAGTCTACAGCCCAGTTGAAACTTGCTCGACCTGAAAAAACAATATATGTGCTCAATAAACGAGATAATTCTGCAAGTACAGACTGATAACTGGGATGCAGCACGGATATTGTTTTATTATTGTGATAATAAGTGCATGCACTAGTTTCGGAAAAATTGAAGAACTGGGAATTCGAACGGCGGGTGCTTATGCTACCCATCAAATAAAAATCAGGTGCCTGAAAATTCGTTTCGAAACAAATGATTTGGCTTTATATCCACGTCGACCCTCGGCATGATGGTTGGAAGCAAATGCAAGTTCATACCAAAAGATCGTTAACAACAATACCAACTTGCGGACGACAAGGTAGTACAACTACCAATACCAAACTAACTTATAATCATTTTACTCCTGGCCCTAGTGTTCGTCTGGTAGAAAATCTTGCAGAGGACCAGCTCCCACTCCTTCTCTTTCTCCAGGTCCCCGAGGTGGTATTGGTGCATCACCCATTTGGTCCTCTGCTGGTCGAAGTTCTTGTTGGTGTGCAGCACCAGAACCTTTTTTGCTGCCCGTCTGCCGGCCGTTGACCATCACCGGCAAGGTATTGCCGGTCTTGTGCCACACCGCGTGCATGTCGCACTCTGACTGTATCTTGCGACGTGTCCACATGCCCCTCTTGAATGCCCTGGAATTGCACTGGAAGAAATGCTTCCTTAGGCCACTCAGTGTGATACCTGCAGTATTGTGGAATACAGGTTTTAGTGTACCTAGTTGGCATTTTCATAACATCTTTGGCATGTTGCAGTCACTTGTTTCACTTTTTATTAACTGTCAAATTGTAATTGCTTCACCAGGTCTGCGTCTAAAAAGAAATATAGAGCTATAAATAAAGGAATATGTTTGTGCAAGTAGACGGTCGATCAGTGTCTTACCTGGGTTTCTCAGGTTGGGTGTAGCATATGTCGTGCTCGCTGTCGATGGTTGGTATGAACAAATCGATGAGAGACTGAAATCTCGCGCTGTCAGCACTCACTTTGGCCTCAAGGTGCTCGATCAGCTCCTGATCCGTGGGATCGAACTTGACGCCAGCCGGCAACACCGGCCAATCCTTCTTCGACTTGCATCGGTAATTCCAATTATATGGTACTCAATGTATGATCAATCGACTGTTTTAAGTGAATGATGAAAGATTTTGACAGATAAGTGGTACTCCAAATCTGAAGTCCAGAATACCCGAACACGCCATCGGGATTCTTGTGTCACCTCAAGCGCAGCGTGTTGTCACGTCAATTCAATGTGTGGACATGATGAATAATTTAACCAACGTATACTAGTACTGCTACTGTACTGGAGTACTTACTAGTCGTATTTAGTGTCACAATTTAGACATAGGTTTAACTAACAAGTACACACTTGAAGCCTAACTAATATATATATATGGCTTCTGCACAACATCTCCATCATCATTATCACTACATCCTACGCAGGTGAGTTAGGATGCACTTGATACCAGGAAGGTATCTATCCTTCAAACCAGAGGAGTGCTTCAAACTAACAACAGTACATCATATCCAACAAAAGAGGGTCGTGCTACAGCAGCAGAATACATGGCTCAGTCTAGATATCAGCATGAATCAAGTTGTGCATATTTGCTGTTGGCATGAACCACATCGCCGCATGTTGGGTTTGCAAAAGCCATCCATCGCATGGAAGCTTGATGCCTTTCACACACTGAAGATTATCTGGCAACAAGCTGTGTTGATGAATCTCTGGATATGGTGATTCATGAAACCCATGGTATGATGTGTAAACACAGCCCCCCCCCTCACGAATGGAAGTTGCATAGCACAGTAATCATCGCCAGTGATATGATCGATGATTGGTTGGATGATCGGATAATTGAGCCCGAGGAACAAGGAGTGGTTACCGAGGCTGTAAACCCGCCTCCAGTTGAATACGCCTGGCCCAACGGAGCTGGGATCTTTCTCGAACACGAAGCAGCCATAGCCATCAATGTCACGAACGCCCCATGCATTGTACTGCATGTGGTTTGATGTAATGATTTGGTCAATTTGGTACGTGCAAATGAGCATCAAATGACCGTCGTTAGCTGAATGAGCGATAAACCACCACCCATCAGCTGGTATGATTCCAGGTCCTGGAATCATGAAGGCCAGCGCACTTGTGTCTGCTGCAACAATTCAAATTGGAGACCAAAAGGACAAAACTAAACAATCATGTTCAGAGTATGTGTGGAATTAAGACTATTATAACAGTGACACATATCATAGACAGAGAATTGCAATGCCGTGGTCATAATCATACCCCCAAGTTAAAAAAATAAGCCAATGGCTTTCATATTATAGAAATATGTCATGGTTCAAACATCATGTAACAATGAGAGGAAAATAGCTATGACAGCGCCTACTCATATTCTACCATAGCACTTACTACTACTGTTCTCATATCAACTGTAAGCAATAACATGCATTGTTATAAAAATCTTGTAAACGAGAGTAACATATAGCAATCATGATGTTATGCTCATAATATGTATTCTAACAATCATTAGATGCCAATTGTTCTCATATCAACTCTAACAATAACATGTGTGGTCATAAAAATCTAGGAAATGAGAGGAACATATAGCAATGATGTGGTCATAGACATGATATGCATTCTAAATTTGTAACAAATGAACAGGCAGTCGTATTCATAAGGTAAAGATGAGATGAGATAGAACAATTACACGATGATAGATTCCACCAGTATAGGTAGCCAAGCTGTGCGTCGACCGCGTAAACGATGCCATCGTGCACTATAGCATCAGACAGAAATGTTGCCTCAACAGGATTGATGATGAGCCATAACCATGTATGGCGACCGGATTCCAGATAGACTAATCCCATGTTGAACAAGGCAATGAGCTTGTAATCCATGTAGTCTTCTGATGGTTTGGGCACTTCGCAGATTACAACTTTCTGCAAACAGAGGTCGAGCCAAAAGCTTGACACGTCTCGTGCGTAGTAGGCAGGAGTGTCCGGCAGGCCACGAGGCTTGATGGCGGCGGTATCCAATGATGGAAGGGTGATCTCTCGCTGGGTGTAGATATCCACGAGACGCCACGGACTACCGGTGTGGTGGATGAGGACGATCCAGTTGGCCATCATGCCCGCCCAGTAGTGGCCGCACATGAAGGACAGGTGGACGAGTAGTGGTAGCATGTCGAGGGGCACCACGGCAACCTCCGTAGGATCGTCAAGTCGGTGTCTGGGCCACCTGCAAGGATCGGGCATCAGCAAGTAGGTTGCCTTGAAAATAGCCAGCCGGTTGCAGACGAGTAGATGGTACAAAGACACCGAGCATGCGGCCAGACGGACGGTGCTGAGTAGGTCCATATGACTACAGATCTGCTCCAAGAGAACATCGGGGAGGGAATTCCGATCGCGGCTCTGTGTGTCAGTCGGTTCTGCCATTGGGGTTTTCGGTGCCTGTGAGCCAGCGGGGAAGTGGATTCGGGCGGGCGAGCGAAGAAGCTTCTCCTCGTGTGGCCGAGCAGTGAGTGGGGGGATATGGTACGCGCGAGCGACCAAGGAAGATGGTGCGGGCGGGCGAGCAGTGAGCGGGGGTAAATGGTGTGCGGCCGACGATGGGGAAGAGAGGAGGAAGAAGAAGAGAGGAGGAAGAAGAGGAGATGGCGGTACTGGGTAAGGCTGATTTAGTAACACCAACACGCTGGTTCAGCTTATTAATTACATGTCCCATCTGCTGCAGTGTGTATTGTCACTTCACTGCGAAGACTAGTTGAATAGTTCTCTCTGACCGAGATGGGGAATAATGGATCGCGAGGACTTCCTTTCTACAGTATCCCTATGCATCTACGCTCACTTCACTCATTTTGCTCCGTACCTAGTCACTTGTTGAAATCTGTAGAAAGACAAATACTCCGTATTTGGGAACAGAGGGAGGCTTTTACTCCGTACTATTTGGGAACGGAGGGAGTATCACCATATGGAGGGAACAGAGGAAGCTTGAAATATGAACATGTCAATGGGAGGGAGTAAGCCCCATGCATGCATGCATGCATGCAACATGCAACACTCACACGTACACTTGTAAGCACGCAACACTCATGCACCCATGCGGCACATAGCACACGACGCGACACACACTTTCACGCTCCAGTGCTCAACCTACTCCCTATGTCCGTGAAAGACTGTACATTTAGAGATTTACACATTGACCAGGGCATAATTAACGCCCAAAAGTAGCAGACTTATGTGTGCATGCGACCATTGAGATAAGAAGATTAAATGAAGGTCGTTGCATGCTGTAATTAAGGATAGACATGTAGCCTATACCTACAGCACAAGTTGGTGCATTAGTCAATCAATATCGATTTACATTAAAGCCTAAATGCATTGGAAGTGTAGATGTACATCATGTACTACACTCTTTGTTTTATAGCCAATGTACACTCTTTGTTGGAAGACCGAGGGAGGACACGTGCATGCACTCACATACACAGCCAGGGCGGTTCGCGCGCAAGGGTTGGACTCGTGTCGCGTCTGCGTAAAGTTTTCTTTAACTGATTTCTTTGCTATGCCAACTGACAGGTGGGACCCAGAAACCAGGTGACAATTTAACCAGTCAACAAAGTGCCACGTCGACTATGTGGCCGGTCAGTAGGATGCAATACGGTGCTCTATGATGAGCTAGTGATCGTATAATCGCCGCAAAACTATATATAGTGACCGTAAAGAGCGTATTGTTACATACGTTGACCGCCAGTGTATTTTTCTCGTTTCAAATTAAGCCATATTAATCGGAAAGGACGCAGTATGGACTACTACTACTAGTACTAGTACTGCTTTGATGTGTCCCGTCAACTCGTCGAACGAGGAGAAGCTTGCTTACTACGCCTCTCCCTCGCCCACGCGCGTGGTGGTTCATAGGACGAGGAGAGGGTTTTGACTACAGCGCCCTCTCCCTCTCCCTCTCCCTCGCCCTCGCCCTTGCCCTCGCGGTGGACGTGCAGCAGTTCAATCGGTGTCAGATTGCCAGAAGCATATTGTACTATAGTATCATCATTGTTGGACCTTCCGAAGAGGCGAAGAGCCAAGTGCAAGGTTCACACGAGTACGAATTGTTGAACCTCCCGAAGAGGCATCGAGCCAAGCGCAAGGTTTTATAGGAGTCGTCATCCTAGTAGAAGTGTACTACAACTATAGCGAATGATGCTACTGTATGATGTTGCCACGTCACGTATATCCAAAGTTGTGCCACCTTTTTTTCTCAAGAGCATGTTGGAGCCCGTGCAACAACTACACAAATTGCACGTACACATAACACGTTTACTAGTAATAAATTCTAAAGGACAAATGCCAGTATGCCACACAAGTTCATCTGCAATTCATGTGATAAATTTGTGCACGACTAGTCTACATATACTCACAGCGCTACCGCCCACAATTACCGTACTCCACTTACACGTTATAGATGGGCTACATGTCCTCCTCCAGGTTCCAGTCCCAGGTGTTCTTCATGGATGGCACGATCCATAGCGGTGGGCAACGGGAATCATTGTCGCAGCTTTCTAGTCCGGTTCCACACGATGGAGACTCATCCAAGCTGAAGCGGCATAAATCAGGGATAGCGTGTCCCAGCATGTCGTTCATCCGGCGGTGCGCACTGAAGACACAACCATGCTTAATGAACGGTAGGCCTTCCGTGTCGTGCACGGAAGGTGGCATCCGCTTCACAATGGGGTAGCTGTCCCCGATGAAAAGCGAGTACTCTCCAAGAGTGTTCCTCGGCACCCACGTAGCATCACGGGGGTCGAACTCGACGTCGTTCATCTGGTACACGCGGCATCCCAGATCTGGACACATGGTGATGTACATAGTCAAGGTCCATGCATAATAATGTTGTGCTCAATATGGCGGTCGGTAATACTGTGCAACAAATAGTACTACTCCGATATAGAGGAAGTAAAATAACTGGCTTATTATATATAGCCACTCTTGGCTACATGGATGAGATAGTGAGACATGGAAAACAAAAATGGTGGCAGCTGGTGGGTTCAAGTCTTCAAGGGCCTAGCTAGCTATACACGTCCTCCAAGGTAAAAAGTACTCCTACTAGTACTACAAAGTATACTGCTAGTACAACAATGAAAGAGAAGGCGAGAGGGTTAAAAAATGGAATACCTGGGTAGATGGTGACGGTCCGATCGTGGTAGATTGTGTGACCATGTTGCACATCAGTGGTACCATGGGTAACGACTGCTAAGATAGTTGATCCCAATATGCCAAAGTCAGCTACAAGGTTCCGGGTTAGACCGAATCGCGGATGCAAATGCACATCCAGGATCGGCGATCTTATTTTGATCGGGGGATGACTGGTCCCTGCAAAATAATGGAGTATCGTTAGGGATGCAAATGATGGTTTGTGCATTCCGTTTGTAATCTCCCGTACCGTAGGATGGCAACCAGATGAAACAAGTCCCCTGGCTTGTCACCACGAAGATGTGGCCTAGATGGCACACGGCGTCTCCAAACGTGTAGGGGTACAAATCTACCGCCGCCAACATGCGCCAGCCTCTGTCGTTACTGCCTCTTGCATTGACGGCAATCCTTATCTCGAACACCGTGATGAGATAGTAATCATCGTAGCCGCGTCGCTTTGTCAGCGGGTCCACAATTGTTATCTTCTTCAATCTCATGTAGGCATCATCATACGTATTCAAGCCTAGCCAGTCCAGAAGGCCGATCCCAATGGTGGAGAAGGGGTCTACCGGAACGGTCGCACTGCTATGGATGTTGTGCAAAATGATGGTGGTATCCGGCCGAAGGTATGCAAGCCAATCTTCGTTTGCACCGACCCAGACCTATATATAAGACGGTGCACAGTGGAGAAATTACGGGATGGAAATGGAATAACTAAGTACTACATGATCAAACTCCATTACTGGCCTGCTCATCGGACAAAATCCGACTACCTCTCAACGTCGGCAACTCTAGTGGAGTCAACGTGCAACCATGGCCAGGGAGCGGTGGACTGTTCGAAGGATTGTCCCATAGAAGAACCTTCTCCTCGAGGACGCATGGAAGACCAACAAGCATGGCCTGTTTAAGCAGCGTCTTGAAAAAGTTGGTGCAGGAAGCACCGAGTCTTGCAGCGGTGAGGACGTCGGAGCGGCATGCGATTTCTCCCACAGGATCGTCGTCCAAGGTCTCCCAGCCCCAACGAGGAGGAGAACCGCCTGGCGAATCCATGGGAGTAGCGACGAAATGCCTTCTCTTCGGGGGGAGGGGAACTGGCGAGGAGGAGAAAAGAGCGTAGTAACCGCAGGGCCTCGTCCCTTCCAACTGTAGATCGTTCCTCAGCGAAGGGGTGAGGCTATTATTTACTACTAGTACTCCCTCCGATTCTTTTTACTTTGCGCATAAGAGCAGACCCGGATACCAAGGCAGGGGCTCGTTGCATGCTTTCTGGACGGAAATAGCCCTGGCGCATGGATGGGAGGAGCTAGCAGCTATAAATGCCCCATGCAGCCCATTGGCAGTCCGCCCGTGTTCTCCTCTCTCTGCATGCTGCATGGATGTCTCCCTCTCTCTCACATGACTGCATGCTGTGGCGCTGGCCTATGAGAAGCTCGCGTGGATATAGCAATCTTCTCTCCAGAAGAGATTTTTTTGAAAGAAAGGGATTATGGAACGTTATGGGATTGCATCATAATGTAAATAATAGCACTAGTAAGAAATTTTTGGCACTAGGTAGTAGTTTTTGGCGTGGATTAAGAAATTTTGGGTATGTTTTTGCCATTTTTTGTACACGCCAACTAGTGTCAAAAAACATCTTACATTATGTGACGGAGGAGTACATACTCGTACTGTAGTAGTACTAGTACTACTTTTCTCAACTAGTAGTGTGATGTACTGTACTTCTAGTCTAGTCTAGTATAGTGCACCAGTTTGAACTCTTGAATCTCAGGGCCAAGGAGCTACAGTTGGAAGTGGAGGGTACTACTGTTCTCTAGAACCATCGTTGTACTATCAATGCAGGGGAAGTGCACCTGCGTAGTGGCCTAGTGGGTACTCTCGGTGCTCTATTCAGCCGCTCCTCTCATGTAGCTGGCCTACTCAGCCGCTCCTCTCACGCACACACTAGCAGCTTGTTTATCAGCGACGGTTACTGTGGAGGCAGAACATTTGAGTTATTTGATACAGCGAGACTAGGCTTTTCGCTTCCATTTGTGGAGGTGCAATGGATCTCGTCAAACTTTGTTAGTAGTTCCTTCTTTATGAATGAGATGAAGCAAAGATTTTGCCTCCATTTCAAAAAAAACACGTCAAGAGGAATTTCTTTTATAGTAGAGCCGATAATGGAGTGAAGTCCATGCGTGCAACGCCACAAACTACAGAACAGTAGTACTTCCTCCGTCTAGGTGTGTAAGTCATCTTACGTTGTGCATCGCGACCAAGGCGGAGAGGAAAACGAGAAAACTTAATGTCTTTTTGCTAATTAATAGCATTGCATGCAATGAACTAACCACTGCATGTTATGTTTGGTAGTCTCAAGTCATTGAAAGCATGCATAGCCCACATATCTTATTGGTTGATATGCCACAAAACAAAAAACGAGAAGGGAGTTAATGTACGGTGCCTAAGTGCTTTGGGATTATTTGGTTTTCGTAAGGTGACTTACACACCTAGACGGAGGGAGTAGAGCACTTTACATATAGAGCCATATTGCACAGTTCCCAATGCCCCGCCAGGCTTTTCCGGCTCCTCGGGCTTAATTGGGAGGCGCTAGTTTAAATATGCTACTAGCTGATGAGGAAGCTGCAAGCGAGGTGCGGCTAGGGAGAGCACGCGAGCCATGGGATGCTGGGAAGGAAAACCCGTTCACGTGGCTAGGCTGTCCGGTGCACCTAGATTGTGGGGCCGCACATCCGTTTGACTTGAAAACTCAAACTACCCGTGTAAAATATTGGCTCGCAGCAAAGTGTAGTAGTACTATTTTTTTTAAAAGGCCGCCGTGCGTTCGGCCGGGATCGAACCCACAAAACGAGGTATACACTTCCGCGACCACTAGTAGTACTCGTTGGAGTACAACGCAACCTAGAATCGCCTTTTGTCGCTAGTAGTACGTACATTGTTCCTTCCAAGAAACCCCTATCATGTGTTGTTGGCTATAAGCCAGTGCCATGTCATCTATAGCCCATCTTATAGCTAACATATATAATAATAGATCAAAAGAGTGTACTACTTTTTTATTATGTGGCCCACTTCTCATTCTCACAAAGTGCCTAGGAGCACGTGCTAGAGCTGGCTCTTCACGAAGAGCCCGCTTACCTTCTCTCTCCTCTTCTCTTTTCTCCAACTAAGCAGAAATATACTAGTTTATTTCTTATAGCCCGCTGACTCAGCTCTATTGTACTTGCTCTAATAATGCAAGAAACCACTAAAATGCCAAGAAACTACTACCACTTGCATACATGGCAGACTTAAGATAAGACTACCTTATCAACCATTGTACATGCTCTTACCAACAAAAATCTTCGACTGACCTCCTACCTCCGGCCCGTCCACCTAGTCATCCTCGGCCATGGGACGCAGCTACCGCCGCCGGCAGAAGGCGAGGTCAAAACCGCCGGCGGTGCGGAGCCCATCTTGCGGCAGCCCGGATGCCAGCTCCGTCCGGCGCTCGCGGCCGCTAGCTTGCCAAGATAGCTCCGTCCAGCTGCTTGTCTGCAAGGTTTGCTAGCTAGATTGGCACGGCAGCGCGGCGGCTTGCTCGCGCGCGCTGCGCTAAGGCCAGCCATTTGGCTCGAGCGAAGGCCAGCGCGGCGGCTTGCTCGCTCGTGAGTCACGCTCGGGCCAGTCTGCCAACCCGTGCGGAGGCCAGCGCGGCGTCCGGCCCGTCCGGCGGAGCGGCGGCCAACTCGCTCATCACTGGCGCCATCGACGAACACGCATCAGTACTGTTTGAAGTAATGTTCAGGAAAAATAATGATTTGAGGGGGGATAACATGATAGAAGGTCAGATCTGGGTCCCTCGTGTCAACGGTCAAACAAAATGTGTTGGTTTAAGCTGCCTCGTCAGCACGGACGTGTGGACCAACCCTGTCATAAATGGGTTTAAACGAACCTAATCGGTAGGAGTACTAGGTAGTTTTTGGCGTGGATTAAGAAATTTTGGGTATGTTTTTGCTATTTTTTGTACAATAGATTCTTCCTAGGGCTGGTTGAAAGTGGTAGTTTTTTGTTAAATACTCTACATATTGTAAGTAGGAGTGAAAGTTAAGCTTTGGAAGCCAATAAGCAAGGCTAGTTACATAGTGCATATGTGTACATGATTGAAAGTAAATATCAACCATGAGTGACTAATATCTTGATGGAAAACTCGAAACTATGGAATACTAGGAAAAATGCATGGTTGGAAATACTAGCAATGTTCATGTCCGTTGCAACGAATCATAATTAGAATAATACTTATTCACAAACTTGGTACAAAACACTCTAATTTTGATATGCATATGTCACTAGAGATATATTCTGTTTCAATTAGAACATATTCCTCGGGCTGTTTTGGTGAGGTCAGGGAGGGATGTGGTTGGTTTTAAGATACTAATTATGGGTTTTTCTGCAAATTGGTAGACAAGTGGGATGTTGGTGAGAAAAGGCAACAACTTACCTCACAATCGTTAGATGTAGATCTAATGGTCAGAAACGACGGATGGCAGACACACCAGCATCACCAACTTAGTCTTGTGTAGGAGTACTAGCAAGATCCGTGCATTGCACAGAACATCAAGATGCATTTTTTTATAAAACACTTGTTGTGATTGACCCTTGCGGGAGTAATCCCATGTGTAAAAACTAATGATATCTCGAGAAATATGAGATAAGGTGAAGAGGAGTGGGGTGTGGTGGTGGTTGGTGGTCGGAGTCAGCGGAGGCATGGGGATTGACGACGCCGGCAGCGGCCACCAGGCCAGTTTGTTCCAGAGGCTTCCTTTCTTAATTGCTCAACAATGAGGTTTGTTGGAGATAAGGATGAACGAGGGAAGGCCTTGTCTACAAATGTGGAGAGGGGTGCGGGTATCTTTTAGTTTAATTTACATCCGTCAGATATAGATCGGACGGTCTATATTGCAAGATGGCACACGTACCATCATCACCAACTCGGTTTTTTATAAGAGAAGAAATATAAGTATCGAGATACAAACGTATTACCGATACTTGATTCCGTAAACTAGCATCTACATTCTATTCAATGCCTTGGCATGTGGGGCCTTAGCACAATGACTTCTCGACTGTGTAAAACAAAGATTTTCCCGTCGCCGACAAGGAGGGGGTGACGGCGGCGCGCTTTTTGGCTTGCTCTAGTCCTAGTAGTCATACTAGGTGGTCTAAGCATGTGTAGATTTATTCTTTTTCACGTCTCGTGTTCGCCGTACTGCCACGACTGGTGATGAATAGACGGTAAGTTATTCACGGGGAAACCCTTGTTGAGCGTGTTTGCGAGAGAGAGAGAGAGAGAGAGAGAGAGAGAGAGTGCGTGTGTGATATGTTAGAGACTGAGGCAATGATAACAGATTCTTTGTGTCTATGTGTGTGGAGGATAGAGAGAGACATGTACATGGGGCTTTGTGTTGTGTAACGTGGAGACACATATACATAATTAGAGAGTGAGTGTGTGAGATACACATGCGGACATGAGGAGAGATGAGGATCCAGATAAATGGGTGTTTGTGCGTGTCTGTGTGTGTTTGTGCACGCGTTTGTGTGTGAGAGGGAGAGAGTGTATGTGGAGTAGAGAGACCACTGATGATGTAAACCTAGTATAAGGGAAGGGGGAATGGTGTGACATGTGTAGTAGCGAGATAGCACGGGTGCGGGCGGGGGGAGAAGACTATTTGGAAGAGACATCGAGTGTGTGTGTGGGAGAGGGGTGTGAGAGCGAGAGAAAGAGAGAGCTGGCGACGGAGAGAGAGAGAGAGAGAGAGAGAGAGAGAGAGAGAGAGAGAGAGAGAGAGAGAGAGAGAGAGGCGAGAGGGGTCGTTTGTGTCCATAAATGGCGTATAGATAGGGAGACAATGTTGATGTTGCCCGAAATTGGCCTATGAACGGAGACGCAAGGGAAGCGAGTCATCGTGTGTGTGATAGGGACTTCATGAGAGATCTAGAATAGATGGTGTAGAGAACAATGTGTGAAATCGAGAATGATTATACATTAGGGAGCTATGCAAAGAGTCATGACATATATGTATACAGGGAAGGAGCTGGGGCGGGTCCGCATGTGGGAGAGATAGAAAGAGGAGAGTGGTGCACAAGGAGACAAAGTGTGCTTGTTTGCAGTGGGGGTGGTGTGTGAGGTGAGTGCGCGAGAACCACATAACTAGGGAGATAGACGTTTGGGGGTGACGTTTTGTGTGTATGGGAAATATACACTCTACATGGTGTGTGTGCTTGGGTAAGAGAGATAGCAGGAGACCTAGAGAGGGAGGGAAGAGATGTGTGCATGCCCGAGAGACAAAGTGATAGAGACCTATGTTGGGGTCCGGACTTTACAAGAGAGAGGGGTGTTAATGTGCTCATGTGTTGGTGTTTGGGGGAGAGAACGACTTCTCTATGTGTGTGTGTGTGGTGGTGGGGGGGTTGACTTCAGATAAAGAGTGAGGTGTCTATATTTGAGGGACTTTAGCGTAATTGAGATATTGTGCACTCATGGTTGATCAATTTGTTTCACAGTTTGTACTATGAGATAACGATACTTTTGAACATGCGTGATATACCTTGATGTACCAGAATTACAAACCTAAGATTGGAATTTTGGAATTCGACTCCATCATTAGCTTTTGTAATTCATTTAAATGGAGGTACATTTTTTAAGCCGGGATTTCGTGATTTCAAATTCATATATCAAACCTAGAGATACACACATATGGGCATGTTCAAACTTTATAATCATCCACTTTATTCATACACATACACATTTTTGCTTTTGTCATCATATTTAGGATAAACACATTTGGAATTGCATTTGAATTGGACCGTATGATGGTATTTGCTTGTAGTAGCTCAATGATCCATATTTGAATTGAATGGACAATCTAAGTTTCGAGTTGGAGACATTGATTTTCAAAACTTGTACATTTTTTTTGCATGCAAAACAAACAAATTATCGGCCATGATATCATAGTCGTCCGTACGAGAGCAGAATACATATAATTTTAGGCGCCAAAAGGTTTCAAACTTCTCGCTCACATCGAAATATCACGTGCCCGAAAGTTTAGCCATGCGATATTCCTGTTTTACCCCTGCCACATGAACGGAAAAGGGCTGCTTTGGTAACTCCATTGTTTTCCCCTCTTTGCCCCCAACATTCTTCCCCAGAGCCCCTCCCCTTCCCCTCCCCGACCCCCCCCAACCACGGCAAGCCTCCGAATCTAGTCCTCCGCCGCAGTGGTGGACCTCACACCCCGCTGGATCTAACTTCCGCACCTTGGAACCCCCAACTGCCAACTCACCACTTCACCGGAGCCGCTTCAACGACTGGCTTGTCCACCGCTCCAGATCTTCTTGACCGCCATCATGCTCTACCGCATCGGATCTGCTTAACCGGCACCCTCGTCCACCACAGCGTAGGCCCTTCACCGACTCCCTCGTCCTCCCCTTCGCTGGCCCTTCATACAAGCCCTCGTCCGCCGCAACAGATCCGCCTCACTAAAAGCACTGTACAACGCACCTGCCAAAGCCTTCGTCCACTGCACCGGACCCGCTCCACAGACGCTATATTCAACTCCACCGGCCCTGCTTTACCAACACCGCAGCCTCATCAGGTTATCTCGGTTTGTACTCCTTCGGTTTTTCTCTTTATCGTGCAACTGTTCACTTACTACAGATGAGCTTTCTTGTATGTCGACAGGCGCCGCAACCGTAGCACTGGAGCCGCTTCAGCGACGGCGACAGCCGGCCCAAACTCAACCGCAACACGAGCACCATCGACGATCCTTAGCTATCAAGTATGACAACGATACCCATACGCCGCCGAGAATCAGGTACTATTATCCAATGGCCGGCGCCTACGTTCACTTTCCTAGCATAAGCACCACACCTTTGAATTTCTTCAGGGCATCATTCAATTTTTCATGAGACGTGTTATTCTGCTTGCACCTGTAGGGCCATACTTCTGGCAGTGAACATGTTACATGTGCTAAATTACATACCAGTGCACATATAGTTAATATGCTTTAGTTTTGTTCTGATGCCATCCATCACACTGCTTAATGTTCTCTATACTTAATTACACATCAGTAAACTAGCATGTGGTTCCGCTACTTTTTGTTCGTTTTACCCTACATTTTCTGATGCTAGCTATTACATCACTGCTCCGAGCCTCTGTTCATTACTTGTTTGTGTGTTCTTGATCTTCCCAAGTTGCATGACTAATTTGATGCTTCTATTAATTATGGAGTTGCCAACCCCATCAAGCAAAATATTTGTTCTTTTGGGGCTGGCACCTCGAACAAGCATAAAAATGGAGGGAAGCAGATATATTGTCGTGTATGCACACACCCTTCTTTCATTAGTTTAGATGAACCATTGATGATCAATTCGGACCAGTGCATGCGATTAAAATTAATTTTACCTAAATAGATGGTGCAGAATAAACTACAACAACTAGATTTGCAACCACGGGATGCTGACATATCTTCAAAGAACATTGCAACAGCAGCTAGGCTTCACAGCAACATATGGTAAGCCAGTGTGTTTTAGTACATGTGAAATGTAATGCGAGTGGGCTGCTTTCTTGGCTTGTGCCCTCAACGTGTAATCCTACCGAATTACAAATAGTTCAGTTGTCTGCTTTGCTGTATTGCTTGATTCGAATGCTTATTTGTTGTTACGCTATACCTGAGTTGGCCAATATGTCAGCAGTGCCTGATGTACTATCGTAAAGAAATGCATGCCTATTTCATTTGAGTCCTTAACTTTTCCTCTCAACTTCATCACAAGACTATCTTCGTAGTTTATATGAGGCCACACTGTTAAGTGCTTTCTCAGATTATTTCAACTACTTAGATGCCTTGGCAACTTAAATATAGCGGTTGTACACTCCCTTTCAACTAGGGATGTCAACTGGGTCCCGTTTAATCCTGATTAAAGTCCACTGGTGGTATGATAGTTCAAACGAGTTTTTGTTTTTTGAGGAAAATGAACTAGGGAGGTAGCAAAAACAAACTAGATGGGACTGGCGGATGTCGTTTATTTGCCACTTACATCCCTAGTTTCATCTTACCACTTTAATTTCTTTTTGGCTGATGCTACTTCGAACCATTTAAATATAGTTTGACATGCTCGGCAATAATTCGTCCGTCGTTTACCATGTAAGCTTACTGCCTGGATCATACGATAACTATCTCTTATTGATGTCCAGCGGAAACCTTTCAGGATGTCGTTCACACTAGGACACAATGTACAATCCCAGAATCTATTTGTGGAAGGAGTGCGCCATCCATGTTACCAGATGGTAGCAGTTCAGAGGCAACACCGCCGGAGAGCAGTCTGAGCACAGATATTATAGTGCTTGAGGCTCTAATAGAGGCAGAAAGAGATGGTGTGGCTGCCATGAATGAGGTAATCTTTATCTTGAGGCTGGAAATTACGGAATTAGCGGCACGCATTATGCAAGCAACCCAAGAATTGGAGGAAGTAAGAATGTTGCATTTGAAGACGGAGGAGGTCCTGCTGTTTCTGCTATCTGAAGCCCAAGGTAATCCCGGTTCTTCTTTAGATACCAGTTGAAATTGTCATTAGATTATTGTACTTGCATGTTGTGTCATGTCTCTGAATGGATTATGTTGCAAGACCCCCTATGTTGTCCATGTGTTGTAATGATCCGAATTTTTTAGGCGAGGTAATCCTCAATACTTATATGATTGACATAAGGTGAACTGTTTTTCGTGTGAGCATATTGTATTGGATGAAATAATTGTTTGACTCAGAGTGTATCCAACCTACTGAATTCAAAGATCACGGCATTTCTAAATCATAGTCATATATAAAGGTGGAATAAATCTTTGTTGTAGTTTTGAAGAAATAAATAACAAAACGTATAATTATCTGTGGATATTCGTAATCGAATATAAATTGGATTTGAATTTAGTTTGCCAGGTCCCAGGGCAAACGTGAATGCTAATTCTCTCAAGTTTTGAACGAAGCGGCTAAACACCCATTATAATTTGTGGGTTGGCCGAAGCAAGTGTTTGCGAGATGGAAATTAATGTCTACCCCTAACACTTGACATCCTTATTGACCAGATTTACACTGCTATCGATAGGAGTAGACTAGTAACTTCAATCAGACGTGACACGACGGCCTCTGAGCCCATTCAGACACGGTGGGCGCCAAACGTGGGCGGCAAAACACATTTGATTCAAGCTCGTCCGAAATACATGTGTCTCTTCCTCCATTTCCCCATTCATACACGGCGGGCGGCAAAACAAACTCTCCTCATCCAAAATCGATGTAGGCTAATATATTAAATAGGGGCAGATGTGTAACTTCCATCAGACATGACACAACCGCCCTACCTGTCAGCCCCGTTCATACACCGTGGGCGCCAACCGTGGGTGGCAAAACACCCTCTCCTCGCCCGAAATAGTTCCCGCAAATATTTGGGAGATGCGAGATTACCGTCATATCCCCAACCGACGCGATGTCCGAAATTTTAAATGGGGGATAAGTTCGTAACTTTCCCCCATTTCAGAGAAGCGCGTCCCAAAGTTTGCGATCCCCCTCCCCTCCATTTCCCCATTCATACACCGTCGGCGGCACGACAACCTCCGCACTGCGGCCAGCCTCCTCCGTCCGCCACCCCATCCTCCACCTTGCCGGAGCCGCTACCCCTACCCTATCGTCCACTGCAAGAGATGGACGTCTCTCGTCCACGGCGCTGGACCGGGATCCTTTCATCGCCTTCTCTCGCTTCATCGGCACCGTCGTCCACCTTGTTGTTGCTACTCCTACGACCGCCTCGTCCACGGCAACAGGATATATCCCCCGACCCGGCCGTCTGCCGTCTAAAGTCTTCTTCCCCACCGCCGATAGCCATCGCACCCGCAGCACCCTCAACGTATCAGCATAGGCCTACACGGCATCGCAAGAGAGGTGGTACTCTTCCATATGTGCTTAAGTTATTGATCTCACCCGGAAAATAGATCGTAATTTTTTTACTGTACTTTTCTTGTCCGTACCAAATCGTAGTGGCTAGTTGAAAGCAAACATTGGTTGCAAAGTAGCTTTGTCCGGTTTGCACCTTCAGATCCGCCATGGCACGGGCACTATACTCGTAAAGCTTATGGTTTCCCCCCTTTATATTCACTACCATCATCGTAGGTGCTTCGTGTCGTGCTAGCACTGCTCCTCAAGACCTCAACCCAAAGCTTACGTGTTGAAATATGAATTTGATATGATGCTCATATCACTAAAATAGAGAACGTTTAATTGGTCACCTAATGTTCCTATATTCATTTCGAAAAGCATGTGCGCCACCCACTGGTCCAGCTAGTTCCACTTTCCTAATTTTTCTCTTGATGCTTAGGGTTTTCCCCTTTTATCTACTCTACTATGATCTGTGTAGGTGCTTTCTTTCGTACTAGCATTACTCCACCCTTCAAGCTAAACAACACAACACTCAGAATTCAAAAGCTTAGTTGTTCAAATATGATTGTGATATGATACTGATATTAGTTAACCGACACATTAATTGGTTAGCTAAATGTCCCACTTGAGTTTCCAAATGCATGTCGCGACATATAGAGAGACAGCATAATTGCATTTCTTTGTCACTTGTTGACCGTACTTTCTTGTCCATACCAAATCTTAGTTGTTATTTCAAAGCAAACATCGGTTGCTAACTACCCTTTGCGCGGTTTGCAGCTTCAGATCTGCCATCCCACTGCCACGGTCAACACTGTACTCATCATGCTTATGTTTTCCCCATTTTATGATGACCACAATCAGCCTATGTGGTTCGTGTCATAATAGCACTGCTCCACCCATTGAGCTAAACAAGCTTAGTTGTACAAATTCATATCTGATATTATTGCTGATATTAGTAAAACTGAGAGATATTTAATTGGTTAGCTAAATGTTCCTACTTTAGTTTCGAAATGCATGTGAGCCACATATGGAGAGACCGGAAATAATAGTATTTCTTTGTGTGCTCTGGTTCATCATGGGTGGCCAACCGACATTGTATTGAAAGACTTGTAATATCTTCAATCTTCTTGCTCTTCTGCTCCTCTTTAAGATGATACTCTTCTCTTGCGGTCGACTGGTCAGGTCGAGTTGTTCTCCCTTAGTATATTTTGAATTTGTCAGGTCAGGTCGACTTGTTCTTCTTTACTATATGTTGAAGCTATCATCTGCGAAGTGTCATCACTTCTGGAGCTCTCATATTTTGAGTAGTATGCCACATTATATTAATGCACACAACAAATTACAGCATGCATGGCATCTTTTAAAAGAATTGCAGAGATAGCACAAAGGGGTTTACAGGGAGGCAGTATTGGATTAGAATCACTTCTGCATTACAAAGAAAATCTCACTTGTTTTTATGTTTTCATGCATGTCAGATATTGAACATTATCCAAATGAATATGAGAATGGGCGCACGAGAGGAATATTGCGGAACAATCCACTGGCTAAGAAACTTGGCATGGTGGAGGATGGCCTATCTTATTCACCCATCAAGGTGCTTGCTCTAACTTTGCAAAGTTGTATTGGTCGCACATATTTTGCATCTGACATCTTGCATTACTTCTACTTTGTTACACCATCTGCTTAGTTTAAGCATCATATATGAGTATATGCCATACCTATCCATTTTCTGTACCTATTCCATATGTCGTCACACTATGTTTTTCCAGTCAAATGTTGTTCTTTCATAATAGATGTCCAAAACGAAGAGAGTGAGTGTAGATCCTCAAGGAGTACAAACTAGGTATTTGGAAAAGGTAGTGATACCTGTTAAATCCGATAGATCAGCAGCCATAGAAAACACAGGCCCAACTGTACCACACTTTACCCCTACTCCAGTGGCCAAACCCCTATTAGAACTGCTAGGAGCCCAGCGTTAGGTACTGTCTATGATATCAATTCAAAATTTGAACTCCTAAATTTCTGCTTGTGCCTTACCTTCTCTCTTATGTGAAAACTAATTTCAGATTAATCTCCTTGCTCAAAGGATCATACGATCTCAAAACAATAATGGGCTCTGCATTGCTCTTGTTAGTACCTCTCTCCCTTTTGCCTTGTAACGCTGTCCTTAATTAATTGCTATTTGATTATGTATCATCAGCCTGCACCTGAGCTTCATTATCCTCTGTTTCTTCCAATATTATTTGATCTATATTTACTCTTTGCAAAATGTAGAATAATGGCAACGCTTATAAAGAATTTTCTTTGGGGAATTTATTGAATTATCCTTCCATCAACATGGAGAAGGGCTTTGTCCAGCCCGTGTTAACATGTAATGTAAGTTCATCCTTCTCAAGCCTTCAAACTTTGTTCTAGTATAGATTTGGATAGGCATCATTTCCTCCACTGTTGTTTGCTTTGCTGTTTACATCTGATTGGATGTTTGCAACAACTACCAGTTTCAAATTGTAGTTGTAAAAACATGTTCCTTATGCAGAACAGATCCATTTTTTGCTTATATAATTGTGAAACATGTTACATGTCTCCTTATTTCTCTTTCAGACTCGTATCTCTTACGCCAGGCAGAACTTTAGGGAAGATAGTGAGCCAAACCATCTTGAGGACAGTGATATGACCCCAAGGTCCTGTCTTGATGAAGACAGTGAGTTGAAGCTACTCACCAGCAGGTGTGAGACAACCTCTGTGCAGTCGCTGCCTCAATCGTTTCGACTTCTTCAGTCTCAACTTAAAGCGGAAAGGCTTGCTTCAGCTCAGATCCGACTTGAAGTCAAAGATGCAATGAAGATGTCAGAGGACTGCCCTGCGCACCATCATGCCTTAAATCTAGTGTTGATGCATCTATCTTTGACACAACTGAGGTCTACTCGGCTTCTTCAGCTGTTTGGGGGGGCCTGACCTGGCCAGGCCTAGTGCCTTCTGAAGTGCTCTCAGTTTTGTATATTCTTTTGTCGGCGCGTTTATTTGCACTGGTGGCGAACTTTGATGCCCAGTGGATGTAATATGTGTGATAGCCATGATAGCCTAGCGTAAGTTGCTTTCTTATTTATTTCCTTGTTGTCTTGTTTATTTGTTTGCTTGTAGTCATTGCAGTTCTTTTTCCGTGGTTTGCTAGTGGCTGCAATAACCTATTTTTTAAAACTAGGCCACAATAACCATGGGCTAATATTTACTGTAGTGACACTGGGCCTCCTACGGGCCATAGAAACAGTGGGCCTTCTATGGGTCGTAGAAACAGTGGGCCTTCTACGGGCCATAGAAACAATGGGCCTTCTACGGGCCATAGAAACAATGGGTCTTCTACGGGTTGTATCATCAATGGGCCTTATACGGGCAGTATGATCGATTGGCCAAACATGGGCCAATAACAGGCCGCATTATGGTCGTAAACGGGTTAGAGTTGGAATCGCATGTTCATGGGCCGACCATAATGGGCCATCGTTAATAGGCCGTATTTGATGATGCTATGAAAACGGCCCAACGTATTAACGGACCGCAAACGGGCCGACTGTAACCACGGGCTGAATTTGGCCCACAACCAGAAAATGATAGTAACGGGCCGTGAGTAAACGAATGCTGGAAATGAGCCCAAGAATAAATGGGCTCTGAGAAGGCCGAAAGATAACATGGGCTAGAAACGGCCCAACGGAATAACAGGCCGTTAATGGGTATAAAGTGATACATTGTTCATTACGGTCCAGTTTCACCACAGGCCGTTAATGGGTGTAAAGTGATACACTGTTCATTACGGGTCAGTTTCACCACGGGCCGTTAATAGGCCAAGAGTTACATAGGGCCTCATATGGGCCGAAAGATGTCATGGGCCATACATGGGCCAGAAGTGAAAACGGGCTGAAATCATATTGGGTGGCCCAGATGACGCTACTGGGCCTAATTTGGATAGGGCGTAACGGGCCTTGGGTTAGCGGGCTATAAATGGGTTATATGCGGATAGGCCGTTAACAGGCTTTACATGGGCCGGCCCGCCACCTTTTGACCAAGTCAAACGGGCCGTCCTTTTCACAGGAATGGGTCTCTGTTGGGCCGTGCCACGTGTCGACGTATCATAGGCGCCTTCTGTCTAATGAGTGGATGACATCTGTCCCAACGATGAGCCGACACGTGCTTCCACCAGCCAATGATGATTTTACATGTGGAGAATCCCCATTGGTCGGGGCTGGTAACGGGTTATCGGATCCAAAACCCAACCCGATAGCTTAACGGTGTTCTGTTACGGTGGATGCCACGTGTCGGTCACCCTTGACGAAAGCACTTCTGTGATGCAGGATTTATCGTCATGGAAGTGGACACTTCCGTGATGATAATTTTGGTAATGTCATGGAACACTTCTACGACAGCATAGGTATGACTATCTTGATTCTGTCATAAAATCGTCATGGATGTACATGCATGACAGAAAATGCGACCTACTGTGACAAACATGTATCATCATGGAAGTGTATTTTTTTGTAGTGCTTGTGTCCCCAACACACCCAATACAATGGTAAATTGTATAGGTGCACAAGTTCGGCGAAGAGATGGTGATACAAGTGCAATATGGATGGTAGATATAGGTTTTTGTAATCTGAAAATATTAAAACAACAAGGTAACTAATGATAAAAGTGAGCGAAAATAGTATTGCAATGCGTTGAAACAAGGCCTAGGGTTCATACTTTCACTAGTGCAAGTTCTCTCAACAATAATAACATAATTAGATCATATAACTATCCCTCAACATGCAACGAAGAGTCACTCCAAAGTCACTAATAGCGGAGAACAAACAAAGAGATTATTGTAGGGTACGAAACCACCTCAAAGTTATTCTTTTCGATCAATCCATTGGGCTATTCCTATAAGTGTCACAAACAGTCCTAGAGTTTGTAGTAAAATAACACCTTAAGACACAAATCAACCAAAACCCTAATGTCACCTAGATACTCCAATGTCACCTCAAGTATCCGCGGGTATGATTATACGATATGCATCACACAATCTCAGATTCATCTATTCAACCAACACAAAGAACTTCAAAGAGTGCCCCAAAGATTATATCGGAGAGTCAAGACGAAAACGTGTGCCAACCCCTATGCATAGATTCCCAAGGTCACGGAACCCGCAAGTTGATCACCAAAACATACATCAAGTGAATCAATAAGATACCCCATTGTCACCACAGGTATCCCACGCAAGACATACATCAAGTGTTCTCAAATCCTTAAAGACTCAATCCGATAAGATAACTTCAAAGGAGAAACTCAATCCATTACAAGAAGGTAGAGGGGGAGAAACATCATAAGATCCAACTATAGTAGCAAAGCTCGCGGTACATCAAGATCGTGCCACATCAAGAACATGAGATAGAGGAAGATCAAACAGATAGCTATGGGTACATACCCTCAGCCCCGAGGGTGAACTACTCCATAGGAAAAGCCAATACTATTAAAAGGGGGTGAGGTGTTGCTTAATGGCTTGCTTGCTCAAAATGCTTAGTGATATGCTCAGAAACCCTCAACCACTTTCTCATTTCCACATATGTCCTAAACCTAAAGTCAAACTCGGCCCACCGATTTTATCTATCCGACGCCACCGAGTTCACTTGAAATAGTTAATGCCAAAAACCCTAATCAGTTCGGTCTAACCGACAGGGATCTCGGTCTCACCGAGATGGGATTGCAAACTCTACCGAGATGAGCAATCGGTCCCACCGAGTTTGCAATGCAAAACTCTCTGTTTCCATTTCATAACGTTTCGGTCTCACCGAAATGAGCGATCTGTCCTATCGAGTTTGCCTGACCAACTCTCTATTTGCCTATTGTAGAAATCGGTCCCACCAAGTTTATGTGATCGGTCTCACCGAGATAATGTTATTCCCTAAGCCTAATGAAATCGGTCCCACCAAAAATCCTAACATTCATATTTTGAACTAAATCGGTCTGACCGAGTTTCATGATTCAGTCCCACCAAGTTTGGTAAATTGTGTGTAACGGTTAGATTTTGTGTGGAGGCTATATATACCCCTCCACCCAACCTCCATTCGTGGAGAGATCCATCAAAACATGCCTACACTTCTACCATTCATTTTCTGATAGAGAACCGCCTACTCAAGTGTTGAGACCAAGATATTCCAATCCAACCGCAAGAATCTTGATCTCTAGCCTTCCCTAAGTTGCTTTCCACTCAAATCATATTTCCACCAAATCCAAATCTGTGAGAGAGAGTTGAGTGTTGGGGATACTGTCATTTGAAGCACAAGAGCAAGGAGTTCATCATCAACACACCATCTATTACCTTTTGGAGAGTGATGTCTCCTAGATTGGTTATGTGTCACTTGGGAGTCTTTGTCAAGATTGTGGAGTTGAACCAAGGAGTTTGTACGGGCAAGGAGATCGCCTACTTCGTGAAGATCTACCCAAGTGAGGCAAGTCCTTTGTGGGCGATGGGATAGACAAGGTTGCCTCTTCGTGGACCCTTCGTGGGTGGAGCCCTCCATGGACTCACACAATCGTTACCCTTCGTGGGTTGAAGTCTCCATCAACGTGGATGTACGATAGCACCATCTATCGGAACCATGCCAAAAATATCCATGTCTACATTATGTTTGTTCTCTCTAAACTCCTCCCTTTACCTTCATGTGCAATGATTTACATTCCGCTGTTATACTCTTATACTTGCATGTGTAGGTTGATTGCTTGACTTGTGCTAAGTTGCTAAAAATCTGCCAAGACTTAAAATTGGGAAAAGGCTAGATTTTTATTTGGTCAAGTAATCTAATCACCCCCCCCCCTAGACATACTTTCGATCCTACACTTTGCCCAACCATCATCCTATATATCAGTATTTACCTCCGGACCATTACGGAGCTCCTCGTTATGTATGTGATCTCATCCGAGACTCTGAACAACATTCGGTCACCAACATACATAACTCATATAATACTATATCATCAATGAGCGTTACACTTGTGGACCCTACGGGTTCGAGAATGATGTAGACATGACCGAGACGCTTCTCCGGTCAATAACCAATAGCGGGCCCTAGATGCCCATATTGGTTCCGACATATTCTACGAAGATCATTATCGGTCAAACCTTTATGACAACATACGTAGTTCCCTTTGTCCATCCGTATGTTACTTGCCTGAGATTCGATCGTCGGTATCTCCATACCTAGTTTAATATCGTTACCGGCAAGTCTCTTTACTCGTTACGTAATACATCATCTTGTAACTAACTCCTTAGTCACTTTGCTTGCAAGCTTCTTGTGATCCTGTATTACCGAGAGGGCCCAGAGATACATTTCCGTCATACGGAATGACAAATCTCAATCTCGATCCATGCCAACTCAACAGACACCTTCAGAGATTCCTGTAGAGCACCTTTATGATCACCCAGTTACGAAGTGGTGTTTGATACACACAAGGCATTCCTCCGGAGTCCGGGAGTTGCATGATCTCATGGTCAAAGGAACATGTATTTGACATTAAGAAAGCAGTAGCAATAAACTAAACGATCATATGCTATGCTAACAAATGGGTCTTGTCCATCACATCATTCTCCTAATGATGTGTTCTCCTAATGATGTGTTCCCGTTATCAAACGACAACTCATGTCTATGGCAGGAAACCTTAACCATCTTTTGATCAACGATCTAGTCTAGTAGAGGATTACTAGGGACTTGGTATTTGTTTATGTATCCACACATGTATTTAAGTTTCTGATCAATACAATTATAGCATGAATAATAAACCTTTATCATGATTAAGGAAATATAATAATAACCACTTAATTATTGCCTCTAGCGCATATTTCCAACACCTTCATGATCACCCAGTTACGAAGTGACGTTTGATACCCACAAAGCATCCTTCCAGTATTAGGGAGTGGCATGATCTCATGGTCTAAGGAACGGACACTTGACATTTAGAAAGTTGTAGCAAATAAACTAAGTGACACGATCAAATGCTAATCTTATGACATCATTCTTCTAATGATGTGATCTCGTTATTAAATGACAACTCATGTCTATGGTTAGGAAACCTTAACCATCTTTAATCAACAAGCTAGTCAAGTAGAGGCTCACTAGGGACACGGTGTTTATTTATGTATCCACACATGTATTTGAGTTTCTGGTTATTACAATTATAACATGGAGAATAAACACTTATCAAGAACAAGGAAATATGATAATAACTACTTTATTATTGTCTCTATGGCATATTTCCAACACCCATGCGTTGTGACGTTCCACCTGGGCGATGGAGCATTCGCGCAAATTTGAGATGAAGTAGATCATGAGTGATGTTAAGACCGACTTGACAAGGCAGGAGCGGCCCACAGTGTTGATGTTGTTCCCTTGCCAAGGCGAGAGCTTGGCCGCCACTTTCTCCACCAAGAATTGATAGTCAGCGGTCTTCAGATTGTGAGTGGATAGGGGGAGGCCCAGATAACGTGCGGGGAAGCCCACACGTGTAGCTGAAAAACTATGGAGGGTATCATCGAGATCAATGTTTACACAACGAATTGGGGCCACAATGCTTTTAGGGGGTTATCCACGAGACCCGTCACCTCTCCAAAACTCTTCAAAATAGCCGCCAGCTGTTCAATGTCCTCTTTGATGGGGGCGACAAAAATGGTCGCGTCATCAACATAGAGAGAGGTGCGTAAGGTGGTGGCATGGCCTCGCAAGCAATGCAACAATCCTTGATCCCTTGCTTTGGCAAGCAGTTGCTGCAAGTGGTCGATGGCAATGACAAAGAGCAAAGGGGGAAGCGGGTCACCCTGACACAACCCCTTACCGAGTTAAACATTTCAAGGTCAGACAGATGGATCCCAGTCCATTTTGCACCTCATTATATTCAAAAGTTATAGTCAAATTTAAAAATTAGAAAGAAAGTGTGCAATTTGGTATATGTACACAACGCGAAATAAATTGAGCTCCTATATATTTTGGGTTCAAAATATTGTCACATGTGATTTGTAGCCCGACTTCGGTAGCCTAACCTGAGGTGTTGTCAAGCCGTCTCCCACTCTTGAAACCCTATGCCCCACAACGCCACCGCTCCCGCCAACGAGGTCATGGATCCCCTACTCCTCTGCATTCTGCTATGTTAGCGGGAGAGAGTGGGGACCTCAGATTTGCATTGTGGCACTATAGTTGGATTTCTTAGGATTAGAATTTCTTTCCCCAACACCATCGTTGTGGTGGTGACGGTGGCATCTTGGACAAGGTTCCCGACTCCTGGTGCATCTTGCAGACGGCAGTCTCATCGGTGTCGTAGAGGAGGGGAGGGGACTCGTCTGGTTGTTGTTCTTCAAGAGTGGTGGATCTGGTTGAGCCATATTATGTAGGTGGCCTTCGAGGATGTCTTCTGGTGGAGTGGACGGTGTCGTTTCTTGTATTAATCATGTGGCTCCTTCTCCGGCTGGCGACATTCGGACATTCAATTGTATTTCGAAGGTCCAGATGCGAAGGTGGTTGCGTGCCGCCTGCGAGTGCAGGAGGAAGACAGCGTTGATTTCTGCAAGGATTGGTATGTAATTTTTAGTTTTTGTAATGATGGTCTTATAAGGAAGCGATTCAGTGCCCATATGCATATGCACATGGGTGTGGACAGTAATTGTCTAAAATAGCAATAAAATCCAAAAAAACTGAAATTTGTTGGCATCCAAGATGCTTAAACGTGTGATGTGCATGCAAAAATTTATCATGTTTGGACATTCAGCGTGATCGTGATAAAAAAGACAAAAAAATGGCTGGGAAAGAAACTTTAAAAAAGTACATTGTTTGGGCCCAATTTGTCTTTTTTGCCTATAGATCCTCGAATGCCGAAACATCATGAAAATTTACACGCTCCTTGCACACTCGATCATCGTCGATGCCTAAAAAATTCTGATTTTTTTGAATTTTGTTAGTATTTTTATGAATTTGCTGTTCATCAGGTGTAGATGAGCCCGGGCTCAGACTTGAATTACCAGTCTTATAAGGACTAGTCGATTCTAATATATGGCGTTTGCTATTTTCACAAGAGAGGTGTGATTTTCAAATTGAGCACATGCATGTAAAGTCGTATGTGTTGAACTTGAACACATCCTGCACACCAAAAAGCGGGAATCAACCATGGGTTGGCAGGGCAGGCAAAGAGGGAAGGGTCATTATGGACTCCGTCGTCTTCGTCATGGCATTCAAAAGAGGCACGTGCTTAAACAGCTCCGTGTTTCCGAAGGCCTCTCGGCGCGCAGCTGTTCCGTTTTCGTCCATTTGCACGACATTTTTTCAAAGCCCACCTGACCCGATCAGAAGGCCATGCCTCCCTCTCCTAAACACTGCTTAACGTGCGTACGCATGTCGCCACTGCCCACTGGCCGGGTCACACTAACTAACCGCGACGTACTACCAGTGCCGTTACATTTGCCACAGGGCCGTACCTTGCATATATACTGCCTCGGTACCCAGTCGGGAGCCAAGCGATGAGCGTCCCGTTTGATCGTAGCAGAGTGGTTTCGATTGTGCGAGTGCGACTACGACTGCTACCCCGCGCCCGCGCCGACGAGAGCGGAGAAGCGAAGCGAATTTCTAGAAGGAGCCGTAAATAAATACTCCTCCTCCTAGCCGGTGAGAGCAACGCCAACGCCCATAGTTCCGTCCCATACCATACAACCACTCGCTAGCAACCAGAAACTCACTGCCGCCGCCGCCGCCGCCGCCGCCGCTTGCATTGGAGAAGCTCTTGCAGGAGCCTAAGGCTGTGTGTGCCATCTTCGTTCCTCGGCGACGACCGCGAAAATTGTAGGGCTGGCAGACTGGTGGCCGGCCGGCGCGGCGGCCGAAGCCCAAGCCGAGGAGATGGGGAGCATGGACGGCCACCCGCTCCAGGGCAACCACGCCTACGCCCACGTCCCTGCCGGCAGCAACAACGACGAGGACGACGCGTCGCCGCCGCCCTCGGCCGGCGGGGGCTCCTCGGGGTCGGGCCGCCGGCCGCGCGGCAGGCCCCCGGGGTCCAAGAACAAGCCCAAGCCGCCCGTGGTGGTGACGCGGGAGAGCCCCAACGCGATGCGCTCCCACGTGCTGGAGATCGCCAGCGGGGCCGACATCGTGGAGGCCATCGCGGCCTTCTCCCGCCGCAGGCAGCGCGGCGTCTCCGTCCTCAGCGGGAGCGGCGCCGTCACCAACGTCACGCTGCGCCAGCCCGCGGGGACCGGGGCGGCCGCCGTCGCCCTAAGGGGGCGCTTCGAGATACTCTCCCTGTCCGGCGCCTTCCTCCCGGCGCCGGCGCCGCCCGGGGCGACGGGGCTCGCCGTCTACCTCGCCGGCGGGCAGGGGCAGGTGGTCGGGGGCAGCGTGATGGGGGAGCTTCTCGCGTCCGGCCCCGTCATGGTGATCGCGGCCACGTTCGGCAACGCCACGTACGAGAGGCTGCCGCTGGATCAAGACGCCGAGGAGGGCGCCGTGCTGTCCGGGTCGGAGGGCGCCGCCACGCAGCTGGAGCAGCAGGGCAGCGGGGGCGCCGCCGTGCCCCCGCCGATGTACGCGGTGCCGCAGACGCCGCCTAGCGACGTGTTCGGGCAGTGGGGGCAGGCGGCCGTGGCGCGGCCTCCGCCGACGTCATTCTAGCGCTGCACCGGCGAGGTGAATCGCGCGCGCGGTTCCTCTACCTAGCTAGTTTAGCTTTCTGCTTCCTCCCTAGTTGTTTGCCTAGCTTCCATTATCTTGTTAATTAATGTGCTATGTCATGCATGGGTACTTGTATGATATTTTTTTTCCCTTTTTTGTTTTCATTCCTCTTCCGTCTTTGAAGCTTGGGAATGTGAAATTCCTACAGGTATCAACAACCCAACGAACAATGGTTGCTCGTCAATTAGCTTCTTATAATTTCCAATGATCAATTGGTGTTCGCCTCCTAATTTCCAATGATCGATTCTTATAATGCATTTAACTACTATAGATAGCATGTACAGTCCAGTTTCATAAGATCCAAGCTTCTTGAGGTATGTACGGCCATGCATGCTTGTATGGTTGTATGCTTGGTTTGGGATATGCAGGCTTCTGGTTACTCTCTCTCTCTCTCTTTGATTCCTCAATCCAGTGTCTCGGTTTACTTAATTTCACTAAAAGTATTTTAGAAGGTCTAGAGCCATAGTTTTATGAAAATTTGTTATTGAACACCGTGGCGAGATTTGATATCGGGTTCTTCAGATTGATTCAAGGGTTCAACAACGGCTACTGCGGCTCTAGGGCGCTGGTTCTTAGGGGCACGTTCATGAAGACTTCCTTACTGTCGTCAACAAGGGCAGGCCAGCTTCGATATGGGTGGGAGCGGCGACAACGGCGAGTGCGGCTCGTTCTGACGGCAACAGTAGTTGTTTGGTGCCTGGGACCTTAATGTCAATTTTTATTATGTTTGAGATGCTTTCTACTCCTACTTTGGTGAACTTTAATAGTAGATGTTAGTTCTTTTGGCAAAAAAAACTTATTATTGTACTTTGGCTCAATTTCAGTTGATTTAGCAGCCGGAATTCTGCTGTTTTTCATACTCAAGCTGTTAAAATTTTACTGACTCTATCCACAAGTATGTCGTCCTACAAAGCGTATTGTCAAACTTGTATAACTTTTGTACTATAAAAATACGTAGACCTGTTCTCATTAGCAAGGGTCTCAGTTCTCCCATAAAAATATTTCCATCATTTGATTATGTTTTCCGTTTTTCTCTAGTACTAGCATATAAACATAAAAATTCATGGTTAAAGGCAAATACACCATGTCAATATCCAATACGAAATGCACTTGCGAGCAGAGAGATCATCTATCATCGTCTCAACCAGCAGTTTTTTATTAATTTATAAGTTCCTCGTTGCTCTATATTATGAAAGCTCGTGCATGTTCCCAGAGAGCAACAGGCAGATAAAAAGAGGGCTAGCTACTGCATCCCATGCACGCACGCACGCACACACACAAAATGCGCTTCACTTTACATGGTAGTACAAGCCTTTTCCCCTCGACCCCGAGCCATAAAAGGTACGTACAGTACTAGGATCAACCATTGAGCAGCAGTACAAGTCGATTTTCCATTTCTAGCCATCGTTTCCTGGAACCAAGTACATTTTGTGGGCATATATTAGTACACGACAGCAGCACTAAAACGAGAGCAGCAAAAATCACCCGTCACCAATATGCCTCCGGTTCGGAATCTAGCTTTGCAGCATGCTTGTCTGCCCCGGGAAACATTTGTGATCCATCAAGAACAAACCCCCACTACCGCAAATGCTCACTCGTGTTTGCCCCTTTTTTCCTTGACCCAAATCAGCTCAGGTTGTGGACATGGGGGAAAAGGGGTATGCTCCCCCCACAGAGCCAGCACTGCAGGCTTGTCAGCAGTGCGGATTTAAAGTAGCATGGCGACGGCGACATGGCGTGCCACTGTGAACGGCCCTACCGGACGGGCACCGCCGGTGTGTGTGTGTGCGTGTGTGTGTGTGAGGAGCCGAAAGGGAAGGGGACGAAATGATAGGTGCGTGCACATACATGTTCCAGTGGAATGCACTGCCCTCACGAAACGGAAGGGATCTTTCTTTCTTTCTTTCTTTCTTTGGATGCCTCGGGCGCCTACTATGTACCCATCTTTTCACCCTAACGTCGGGGCAAAGCGCTGTGGGAGCGAACCTCCGTCGTGTCGAGACGCATTCGATCGCCTGCTTGCTAGCTGCTAGTGCCGTAATTTCTGCCAGGATATGATAGAAATATCCGGATCTATCTATCTCTCTGGTAACGGTGTGGTGTGTTTTTACCTGACCTGAAGTGCGGCGTGTGTAAGGAAGGAACCGATCGACGCCCTGAGGCGACGGGTTGTGCTGGTCCGAGCGATGCCTGAGAAGCAGCTAGTGGTGGGTGAGCATTTTTGGCCCTCACGTCGGAGTTGACGTTGTTCTTGTGCACGGCAGCGCGCTGGCCGTGCTTGATTAGCGTTGCTTGGCCCGTTAAGGGAAGCAATCAGCTGACCCCTTCGTTTTCAACCTGCCTCGATGGCATCGATGGTCGGGCGGGGATTAGGTTCCGCCGATTTGACCTCACCAACTTTACTCCCCACACCGCTACGATTCATTTTCCTTTCCACCGCACCCATGCGTGTGCCCACGACGCGTTTGTTTCGTGCGTGTGATAAGCGGCGCGGTCCCGTGCGCGCCGTTAATGATTGCTTGTAGAGGGCGCGGCGCACGGGTGCGAGCGACCGAGTGCTCTCGTGCCGCCCACCTGTCGGCCGGCTAGACCAAGGCATGCATGGGCATGGGGGGTCGACGCCGCACGTGCATATGACCGTGCACGGCCCAACCTTCCCACGTGGAAGCAGTCGCCGCATTCAAGCGGCGGACTGCTTCGCTCGCCTATAGCTCGCCGCGCCAGGATAGAGCACGGGGTGGACCCATGCATGCACGTAAACTTGCAGAGGTAAATGCTCATCAGCGGATCCGACCGAGACCGGGTCCAAGCATTATTTCATCTGATCTGATTCCAAACCCGAGCACGTAATAAGGACTTGGGTCCAAACATATCCTCCAAAGCCATGACATAGGTTGAATCATCACACGCAAACGGCTAGGATTGTGCAGTGGCGAGGAATTTCGATCCTGCGATTTGTCTTTGTCCTGACACAAAAGTCTAACCTGCTCTAACTTGTAAAACAAGCAATTCGAAGGTTACTGCGCTGGGTCTCTAACCAAATTGCTACTTGTTGTAAAGCAAAACAAGGACAAGGACGGCAGATGCCGCTCGTCCTCCTCCTCCAGCCCACGTCCAACATGCAAGTAGCAGGTTACGTGAGCTCCCGGGGCGGCAGCAAGTGGCACGACTTACGCGCTGCGCGGCAGTAGCCATGACAGTGGCCGGTCAGAGCCTACAGCGGGCGTACGTTCCCCCGGACCGCCCAACGACCGCCGATCCAGCCCCGGCTTTTCCAATGGAGAGAACGTGGCCGCCGCGTCTAATCGGGGCAGCAAGTTGAGCATGTCGACGCGTCCGGCTTGCATCCCTAACTGCGATCATGAGTTCATGACCTTCATTTCATCCAAGGCTGCAAGCAAGCTAACCTAACAACTACTACAATACCAAATCCGGCGTTTCCACTTGAAAGGGTTACTCCAGCAACCGGGCCGTACGTTTATGCCATGGTGGGAAACGACAGAGATGTCAAGAAACACTGATGTAACTTGAAAGCACGGATCGCAAGTAAAGAACTAAAAGTTAAGTGCATGGCTCACAACACGTAACGGCAAAAGGCCAGACCATAGCATAAAAGGATGAACAAATAGATGATTAATGAGAAACAAGGTTGGGCAGCTGATGAACAGCTAAAAATGTTGGCTTGTGACTGTCACAAACTATTTACTACACTTCAATTTGAACCAGACTTACCCCAGCTCTCAAATCGTCGTTACCCCTAAAGAGTGTTGTTCCCGTCATCAACAAAGAAAATGGGAACATTGTTGCTGGGCAACTGTACTACTCAAACTTAAACTGAAATGTAAGTACCTGATACCAGGTACGAGCACGTGGAAAATCAAACATTTTCGACGGCAATTCTAGTGACGCAAGGGTGGCAAGTTAGTGGCAAATTTCTGTCCCAAAATAAACTGAAGCACCAAGTTGCCATTCTTGCCAAGTAAAGTGCCATCCTCGCATTACTAAACTTGCCATCGAAAATGTTCGATTTGCCATGTACTCAGGTACTTATCATTTCCCAATTTAAACTGGCCTAGCCAAGTACAATGAAAATGCGAACATTGGAGTACCGTCTCAACTAACCTAGACAAGTACAATGACCTGGGACAATTTTGCTATACAGGTGTGACCAATGAAATCATGTTGATACTACATGTGCATGAAAAATACCACACCCTCCGATCCATATTACTTACAAAACCAGCGACAAGTAATACAGATCAGAGGGGGTACTGAAAATTGGCACTCTATAAAACAAGAAGACATGATAATACCCATAAATCAGCAGCGTGTATAAAAGAATTGACAGAAAAACTTCTGTTCCAAGCAAACGCAATCAGATGGCAGAACACTATCATAAGGGGGGAAATGACACTGCTCATATGCTCACATTAGAAACTATATACTGTTGGTGGCCTTGTATTGATGCAAAATGTATTTTTGATAGTGGCCTTGTATAAGGGAATGGAGGGAGTACAAAGAAATATAACTCCTGCCCAAGACTTGCACCTGAATGCTAGGAACCACAAAATAGAAAAGGACAACTCATGTTCATTCAACAGTAGAATACTCATGGGCATTCTGTGTGAAGTTAGCAACCTTCAAATGCTTACAAGAAATTTCATTTGCTTCATCAGGACATAGCCACACACACAAAAAAAAGAACTTACTGCACAAACCTCATTCTAAGGAGCAGCAACCAAAACGAAACAGGAGCACTTTAGGAGAGTTTCACAATCATCAAAGGTGCAACCAGCTGGTTGTCGCTGAGGTGCTGTTAAATCTCTGGTACATAAAAACCTTGTTCACATGGTGCTAATCTGCCAACAATCCAAATTCAAATGAACAAAATGACACAGTTTACATAAATCAAGTGTGCGGTGGTACTGCTAAACAGGCGTGCTACCATCAAAAAGCATGGTCATGCAAACAGTAAAACTTCCTCAATCCTCATTGCAAGAATTATGACCATTAAATAAAATTATCTACAACTTTTTGCTTGTATCTTTGGCACTAGCACATGTCTACTATCAGGTATTTTATACGATAAGCATCTATCAGGCAACAGGATTTAGCCAACACTAAGTTCTTATCAGTAACTACAAATAGAATATACATTATTATCCAGGTTTGCTAAGCATCCTTTCAAAGAAAAAACTGGCAAATGATGAATGATTAAGTTGGAAGTATATCACTTCGGTACCAATTCAAATAACACAAAAGGGAGCACAATATCACAAAACATAAATATTTCATTCTCAGGGTTATGGTTCGTACAAACATGTAAAGGCAAACATTACCAGATAAAAGCAGCTAAGCCTGAAAGCAGCTGCAACAAGGAAACAGCTCAGGAATCGTCAATTACTCAGATCAACTGCCACATAAACATACAGAACATTAAACAGGTATCATATGAGCACACTTCAGTAACATATAGATATGCTCTTGAAATATAGAAACGTGTAAATGCATTGCGAGAAATTCCCCAGCCTAGTGATTGGCAGCTTTCTTTGATCTATATAGTTTCACGGGTCTTCTCCCGAAGCTCAACCCTTCAAGTTTATTTTTATCAGATTCTTCTCAGCCAGCCTATGAAACTCTCTTCCTAACATCAGCATCCGAATCAGATTCACGGTCCTTCTCGACATCTGAAGACGGAGTAATAACATGCTTTGATTTCTTTGCAAGAGATTCAAGGGCCCTCTGTCGAAGCTCAATTTCAAGTTTGTTTGGGTCAGGTTCTTCTCTCGGAGTGTATGAACCTTTCTTCCCAACATCAGCGTCTGAGCCAGATTGACGATCCTTCTCAAGATCTGACAGGGGAGAACCAGCATACTTCAATCTCTGTTTACTGGCATGACGGTCCGCCCTTCTGCGGTGCCGTTCTTCACGTCTAAGGCGCCTTTCCTCTTTTCGCAGCTTTTTCTCTTCTCGCCTCCTCTTCTTGGACTCATCAGAGTCAGAATCAGAATCAGAACTATCATCATAATGCTTCTTATGCTTGTGACCCTTTTTATGTCTTCGCTTCTCAGACTGGGATCTGTGTTTCTCAGATTCTTCTGAGCCCGAACTGCGACGATCAATGTGTTTACTGTCATATGTTCTTTTCTTAGCTTTTTGAAGAGGACTTCCACCATCTGATTGGGAAGCTTCATCAACTTTACCAGAGTATTTCTTCGCTGCAATAGCATCATAAGAAGCACCATGTGAATCCGTTTTGGCACGCTCATTGTTAATCCCATCCTTTGGATAAGAGTCGCCAGCTCTACTAGGGGACTGCCGTTTCACGCGAGAATCATCAGGGGAATCACCCTGGCGTTTCATTCTTCTACCATCAAGTGCATCTTCTGATGAATCTGATAGCGGATTATCATATTTCTTGGGGACATCCTTCCCGCCACTAGAATAAAAAAAACTGTTAGATTATTACCAAAAGAAAGGATGCATGCTGCTGAGGAGATGCTTCTGACAGGTTTTACCGACTGACATCATCATAATTACTCCTACAAAAAATTAAGACGTTGATGCATGCAGGAAATCCTTTTAAGTGGAAGTTTATCATGCATAATATAGCAAGTACACAAGGTGTCTGATGATAATGGTGCAAATCTGTAACCCAATATTCAGTGTCTAAATAAGAAAGAAAAGAGCATTGAACCATAGCATGTCAAAAGAGCAAGATTGCTTTCTTAATGCATAAAAACTAGCAATCTTCAAGAAGGGGATAAGTACAGGAACATACTCCTGTCTTGATCTGGAAGAGGGTTTTTCTCCAGGGACTGAGTTGTCAACGTTGACTTCCTTTAGATGCAGATCAGCTGAGAAATCCTTGGATATCCTGCGTGATGAATTGGCCTTCCGTGCATTCTCCCTAAACGTGAACAAAAGATAAGTATATATAGACAGCGAGGCAAAAAATAATTTTACGAAGACAAGACATGAAAGAACATATTCCAACCTTGCACGCCCGCTTTCTTCCTCGTCTCCACTGGTATTTGTGCTGTCCTGACTGGGCATATGTTTCCCAGTGTCCTTCAAAGGACTGCCAAAATAAGGTGAGAAAGTTAGCATCCCAGTTTAGACACTGTTAGTGGGAAAAAAATAGAATTACAAATTAACATAGACAAGTACACACCTGTCACGTGTGGAGTCTCTTTCTGCATCATTAGTAGGAGACCTCAAGGATTTTGTGAGCCTACGGTGTTCAAAATCCGGTGACCCTCGGCCACTCCTTTCTTGGTTCCTGAGGCAATACTGGGAGTAAGACAATGACTTCCCTGGATAACTACAACAAAATATGTCTGCATTCATCATGCATGCTGTGGTATTACCTTTGAGCCAGATCCCTGCCTTTAGTGGAGGGTGCACCGTTTGTTCCCTTTTCTGCGTCCCTGCTCGAACTCCTACGTGAACGATTTGGACTCCTGCTGTGTGGACTGCTACTCCTGTAAATTCCAGCACAAGTGTAAATCCATGCAGCACAACATCGGGTACAAAGAAAATAAGAGAGCAGCATTACCTCCTCCGCGGTGGAGAGACTGGAGGATTTGCAGAAAGCGTCCTAGTTGAAATTGGGGATTTTCTCTGGCGCTTTGGTGACCTCAACTGCGGTGAGCGGTGAGGTGACAGGGACTGCCGTCTTCCTGGAGAACGTGGCCTATGTCTTCTAGGTGATGGGGACCGTGGCCTGCGTCTTAGAGGTGATGGGGACCGTGGCCTGCGTCTTCCTGGTGATGGGGACCGGTGTCTATCTGCTGGTAATCTGTGTCGAGGAGGTGATCTGCGACGCGCAGGAGATGGTGATCTCCTAGGTGCGCGAGCTGGGGACCGACAGCGATAAGGAGATGGTGATCTACGTCGCCCAGATGGTGGAGATCTTCTCCTAATGGGAAATCTCCGCCGAGGTGATGGGGATCTAGGTACTGAAGGTGATCTTCTGGAATACGGTGACCTCCGCCTAGACATTGAAGGAGCGATTCTTGGGGAATGCCTTCGGGGGGAAACAGAACGTCTAGGTGAAGCTGAACGTCGTGATGATCTTTGCCTGGAAGGGGATGGAGAGCGCCTCCTTGGAGAAATAGACCGTTGCCTACCACGGGGCGACAAAGATGTGCTCCTAGGTCTTCGATGTTCCCTGAAAATAAAAGAGAATAAAACTGCCTATAAGCAATGGTTACAGTCGAGACAGAGAAAACTTACTTATTGTCGTAATACATAGGACTGCTGACAATACACATGCCAACACAAGCTAACACAAATCAAGATTAAACGACTACTGATCAGGTCACACAAAGATGCCTTGTTCATTCCTCGTTAATTAGGTCACACTGCTTTGCAGGACCATATTGTTTAATTCTTTCGAAAAGATGTGAAATGCAAATGCCTACAAAGAGCAATCCTTTGGGTACATTAGAAACCTAACATGCGAGGAAGATAAGTATAGTCAAAAGAAGACACAAACTTGTAGGAAATATGCACAAAACATTAAAAACATGGGGAATGATGTACATTCCCACCACCTGGATTGAAGTACGCACGGGCTAGAATTACAAGTTTGTTTCAAAAAGATGGTGCACATTTCAAAGGATGAAAATGATTTATCATGAAGAACATGACAAAACAAGGAAGGGTTCAGATATAGGCATTCTTGATGAGATTATTGAAAATTTAAAATACAATGAAAAATGATAAAAACTCATGCATAGAAGAATTGCTAGCTAGAACACAACCAAGGGCCACCAGATGACAGACAACGAGCTCAAAGAAGAGATTAGAAGCAACATACAGAAGTACATTCTGCAAAAGTAAAAAAAAACACTGGGAAGATACTGCAAATTAATCTTATCGGTATAGTTGTGGTAGGGCATAGATGAAGAATGCACTTATTCCCAAGTATTGATGGTGTTGTTCTTATGCAGAAATTAAAGACTTCATTAAGGATTCCAAACAAATAGTTAACTGAATGAAGGAATGGAATTGAATTTGCCCATTTCGCACTGCCTAATTGTGGCAGGATTTTTTTTCCTTCACAGCTGTTGAGGTCATCACCAGAACATGATATAATAGTTAATTGGAGGAAGAGATGCAGTGATGTACAAGCTGAACAAAAGCAAAGAAGAAAACACAAAAATGGCAATTCTTGGACAAGAAAAGCAGAAAACTTCATCGATGCAATAGTCTGACTCTGAGAATAAAAAGGAATTTCATCTCAAGGACGTGCATAATATGCATTATATGAATTTTTTCCTGACAAAAAAGTCAGGGGGTTTCAAATGTGGACATTCTACAAATATTATCTTATCTGATAGAATGCACTAAAGAGTAGTCAAAGTTAATCAAAGAAGTTAACTAACCGGCTCTTTGTTCTCGAGCTATGCTTCAAGTCCAGTTCCTTTTCTTTCTCAGCATCGACATTGGGATTGTTTAAAGCAGAGCCAAGTGAATCACCATGAAATCTTGAATTACCAGTATCCCCGGCCTACAGTAGTTGGAGGTAAAGAATGATATGAACCGAAATAATCGGAGAAGCTATCTGAGTATCATCAGAAACACAAGAGGTCACAGAATAACCATTAAATCAGTGATACAAGGAAACTGGTCAGAAGGAATTAACTCACCATCATTTTGTGTTTATCTAGTTCCGTGTCCCTTCCATCTTTCTCTCGCTTCTTCTGGATTTCCTGGGCAATTCTAGCCTCTTCCGCCTAAACACAAGACGGATGGATTAATAAGAAAACTCTCACTTTTCTGCAATTTAAATCCCACAACTCCACAAGCAACTATAAAAAAAATGTAAATACCAGGTTCACAGGATAGACAGGAAGTACTAAAGGCCAGAGTAAAGTATGATGTTTTGAAAAAATCACATATGAAAGAAATGTAATGAAGTCTACCACCACGTACAACCATTGACTAGCGTTACAAACTAGACACAACACTAACTAGATAGTGTTCTATGGGCAATGTCCGAGAAAAAACATAAAATAAGGTCGTCTGCAGTTTCAACCATAATGATACGTGTTTGTTTCAGTAAAAATAAATGAGAGCAAAAAAGAGGAAATGCTATTAAATTCGCACGCAAGCCTTGTGTTGTCAGACATACAAAGCAATCCTTGACATGGAGTAGGTGGCCAGGTGGCCGGGCGTATGGAGAACTCCAAATGTACACATATCATAGGAGAGGAATACAGATTTGGCGCATACAAGTGATCGAGGAAGCACAGTGCACCTTCAAGGCAGGCATTGGGTGCAACCATGGAGACACTAGGAAATTGAGTTATCTCTAGTTAGGAGTTCCTTTTAGTTTAGGAGAGCTAATGCGGATAGAAAGGACATGTTTTAGGTAGTTAACATTGCAATTCTGGTTCGAATCCTACTTGTGTATCAAGTCAATTGTCTGATTTTATATGGGAGAGGCTGTATTGTTTTAAGCAAGCGATATAATGATCACAAGTTATCTAAGCCTTACAACAACCCTTGCACGTCAGGGACGAGCCCTGGAACTAGCGCTCTAAACGAGCTGAGCTCAAGCAAATATACCTTGGCTCGGCTCGAGCTCAATGCAATCCTCAGCCCAAATATGGCCTCGAGCACGGCCTATTGACATAACAGCTCGAGTTCGGCTTGCCAAAAGCTAGAAATAGTTCGATCCCAGATCGTTAGGGCTCACGAAAACTCTCGGGTAATATTATAATTTTTAGCATATATATTGCCAACACGCTAGGCATCGACTGTCGTATGCCTTCACAAGCCACTCTTTTATAGATAGTCCTCCAACCCCACTCTTCTACAATAGGTGAGGTGGTACTAATCTACTCAGCCCTACTGTTGGTTACATGGACTAAGAGATGGGCTGATGCACAAGTATAGCTACAAGGCCATGAATGTTCTTCGGCCCTCCAGTCATTGCTACGCGCAGCTTTTCTCTTACCAGACTAGGCTTAGCTTCTTGTGAATTGCTCACATTCTGATGATTTGATTATTAGGCTTGGAGATATTTGGGCCACACCTACGTACAGAAGAACCGATCGAAGAGAAGCTTGTCCAACATCTTCTGAGATGGTTTGGGCATATTCAGCGCATGCCTCCAGATGCCCCAGTGCATAGCGGAGGATGCCCCAGTGCATAGCGGCCGACTAAATTTGGGACTAAAGGTTGTGTTGTTGTGTAAAGAGTTAATGTTTATCAGGTGGCTGCATGGTAGTATTATACCAAGCCTTATCGAGCGTTTTCAAACCAAGCTTCCCAGGCTCCCGAGCATAAGGCCAATCTTGAGCTCGGCTTGTTTATGCTTCGAGCCAAGCTCGAATATGTGACGAGCTCAAACTTTTCCGGCATCCTTGCATGTCACCGATTGTTGATGGTGAGTACAGATCTTCTAACCCTTACCCTACCAAAATTATCCCACTCTGAACCAAGGTTCCTAACATTATAGGCTTTTTTTAAAGAAAGAGTAACTCAAAACAACAATTTTGCTCCTCCCCCCTAAATAGACACATGCGCGGGTCGATTTGCAGATCAAAATTTTGCTTACCGCCATGACAATGGAATCAGAGACTTGTCTATAAGGATAAAGCTTCCCCCATGACAAGAACAGTCTGCACTTCTCTCCTCTATCCTTTTGCTCCTCCCTTCTTCACCACGACCATCATCAGACGCGAGCACGCCACCAGGGACTAGACACGAGGACAATACCATACACGAGCACGCCATCGTCCGCGAGCACTCCGTCTTCCGCGACGAAGCTGTCCTACGCGAGCTAGCCGTCCTGCACAGCCAGCGCGAGCACGACGAGGTCCACGAGGACGCTGTCCTGAGAACACCGCTGTCCGCGAGCTACGTTGCACGGATACTTGGATACGTATCGGATACGCGATACGGGGATACGCCCGATACGTCAATTTTCTAAAAACATGGATACGGGGATACGTTTATATATAGATGTTATATATATTAATTATTACAAATATGAAGAAAAAATTCAGGAGCTTTTAGGTCAAAGCATGCCTCAATACGATTACCCCTTTCTTTTCTTGCACTTAGTCCACTTTCATTAATTGGCCGTGAGATTTGACCAGGTATGCTGTTCCAATCAATGCATCGACTCTCTCTTGCTAACCTTTCAATTGAATAAAAAACATCGACAGACATGTTTTCACATGAAATCACGCCCATGTTGGGAATCTTCAAAGGTGCGCCTTTATTATTGAGAGGATTTCACGTCGAACGAGGGGTTTCAGGTATCCAAAATGTATGGCAGAAGTATCCTAGGAGTATCAAACATTATTTTCTTTTTTTAATATCAAAATATCCAGGGATACTTACGGGATACGTATCGGGAAGTATCGGGGGCAGTATCCGGCTGGATACGCACACTTTCTGAAGTATCCGCGCAACGTAGTCCGCGAGGACGCAGTCCTCCACCAACTGCCACCGGCCGTGTGGACGCCGCCATCCACGAGGACACTGTCCTCCATGAGGACGCTGTTGTCCCCATCTTCTATGCTGCCACTGCCGTCGTCCGCTAACACAAGGCTGTCAACCTCAATGCCCTCATCTTCCTCCTCGGCTCCTCATATAGATTTTCTTCTTCCTCATATATAGGTTGGCTTTCTCCTGCCAACTCATGGGTTTGCTGGTTCGCCATGGGGAAGAGCTGGAGCTGGACGGGGAGAAGCAAGCGGAAGGCGACGGATGGGATCAGTTGAGACTTGAGAGGAAGGAGGCGGAGCGTGCGCGACCCATGCGGAAGCGGAGGGGCAAAAGTGGAAAGATTCGATGAACAAAGCTTACGCGCAGACCATTGAGAAAAAAAGGAAAAAAGTTATGCGGAGCCTAAATAGGATCGGAAGGAGTAGAAGTTATTATTAAGGGATTAAATTTACAGTTAAAGACATAATTAGAATATATACAACTTAATAAGATTGGGTGGCTAAGATGGTTTGCAGCATTTAACCCAATTTGTACATTTTAGATTCAAATAAATGATAATACATAAATAAAAGGAGATAACTCAAAAACAAAAACTTAGATTGAAATGGAGCATGCTTTCACTCAGTACCGACTTACAGTGGTCGACTGAGTCAAAAGGACAACTTGAGCCGCTGCAGTACTGACTTACTAACTAGTAGCGCAACTAATCACACCTAGTTGACAGTTTTGTTGGAAGCCAAGTACCGACCTGGCGAGCAACTAATCAGAACTGATTCTAGGTCATTGTAAAGGGCATGCTAATTTGATGTCTCTTGTGTACGTATTCTAGCTTATGAGTTAACTCAGAACAACATGCCTGAAGTATGTCACAGAAATATTGTTATAATAATAATAATAGATTCATGTATTTATGCAAACCTTTCTCTGCTGAATCTCAGCCTCCTTTGCATCCAAAAATTGCTGGGGCACACCACTAGCATTCTGCTGCGCACTGAGAAGGAGGCTCCACAGCTCCCTCATGAACTTTATTGTGTTCTTCTCCATGAACCCTGTAAGCTGGATCTGTATGTACTTCCCGTCCACCTCCTGCAAAACAAACAAAAACCTTATAAAGCTCCTGAGCTCCTACTATTTATTATCAGCCCCACAGAACTAATTTAATCATTACACAACTATATCACCTATGTTTGGGCTGACTGGTCCATAAAAATCATATCCAGGCAACAAATAATTCGATGACATGGCCAGAAAAGAAAAAAACTAGTATGATAATGATTAGCTTTTACAGGTACAACCCATACTTGTTTCATAAGTTCACAAGAAGTTTTGGTAAGCTAATTCAATTGGTATTTTGCTAATCCAACTGGTATTTTGCAAATTGGAAAATGTTGTGGTTTAGCTCCACAAGACGGCTGTGATTACCTATCTTACACTATCCAAACAAGCCTATGCGAGACTTTAAACTTAGTTCCCGAATTACACGTGTATGATTTCAGTTTTCATTCCTGACTCCTGAGCTACACCATGAAGATAGTTGGGTTCGTAGCTTACAATCTTAAAGCTGAATGGACGAAATCCAATATATCCAGAGATGCTTTACATGAATATAGAATACAGAGTTTCGTTTTTAATTAATTAATAGGCATATCTTCAATCAGAAAATCCATCTGTGTTTGTTCAACGAGACCATAAGATGTAAGCGCCATTGCTCATGTTAAAGAAGTATATCTTCAGAAACCTCACCTTCGCATCGAGCAGGCCATAGATGAAGTTGATAAGCACTTCGTCCTCGAACCCAAGAAGCTCGGTGACCCGTGTGGCAATCCACGGCTTCATCACGTCCATCTTCACCTTTGACATGTCCACCTAAACCCAAGGAAAGAAACAAATTAGAGTTTAACTTGAACCCACGGCAGATAGTCCCCCTCTGGACGCCCATCGGCTAGAACCCGGTGGAGGCATAGGGCGAGAACGAAAAGGCTAACCTGATGGTCAAGCTCGGACGCGAACTTCTGCGTCTTGAGCAGCTTGGCATGCTTGTTGGAGAATCTGGTGTCCTGGTCGGCCGACGTCCCCTGCCAAAAAGCACGGCGAATCAGCGCACCTGTCACAGATCCGACGAACCGGAAAAACGAAGCGAGGTTGGCAAACTAAATCAATGCGGAGAACCGTAGCCGCTTACCCGGAAGAAGCCTCCCGACATCTTCACAGGCGGTACGGCCGCCGGGGCCGCCGCCGGCTTGGGGGGAGGATGCCGAGGAAAGGTGGCTAGGGTTGGAGCCTTTGGGAAGACGACGACGAGTTGGGGGGTGCAGGGGAGAAGAAGAGGCCGCAGGAATAGCTATACACAATAGCCCGATCCAAAACAGTCGCATGCCTCAGCTGCCTGGGCCAAGCCCACCGGTCTGTAGGCTTTCGAGTCTGTTCACTCGTAATACGTGTACATCATGATTCATGTTTTCTTTCTCGAAAAAAAAAGACATCACGATTCGTGTGTTCCTAAAATTTCTTTCAAAAATATGCTCAAAAAAAGCTGTTCCTAGAAATACCCTCAAAAAGAAATCTGTTCCTAATACCCTCAAAAAGAAATCTGTTCCTAAAAAAGAACGTCATGATTCTCTTTTCTTTTAATAATTCTATAAAAAAAGATAATTATTGTTGTTAATATTTACTTTGCCGCAGGAAGTCTTGTTGTCAATCTAACTCTAACCTTTAAGTACAAAATGTAGACGAAGTATCCATAGTCTCTAAACTAACATTGTTAGTCAGGGATCAACAGCGATGAAGATGAAAGACGGGATTGTTGACAAGACACTTAGCCCAGATTAACACACAACCCCCTCTTATCACTACAATAAGATAAACCTTGGACCTTGATGACCCTTCAACGTTTCTTGAAATACTTCATCTTCAAATCCTTCATCCTCGATATGTGATGTCATGGTGGCATTACGTGCGAGACCATGCCTTAACCACCAGATGTCATGATGCAGAGGCGGCGCCAGGGGTATGCTCCTGTATTCACAGGAATACCCAAGATTTTGATGCAAAAAAAATTATATGTATACATACCCAAGAGCCCGCGTTGCAAGAGGCCTAGAGCCCACGCCTCTCGCGGTCTCGCCCTCTCCTCGACTCCTCGTACGCATGCCCAGTCGCCCAACTCACGCGAGTAACCAGACACGGTCGCCCTGTGTCTGCCACTCTCCCTCTCGCCCGGTTCTGCTCTCGCCTCTCCTCATCTCTCCGACTCTCCCAGTCCCAGATCCCGCGTGGCCGCGTACGGCGTCCCGCCCGCGATGCAGCAGCCCGGAGGCGGAGCAGCAGGCGACGGACCAGCCGGTG